>NW_022987888.1:346269-381269 GCF_902827165.1 Trematomus bernacchii | reverse complement strand
AAAGCTGCTAAAACGACAGAGAATTTGCTCGTTTGGACGTCATTCTTTCAGGCGTTCGGCTTCAAAGTCTCCATTTGAAAGGAGGGTGTGATCCTATCAGAATCATCCACAGAGGCTCCTCCTCTCCTCTGATCGAAAACAGTACAAACAGTAAATAAAGCAAAGTTTCAAGTAAAAAATCCTTGTCGTTTTAACATTTTAATGCAGAAACGTCACATAATAATAATGGGTGCAATAGTGCTGTTACCTGGGGGAATATGGGTATATTAACAATGCAATATTGGTGTAATATGGGTCTAAAAACAAGGCAATAAAGGTGTAATTTCAGTATAACATGGGGGGGACTTGGGCATAATATGGGTGTGATGTGAACGCCCATTTAAGGGTTAATAAAATGTACCAAAAAAACTAGTTAAATGAGTGTTTTACCTTCATTAAACCTCAGTTTGATGGTCATTAAATGAGTGTGTTTGGTGATTTGAGTGCTTTTCACTCCTCAAGGTAATCCTCTTTAAAGAGTGATTTGAATGCCATTTCTGTGGGGATTTTAGGGATGAGTTAGTGTGTGTGTGTGTGCGTGTGCGTGTGCGTGTGTGTGTGTCACAGAGTAAACGGGACATTTATTAATTATTCTTGCAGGAAGAAGCTTTAAGCTCTTTATGTAACTTCATATCATTTAGGGAAATGTCATTTATGGAATTGATGACCTAAAAAGTTGGTACGCCTGTTACTGCGAGGCTCACAGCTCTGCATGTGAACATCCCATAACTTCCATAGATACACTGTTGGAAAGAGAACAATGTATCCTATGTTCAACAGAAAGATGATGTACGTAGTGTACAAATTGTGGAAGTTAGAGCAAATCAAAGACACATATTTACGAATAAATTCCAACCGCTCCACTCAGAACATTCAGCGCAATACACACCAATATTAAAATCTGAAAACAGAATTTTTACTAAGCGTCAAACAAGGCTGAATATTTGTAAAAGTTTACATGTGATTTTAAAGATATCTTACATCAATAATGTACGAAAGATTTGGAACATTTTAAAGTTTGAATGGAGTTTCTATGTCAATGTGTGAATGAGTAGAAAGCTGTTAAAAAAGTGCACTTTTTTGTGTTTGAATGACGTTTCCACGTTAAGGTGATTGAATTAAATTGGGTTTTTAATATCCTTCCAGTTGTGTCTATAATTTCTTCCACTTAAGTTATACTTAATGATTACCTTTATAAAGTAATAAAATAAGTAAAGTATTGCTGTTAACATTAACTCTTTGTTTCTCTTTCTCTTTCAGAGTAACTTTCTGGGTTTCCCCTCCTTCAACATCAGAGATCTGCTCCGACCCAAAGAGCCTCAAGTCTCCCTCAGGTAAACACCTTAACTAAGACTTAAAGGAGCTCTTAACTTAAGTGTGTCTTATGCAACCAATTCTATTTTAAGAAACCATAACTGAATTTATAGGTTCATCTTAACTTAAGGGTCTTTTGTGTTTCATTTTACAAAAACCTTAACTAAGACTTAAAGTTAACCTTAACGTAAGTGTGTTTTATGCAACCAATTGTATTTAAGAAAACCTTAACCAAGACTTAAAGTTAACCTCAACTTAAGTGTGTTTTATGCAACCAATTGTATTTAAGAAAACCTTAACTAAGACTTAAAGTTAATCGTAACTTAAGTGTGACTTATGCAACCGATTTAATTTGAAGAAAACCTTAACTAATACTTAAAGGAAGACTTCTAAAAAAGGCACATTTTAACTTAAGAATGTTTTGTGCAAAAGATCTTACTTTAAAAAAGTAAGTAAGACACAAAGGTTGTGACTTAAGTGTGTTTCCTGAAACCAATTTTATTTGAAGAAAACCTTAACTAAGACTTGAAGGAAATCTTAACTTAAAGGTGGGGTAGGTAAGTTTGAGAAACCGGCTCGAGATACACTTGTTGTTATATTCCATGGAAAGCTCTTAACATCCCGATAGCAATGAATATCTGAAGTGCTTTGACAAAAAATCCATAAATAAATATCATCTGTGGAAGCTGTAGTACTGTAAAAAGCACGACCAATCATCTGAGCCGGCCCGGCTAAAATAACTGGATGGCCTACCTGCCTGTCAGCCTTCCATCTGTGCACAAACTTATCTCGTGCCCTCATTGGTCATGTGCGCGTTCGTGTGTGTTGGAGGAGGGGCTCTGTAAGGAAGTGGCAGATTTTTTCCGGCTGTGTATTTTCAAATTCTAGCGATCTCGAGCTGGTTTCTCCAAAATCACCTACCCCACCTTTAAGGGTCTTTTGTGCAACTGTTTTATTTTACCAACATCTTAAATGGGACCTTAAGTCAAATATTAATTTATTCGTGTTTTTTGCAACCAATTTTATTTTAAGAAAACCTTAGGTGGGACTTAAGTAAAATCTTAACGTATTAACCAAGGAAACTTTTAAAGGAATTCTGTGCAACACTTAAGCCTTAACTATCAAACTTAAGGGTGTTTTGTGCAACCAGCCTCCAATAACTACCACTAAACTCCCCTTTCCTTCTTAAACTTGACTTTAAACTTCCTTCTCTAAGTTTTACTGCGTGCACTTTGAACCACAGACACTGAAGTGCAGGGTGCTGTCACCTGATTGGCCGTTGCTGGGATACCTGTAGCCAGATGAGGAAGTGAGAGGGTTTCTCCACCTCTGTGTAGAGTAGAGAAACACTTCCTGTTTTATATCACAACATCTGCAGAGTGACAGACGACAGGTAGAGTAACGCAGGTGTGTTTTAAATACTACACCTGGAACAGAGGATCAGGCTTAGTGCTGCACGGCTAGCTGAGGCTAGTTAGCTTTTAAATCTGGTTTATTCATAGTTTGTCTTATTATTTAGTCTTCATACCATCACAAGTTAGCTTAGCATACATGTTATTATCTTGGATGAGTCTCTTTGCATCAGACTAAAGTTCTTTTTATCTGTTAGCTTGCTATTCTAAATCTATTTCATTCATCTTGACAGATATCTTGCTTCTAGTGATCTTTGTTTTGCTAGTTTCTGGTTAGCTATGTCTTCAAGGTTATTTCAAATCTTGTTGTTTACTAGTTGTTTGGTTTTCTCGTATGGTTATTGTTAGCTTTATCTTGCTAGTTATCGTCCTTTGCGCTTGATATGCTCGTTATCTAATTTCCACTAAGATTAATTTTGCTATTTTGTTTGTTTATATAGTAGTTAGCTTTGTCTAGCAATTATTTGTTTGCAGTAAGCTAGTTTTCTTGTTTTCATTAAGATTAGTTTACCTATATTATCAGTTTCTTGTTAGCTTCGTCTTGCTAGTTAGTTGTAGTTAGGTCAGTTAGGTAGTTAGCTTTGTCTTGCTAAATGTACTGGCTCTAGTTAGCTTTTCTAATTTGTTTGTTGCTAGCTAATTTGACCTGCTGGTTATCTTTTATTCAGTCAACATTTCCTCTTATTCATTGGTTTTTATTTAGATTTTTACTATGCTACCTATTATTCTTCCTACTTAGCTTTGTCTTGCTAGTTATTTTGTTTCCTCTGCTCTTCTTTCTTCCCTCCTCTCTCTAATTCAGGACGATGGATGGTGTGAACGAGGTCGGGGAGGTGATGGTGTCCCGTCTGCAGATTGAGGAAGAAACTCCTCCGGATCACAAGGTAAAGGAGGTCATATGTTGAAAAATGTATTTCCATTTCCTTCCTCTCTCTCTAGTTGTACTTGTGTCACATTGAGGTTTCTATTCAGTCGTCTGAGTGAGAAAAATAACAAACAGTGAAGTATTTTTCCTCCATTTTCCTTTATTTCAGTGTCTTTCGCTGTGTGACAGTTTTCACACCTCCATCCACGACAAAGAAAACAGTCCAATGATGAGAGCAGGTGAGAAACAAAGCCTTTATTCTTCCAATGTGTGCATGTTTCTGTGCCTTATTATCGCTTTAATACCATGTGTGTGTGCAGTGTTGTGTTCGCAGGTGTGTAAGGTGTACAGGTTTCAGACGGAGGATCGAAGATGGCTGCTGGTGCGGGAACAGATGTCCGAAACGCCGCTTTCTTTCTCGTTACCCAAACAGCTTCTGAGCCTGCTCATACGCTGCCATACAAGCAGGTGTGTGTTTGTATTTCACCTGTAGAGTGGTGGAAGGATGTCCTATTTCTGAGTTGGACCCTGAAGGCAGCATCTCCCTGGATTATTGCAGAGAATAATCTCCACATATTAACACCACTTTATGATTTCTGAAGTAAAAAGCTAACGATTGGCTATAAAGGAAGCTAAACTAAGCTAAAGGTGGCTAATGTTGGGCTTTAAAAGAACTACAGCACGGTCACATGACTTCACGTCACCACCGCTAAGCTAAAGGAGGCTAATGTTGAGCTATAAAGGAACTACAGCACGGTCACATGACTTCACGTCACCACCGCTAAGCTAAAGGCGGCTAATGTTGGGCTATTAAGGAACTACAGCACGGTCACATGACTTCACGTCACCACCGCTAAGCTAAAGGTGGCTAATGTTGGGCTATTAAGGAACTACAGCACGGTCACATGACTTCACGTCACCACCGCTAAGCTAAAGGTGGCTAATGTTGGGCTATAAAGGAACTACAGCACGGTCACATGACTTCACGTCACCACCGCTAAGCTAATGATGGCCGTGATGACGTTTAGTCGTCTCATTTAAACACTTGTTTTCTCTTCCTCAGGGTGCAGGAGGTGATGGAGCTCGGTGACCTTTCACCCCACTTGGACAGGCTACGCCATGATGTCATCTGCCACTGCAACCACCTGATTGGCTGTTACCAGGAAACACTCGCTGACCTCAACAACCTCTCAGGTGAGATTTAAAGGGCCACGCCATCAAATCAAATTCTATTCTGTGGTATTGCTTCTTAAGATAAGATATACTTATGTTTAAAATCCCCTGGTTGGGGGAGTATGATCTCAGTGTGTAAATGTTTTTATTTTTGTTTTATAATCAGCGTCATCCAGTTTTAAGTCGAGCTGCAGTAAATCAGACCGACAACTTCAGTTTGTTCCCACCAACCTCCACGCTCAGAGGATGGAGGTCACCGAGCCCGACAGCACAGGTATGATATACACCTGAGGACTCTTTAAAGTAGAGACACTACATACTGATATACACCTGAACATCAGCAGGAGAGGACTCTTTAAAGTAGAGACACTACATACTGATATACACCTGAACATCAGCAGGAGAGGACTCTTTAAAGTAGAGACACTACATACTGATATACACCTGAACATCAGCAGGAGAGGACTCTTTAAAGTAGAGACACTACATACTGATATACACCTGAACATCAGCAGGAGAGGACTCTTTAAAGTAGAGACACTACATACTGATATACACCTGAACATCAGCAGGAGAGGACTCTTTAAAGTAGAGACACTACATACTGATATACACCTGAACATCAGCAGGAGAGGACTCTTTAAAGTAGAGACACTACATACTGATATACACCTGAACATCAGCAGGAGAGGACTCTTTAAAGTAGAGACACTACATACTGATATACACCTGAACATCAGCAGGAGAGGACTCTTTAAAGTAGATACACTACATACTGATATACACCTGAACATCAGCAGGAGAGGACTCTTTAAAGTAGAGACACTACATACTGATATACACCTGAACATCAGCAGGAGAGGACTCTTTAAAGTAGAGACACTACATACTGATATACACCTGAACATCAGCAGGAGAGGACTCTTTAAAGTAGAGACACTACATACTGATATACACCTGAACATCAGCAGGAGAGGACTCTTTAAAGTAGAGACACTACATACTGATATACACCTGAACATCAGCAGGAGAGGACTCTTTAAAGTAGAGACACTGCATACTGATATACACCTGAACATCAGCAGGAGAGGACTCTTTAAAGTAGAGACACTACATACTGATATACACCTGAACATCAGCAGGAGAGGACTCTTTAAAGTAGAGACACTACATACTGATATACACCTGAATATCAACAGGAGAGGACTCTTTAAAGTAGAGACACTGCATACTGATGTATTTTGTTTACTGGTGTCTCTGTCTTAGGAGGTGTTTGGTATGAAGTGATCACCTTTGGAGCTCCAGCTGATCATCATCAGGGCTTCAAACATGGAGGACTGAAGAGGCTGCTCAGCAAACACACACACCTCAGAGACAGGTGAGTTAAATCTCAGAGAAATCTACATATTTTCTCACAAATTTGACTTTTATTATCTCAGAGAATATACACGTTATTTTGTGTGTTTTTTAATTTAAATATGTGGTTATTTTTATGTTTTTTTTTTCGTGCTAATTTTCTTAATTATTATATAATAAATGTAGATTATTCAAGTTTTTTTTCATGTGAATGAAATGCGTTTCTTCTGTTAATTCATGAATTATTATTTTCTACTTCGTTTAATTTGATATAAGTGGCTTTAATTTAATACTTTTTTCTATATTCATAACATATTTTTAATTTTTTATCCGTGAGTTTTTCTTCTTAAATGTATCCCTTTTAATTCCCCCTATTTTTTTTTAATTTAAAATGTCTTTTTATATTATGTAACGTCCTTTAAAACAACATTTAATATTGTTTATTTTCTTCTTTCCAGCGTTGTGTCTTACTCCCAGGAGGAGAGCTCCAGAGCCAGGGAGCTTCTGGCTAACGTTGCCCAGCTGCAGCCTCTCATTTTCGGACTCGCTGAGGAGCTGCTCTCCGTCTCTCTGGAGCAAAACAACACCCGACTGCAGCCGGTGCTCCACTGCCTCACGCAGCAAGTGAGGAGGAAACATTTATAAATAGATTTAGTAAAATGTGGTTAATTTTTTGTATAATTTTGATAATTTTTTGTGAGATTTTCTCCTTAAACGTATTTCTTTTAAATGTGTATATTTTATCTCAGGGAATTACAAAATGTGTTTTTTCTGGCAGATCTAACTTTATAATTTTAGAGAAAATACAGTAATTATTTAGGACTTTTACAAACTTTTTTCTCACGCAGACGAAGCAGTTTGTCCACGCTTTAAAAGACGAGCTGGTGAAGAGCGCCTTGATAGCGAGCCACGACCATAGCAACCTATGTGAAAACTCAACAGCCAATCAGGAGGGGGCGTCGACACCGGGGCAACAGGACGCCTGGCAACAGGAGGCAGATTACGACGAGGAGGAATGGGTAAGAGTGTGAGAGTTACCGTTAATTACCGTTTTCACAATTAAATAAACTAATGGTGAGAAAATATGTATTTATGTTCTAATTTAATCAAATGTGATGTGTGTGTGTGTGTGTGTGTGTGTGTGTGTGTGTGTGTGTGTGTGTGTGTGTGTGTGTGTGTGTGTGTGTGTGTGTGTGTGTGTGTGTGTGTGTGTGTGTGTGTGTGTGTGTGTGTGTGTGTGTGTGTGTGTGTGTGTGTGTGTGTGTGTGTGTGTGTGTGTGTGTGTGTGTGTGTGTGTGTGTGTGTGTGTGTGTGTGTGTGTGTGTGTAGGACAGGGCGTGGGCGAATGTCGGCATGAGCCTCAACTGCATCATCGCCATGGGTGACCGGCTGCTGGGGAAAGAGGAAGTGACATCATCAGAGAACCAAGAACCAGATCACTCCCAGAACACCGGTGGGACGATATTTTGTACTGAAAACGACTAGAATTTATCGTGTGTTGCTTCATGAGGAGTCTAGCCCAGGAGTTATTATATGAACCACAAAGGTTGATTTGAGGGAATGCACCTCACTATGCTCAGTAGTGTTGTAGTCAAGACCACCTTAACCAAGAACAAGACTTTAAGAGGCCAAAACCAAGATCAAGACCAAGACTTTAAGAGGCCAAGACCAAGACTTTTAGAGTTCGAGACCAAGTCAAGACCTTAAGGGTACATTCACACCTAATAGTCCGCTTCTCTGGTGTGCACCAGACCACAGTTTGTTACATTGTTTCATTTTTCAGAAGGTTCGGTTTGCGTTCACACGGGCAAAACTCAAACGGACTATAAACTTTAAACACAAGTCATGTGCACGGAAATGCTGTTCAACCATTGGTCAGACATTAAGGGGGTAAAAACGCAAATCCCGGCAATTTCTACCGGAGACTTTCGGCAGGTTATTCTCATGCTGCTGTTAATCTGGAGATCAACAGACATTAGCGGCGCATATGATTATATAATCAGACAACGTCCGTTAAAAAACATTATAACACATCAATGAGAGACGTTCTGCAGTCAGGAGGGGCGTTTCACCGACGACAGGTGTTCTTAATTTTATGTAGTTGACGGAGCATTTTTACTTTACACGACACTGTTCAACACTTCATCCTGCTTCACTCTTTAACTAAACAACCGCGGATGTCTTGAAAGACTCTTTCGCTAAAGATTTTTGAAGACATCCGCGTTCTTGTGACACGTAAATACTACGCTTCCTATGTTTTGGTGCGGACTGCGTTCACACCAGCAATGAACCGCTCCAGAGTTCGCAAGCAAGCGTTCCGAGACCACCTATTCTAGCGGACCAGAGTCCGGTTGTTTAGTTCACTTAAGAGGTCTCGGACTATGTTCACACCGACCCAAATGAACCGCACCAAGCGGCTAAACGCACCAGGGTTCGATTCAACCGGACTATAAAAGGCTGGTGTGAATGCACCCTAAGAGTGCAAGACCATGCCAAGACCAAGACCAAGACTTTAAGAGGTCGAGACCAAGTCAAGACCAAGACTCTAAGAGGTTGAGACCAAGTCAAGACCAAGACTTTAAGAGGTCGAGACCATGCTAAGACCAAGACCAAGACTTTAAGAGTTCGAGACCAAGTCAAGACCAAGACTTTAAGAGTTTGAGACCATGCCAAGACCAAGACTTTAAGAGGTGGAGACCATGCCAAGACCAGAGTGTACCAAGACCAAGACTTTAAGAGTTCGAGACCAAGACCAAGACTTTAAGAGTTCGAGACCATGCCAAGAGTTCGAGACCAAGACCAAGACTTTAAGAGTTCGAGACCAAGTCAAGACCAAGACTTTAAGAGTTCGAGACCAAGTCAAGACCAAGACTTTAAGAGGTCGAGACCAAGTCAAGACCAAGACTTTAAAAGGTTGAGAGCAAGTCAAGACCAAGACTTTAAGAGTTTGAGACCATGCCAAGACCAAGACCAGAGTGTACCAAGACCAAGACCAAGACTTTAAGAGTTCGAGACCATGCCAAGACCAAGACCAAGGCAGGGCAAGACCGCATCAAGACCAAGACTTTAAGAGGTTGAGACCAAGTCAAGACCAAAACCGGAGTGTACCTAGACCAATTCAAGACCAAGACTTTAAGAGGTCGAGGCCAAAACCAAGACAGGGTGAGACCAAATCAAGACCAGAACCAAGACTTAAGGTTGTAAACTGTATGGATAATAGCGAAACTACAACTCAAGATGGAAGTGTATTTAAAGAAATGGTCTAACTGTTATAAGGTATTTAGCAAAGCGAACATATTGTAAACCTCTCATTGGACTCTCTGTATGTCTCATACTTCTGTAATGATAATTGCTTTTGTGTATTGAACTCCTTCAGCCTCCTGGCAGGAGCAGCTGCTCCCCCTGGTGGTGACTCTGAGGGACTGTGTGAGGGAGGCGGAGCTTAAGGCCCGCGTTGCCATGGCGTTCGTGATGATGCAGGCGGCGGCGGCCATGACGGTTTCTGAGGGAACGACAAACATCGTGCAGCGACGCCACGCCGCGTTCAGCCAGGCGGTGAGAGGAGGAGCTAATGAAGTGTAGAATAATTATACAGATTTATGCTTTTATTGTATTTTTTGTGTACTATTATTTTTTCTATAATTATACAGATTTATGCTTTTTGTTTTTAGTGTACTATTATTTGTTTTGTACACTTGTATTCTTTAAATAAGTTGTACCTTTCTCTATGATCTCATTTGCAAAAACTGTGCATAAAAACGTTGTAATAATTTATAATATTCAAGTTTTTTCTCGTAAAGTTGGTGATTTTAATCAAATTAATATCTAATATTTTTTCCACAAATGTTCTTATGTTTTTTCTTGGATCATTTATTTTGTTTTATTTATTAATCATATCTCAGATTTGTTTTTATTATTTATTTGTAATATTTTTATTTTATCATATTTAATTTCCATATTTTATCTTGTTTTTTTCCTATTTATTAAATATTACCATATTTGATCCCATATTATCTATGTTTTTTATATCTATGTTTTTTATATCTATGTTTTTTATACTTGGTATCTCTCCTCTTCCCTCCAGCTGTCGGCCTTGGTGTGTGGTTTCGTGTTGCGTTTGTTCTCAGCTCTGCAGGATCAGGACTTCCTGCAGCAGCTGATCTCTGCCGGACTCCTGGTGCAGTTTGAAGCTCTGCTCAGCACCTACGGTACACACACACACACACACACACACACACACACACACACACACACACACACACACACACACACACACACGCACTGTCTGCAGTCTAACGTGTGTGTGTGTGTGTGTGTGTGTGTGTGTGTGTGTGTGTGTGTGTGTGTGTGTGTGTGTGTGTGTGTGTGTGTGTGTGTGTGTGTGTGTGTGTGTGTGTGTGTGTGTGTGTGTGTGTGTGTGTGTGTGTGTGTGTGTGTGTGTGTGTGTGTGTGTGTGTGTGTGTGTGTGTGTGTGTGTGTGTGTGTGTGTGTGTGTGTGTGTGTGTGTGTGTGTGTGTGTGTGTGTGTGTGTTAGGTGAGGAGGTGGGCATGCTGGAGGACATGGAGGTGTGTGTTTCCGATCTGAGCCGAGTGACGTTCACCATCATCGAAGCAAAGAGCGAAGAACCAGAAGATCTGCTGCCAACACTGAGAGGAGAATGGTGGGTCACACACACACACACACACACACACACACACACACACACACACACACACACACACACACACACACACACACACACACACACACACACTCTCTCTCTCACACAGTGTTTCCTCCTCTCAGGGTCAGTCTGGTGGTCGAGGTGCCGTTGCCTCCGGAGACGTTTCGCTCGTTGCCGCAGGAAGTGAGAGACGGACGTTTGATCCGGGTTCATCCGGTCCTCTTTAACATCGGAATAAACCAGCAGCAGAGTCTGGCTGAGAGGTACACACACATCAATACAGACATTACAAAAATAAGATAATATTTTAATTAATATAAACTTAAGAGTGTTTGTGGTTGCAGGTTTGGGGACAGCTCTCTGCAGGAGAGAGTGAACCAGCAGAGCTGCGAGCGTCTGAGAGTTTACTGCAACACGCTGAGAGACACGCTGCCAGTGACGGGTAACACACTCTGATTATTATATGGTTGTTATTGTTTTTGACATGATGCACATTTTCCTGATTTTTTCAGAATTTCTCTGATTTTTTAAAATTATTCAGAATCTTCCTTCATTTGTTCTTGATTTCTTTTTTTTTTCATAATGTCTTTTCTGAATTCTTCCGGATTTTTATGAGTTTCTGTTTTTCCAGTTTTTTTCCGACTTTCTTTGTTTTTTGGTAAATTCTTCTTGATTTTCTGATATTTTTCAGATTTTCCAGATTTTGTTTTCCTTTCTTAATTTCCCTGACTTCCTGTTCCTCAGCTGGTGTTCAGTCTCTGTCGGACTTGTTGTCGTCTCTTGAACGCTGCGTGGAAACAAAGAAGAGGAAAAACGTGGAGGTTCTCTGGATCGCTGCGGCGGTGAGACACAAAACAATCTGTGGAATAAGACTAAGCAACTAAGATGTTAATTTCATCCCTTTTAAGATGTTTATAAAGGTGTGTGTGTGTGTGTGTGTGTGTGTGTGTGTGTGTGTGTGTGTGTGTGTGTGTGTGTGTGTGTGTGTGTGTGTGTGTGTGTGTGTGTGTGTGTGTGTGTGTGTGTGTGTGTGTGTGTGTGTGTGTGTGTGTGTGTGTGTGTGTGTGTGTGTGTGTGTGTGTGTGTATATAGGTGTGTCGTTCTGTGCGAGGTGTGCGTCTCACCAGCTGTAAAAGTGCGAAGGACCGCACGGCGATGTCAGTGACTCTGGAGCAGTGTGTGTTACTGAGAGAGAGACACACACTCTGCAACACACACTTCAGCACCGCACTGCACTGCATGAGGAGGTACACACACACACACACACACCGTGACACTGTGACATCACTATGAAACACTCGCGCTCCTACATGTTAATAGTTTTTTTCATTCATAATTTTCTTATCTTTATCCCCCATTTTAATTAATGTTCTTACGCTTTCATTTCCTTTATCTTTTTGAATTTTCTTCTGCAGATCATTTTCTGTTTAACTTTATTTTTCCATCTTATTTCCCTCCTTTTCTTCCAAATGTTTCCTCGTTTTATTCCTCCATTTTCTTCCTCTTTTTTCCACTTTTTCTACCCCATTTTTCCTCCATGTTTCTTCCTTTCTTCCTCCCCCTCCTGCTCCTCCAGGTCCAGGGTGTTTTGGGGGGAGACTCTGGGCTGTTTCCCCCCCTCAGACCCCGGCTCTCAGGCCTGTATGGCCCCTAAACCTCCCAGAAGGCACCTGTACCCAGTGGCCTTCCTGCTGGTTTCCTCTCACCTGCTGGTCCTCTGGCTCATCTTCAGCCTCGTGCTCATGCTCAATAAATACCAGTAGACCCCCCAAAAAAAAACAGGCAGATTTACTACAAACAGCTGCAACCATCAGTCCATCTGCAGATATGTTCACGATCATTTACAAGAGATCATAAAGAAAGTCAGAAAGTGCTTTTTTTTCCCAGTTTGATTTGATTTATTTTGAACGTGTAAAACAATAATACAAAAAATAATAATACCTAATTACACATCCGAAACGGGGTGGGAAGAAGTTTACACTTATTTAATCCCACCCCTTCTCCCCAAAACTCAATTATTAACATTTTTGTATATATCATTTTTAATCAAATATACAAATATGCTGCTTTTCTCTGTTTTTTTCAGACACTTTTCACTATTTTACAGACAGTTAGGACATTATTATATAGCTGCTGCGATTTGTCGACTCACGTTAGTCGCTCAAGAATAAAATGATCTCTAAATCTGGGAATTATATATATTTATTCATGCTTTTATTCTTGTATTGATGATATTGTGATGTGTTCAGGGCCGGCTGCAGGATGGAGAACGTTCAGAAGAACATCGGCAGCAGGAAGTTCGCCTTCAGCGGCGTTCAGCTGCTCACTTTCCCCAAACTGTACCGCCCTCCCGAGGGAAGCTTCGGATAGAAACTCTGACCGTTACTTTATTTATGTACAGATACTCTTATAGATCATGAGATGTTTGTTTTATCTTGTAAAGTGTGTGTTGTTGTTTTATATATTTGTATGTCAGTGTCCCTCTGTGCAGGCGTTGTTTCTGAATTAAATGAATACTTGATTTCATCTGATTTATTTCTGTCTTATTTATTAAACCACATGGCGGGTGATGTTTACTGGATTAACACATCTGCAATTTATATTATAATACAAGATGTTACACTACAATGACGATGCAGAGAGCCACGTTGAGTTTAAAACGTGCGCATTTGAAGTTAAAGGGGACCTATCATGCAAAATGCACTTTCTGATGTCTTTTATACATAAATATGTGTCCCCTGTGTGTCAGGGAACTCACGCAGCGTCAGAAAATAAAACCCTCTCTTTTCCTCCGTACCCAAATCTCTAAAAACGGGGCTACAACGGAGCTGATTCAGATGTGCGTCCGATATGACGTAATATCTGAAATGTGGACCCACGGCCCTATCAGAAACGTTGCTATCAGAAACAATCCCCGACTGTTTTGGACATAATATGGTCGGTGTTTACATTAGCATCGCTAACACTCAGAGCTAACCTGTACTGGAGAGCATGTGTGTGAAGAAGCAGGAAATAAAAAGGAACTCACCTTGTGGTATAACCGGCAAGAGAGAAAGCCTTTGAGCTCCATACTGTTTCAGAAAGAATCCTTGATATGGCGTTTCATCACGGCAGTATTTAGTTTAGACAGTAGCTGCCGGGTCCCGCATGAGCTCAGACCCATCCTTTTTTATTTTTTATCAATTTTCTTTTTTAAAGCTTTATACCCAAAATCAGCACTTTTGAAACAGGAAGTGAAATAGAGGGATATGAGGCATGGCTTGAATGGGAGATCTGCTGAGACCTATGCTATTGCCTAAAAATAGCATGATAGGTGCACTTTAATACAACTATTTAAAAAAGTAATTACTGCAACCCGTAGAGCCGTTAGACCCTATTTTCTGTTTGTAGTTTATTGACGTTTTTATTGAAAGTTATCTGGTCCAGGGTATAAAAAGACACTTATAGTTGATTATTTATCATTTTTTTAAGCTTTTATTATCATCAAAATTACTGAAGTACACGTTTGAATGCTTTGACTTCTAATGGATTTTTCGACTATTTTATTTCAGTTTTTACTTGGGTAAAACAGTAAAAGTCTGGTGTGTTTCTGTTGTTTGTGTGTTCAGCTGCAGTCCCTCTGCCTGGCCGCTAGAGGCGCCAAATACACTCAGAACGGAAATAAAAAGCGCTAAACTTCTAAATAAAGGAAACACTTTAATTTGTGTAGTGGGAAACTTTCTTAAAATCATAACTTAGTGCTACTTTGTACTTCTACTCCACTACAGTTCAGAGGTAAATGGTGTACTTTTACTCCACTACATGTATGTAATACCTTTAGTTACTTTACAGATCTGGATGAATGATGTGAAATCTAATCAAGTGTTAAATCAGACTTTAGTTCCACCTGGAGTAAATTCACAAGCTACCCTGCAGTATACAAAGTCATTCAAACTAGCTGCACCTTTACCAGCTTTGAGAACACTTTCATGATCAATCATTATAAAACATATCATATATATTATTCTGAAATGGACCAATCTGCACAATCACTACTTTTACTGTCGCTACTTTAACGTGGCGGCCTCTCCCGGTTCTCTCTCCCCGGTTTTAGAGCACCATGGCCCCGGGTTCTCTGGTGGCCGCCGTCCGCATCCTGGCTCTTTCCTTCTGCTTCGTCCACCTGCTGTGTCTCGACTTCACTGTGGCCGAAAGAGAGGAGTGGTACACGGCCTTTGTAAACATCACCTACGTGGACCCGGCCACCTCGGAGCTCCGGACTGAGAAGACTGAGTGCGGTCGCTACGGCGAGCACAGCCCGAAAAAAGAAGCCAGAGGGGTGGTGGTTCTTCCCGGAGCTCCACAGGACCGGCAGGCCTGCGACCCAAACACCCGCTTCCTGGTGCCCGGTCCGGCCGCCTGGGTGGCTCTGATCTCCCGGGGAAACTGCACCTATAAGGACCAGATCCGCCATGCAGCCGCTCAAAACGCGTCCGCGGTGGTGATCTTCAACGTGGGCTCCATCAACGCCAACGAGACCATCACCATGCCCCATCCAGGTACTTTTTATTATTATTATTATTTCACACCATCACCATGCCCCATCCAGGTACTGGTGTTATTGTTTATCTCTATAAAAACGCAGCTGAAGAAACGTAACAAATCAATATGTTTTTCTAAAAATATTTCGACTTTTTCCCAACATTTTACTTGCAAAATTAAGATTTTTTTTTATCCAATTATCAGTATATTTCTCTTTAATTATCAGAACTTTTTCTTTCTGGAAAATGTACAACTTTTTTCAACATCAGCAGGAGAGGACTCTTTAAAGTAGAGACACTACATACTGATATACACGTGAACATCAGCAGGAGAGGACTCTTTAAAGTAGAGACACTACATACTGATATACACCTGAACATCAGCAGGAGAGGACTATTTAAAGTAGAGACACAACATACTGATATACACCTGAACATCAGCAGGAGAGGACTCTTTAAAGTACAGACACTACATACTGATATACACCTGAACATCAGCAGGAGAGGACTCTTTAAAGTACAGACACTACATACTGATATACACTTGAACATCTGCAGGAGAGGACTCTTTAAAGTAGAGACACTACATACTGATATACACTTGAACATCAGCAGGAGAGGACTCTTTAAAGTAGAGACACTACATACTGATATACACCTGAACATCAGCAGGAGAGGACTCTTTAAAGTAGAGACACTACATACTGATATACACCTGAACATCAGCAGGAGAGGACTCTTTAAAGTAGAGAGACTACATACTGATATACACCTGAACATCAGCAGGAGAGGACTCTTTAAAGTAGAGACACTACACAGGCAGTATGAGAAAAACAGATTTGAAGTGTATAGTTGTTTGACCACATTTACCTTACAGTGACCCCTCAAACTGACCCCCCCCCCCTCTCCTCTCAGGTACAGGTGATCTCCTGGCCATCATGATCCCGGAGCCTAAAGGTCGGGAGGTCGCGGCGCTGCTGGAGCGCAACGTGACGGTAACCATGACGATCACCATCGGCACCAGGAACCTGCAGAAGAACGTGAGCCGAACCTCGGTGGTGTTCGTCTCCATCTTCTTCATCGTGCTGATGATCCTCTCCTTAGCCGGGCTCGTCTTCTTCTTCATCCAGAGGTTCAGATACGCCAACGCACGGGACCGCAACCAGGTACACACACACACACACACACACACACACACACACACACACACACCAGAGTTCCCGTTAGAATTTCTTTTGCCGGTCAACATGTCCGTTAAAGTTTAAATCTTCCGGACAAAAGTAGAAAAGTGCCGGTCAAAGGTCTTCTTTGTTATTTATTCAGCTTTAAAACGAATTCATATGGTTTGATATTAAACAAACTAATTATAGTAGATTAACTACATTATTCAAACGTGTACAGTAATTTACAATAACACGGGAATAATAAACGGAGCGCTCTCCCCCTCTCCTGACAGCCCGTCAGTATCATGCAGCTCGCGGATCCAGTAATGAGTGACCCGACAGTAAAACTAAACATATCTATAACTAGTTTAGGTAGTTTGAGAGGTAATTAAAATAGCTACGTGTGATGTTCTAACCTGAAGTGTGTGTTTTGTTCCGCTCACCGCTGCAGGTGATCAAGCAGAGCTGCGTGTCGACTCGTCAGCAGAAGCTGATCTCTCTCCCGTCAGATTAGACTTCACTCGCGTTTATGTCCATATCGATCAGATCCAGCTAGTTCTAGCTAATGATATAGTGGAGTCTATTTTTATATAACATTACAAGAGTGATTGTTATTATTACATGATATGCTTATTGTGCTCATGAGATGTTGCTATATGACTATAAACTAAATAGACACAATCACCAGTCCCAGGTTCTGATGTGTTGGATACGAAACAAAGGGAAAAGTCATAGAAGGAAGTTTTAGCTTGCATTATAAATGTTGCAAAAGCCAGGTGCAGACACCGTAGAGACAATGAGTTACTGAGGCTCTGGCCTTGGCCGTGTGTGTGAGCTCCTCGCCTACGCATAACTGGGAATCGGCATAATGGAGGATTCCTCTATCTATTGTAGAAGCTTTAGCAAAACAAATTAGGTAGGATGGCGACTAGAGTAGGGAGGGTCCTTCACCGGCCGGCCGAATGCTGATTGGAGTTCGTGTTGCCAAGAGACTTTGTCTAAGTCTGTGCACCAACCAGGGAGGCCAAAGTCTAAACCACGGTCCTCCCCTTCTAGTCTCAACCAATCATAAATGTACGGGCAGAGCCCTGAATAATAAAAATGTATGCACGCACGAGGTTCAAGGCTTTTTTCCGGAAATAGAGTTACAGATTACAGCTCTGCTGCCTGTGATTTCTATGAGCTGACGGAGTCCTTGGCCAAGTGAAATATATCTGTTGCTCTCTTTTAATAAATAGATAAACTTAGAAGTTGTTTGTCTTTCCTGGAATTAAAAGAACACAACAATATGACTACCTGCTTATCAAAAGACACCTAAACAATAAGCGTCGCTATGCAACCGGGTGAGGCCGCAAAGTATAGCGCAGCATTATGCATTTGCTTACATGCCCACCGGAACCCCGAGGCATTACCAACAGATCAACGCACAATCAACCCATACAGGACATCTCTTTCTCCACATTAACGGCCCCTACACACGGCGGCGTGCGTTGACGCTTCAACGCTTCTGCCCATTCACTATGAATGGGGTGACGTCACGATTTGCCGAACTGCATTCTGGGAGCAAAGCGTAGCTCTTCTCGCGGTGCTCGCTGCAAAAGTAGAGCAATGTTCTATTTTTGAAGCCGAGGCGGAGGCGGCAGCCAATCAAATCCCGCGTATGCAAATCTGACAGTTCAAGCGCTAGCCAATCAAACCGCGTGTATGCTGGGAGAGCCAGACCGCAGTTCATTTCCTCATATGCCAAAAAATGGAGGAGAAAATAATCGTAGCGGTAGGGAATCACCCGGTGCTTTCAGTCCCTGTTCACCTACTGGGATACAAACCGGAGGAGCCAGGCATGGAGGGAGGTGGCAGAGACAGTGGGTGAAACTGGTAGGTTTTCGCCTGTTTGGGGAGTTTATATCCAGTGTACTTCGTTTGAATGGACAGCAGGCATAGACAGTATATTTAGCCACCATGCAATGTTGCATAAAATAGCACCATAGACATTAATTAAAAATCGCTTTTTAGACATTAATGTCTATGGTGAGATTCATACACGGGAGCCTTTTTAAAGCCTTTTTATCCCGCTGCAAACAGAACCCCCCCCCCCTTCCCATCACAAACTTTACACAGACCCCCCCTTCCAATTATCAACTCCTGTCTTGTTTCCGCAAACTCTTGTGTCCTGCAGCAGCTAAACGTTTTGCAAGCCCCCGTTCGTTTAGTACCTAAAATAATAGACATCGCTTTTTCCAGCTGACAAACCCGACTTTCTGGTCACTTCTTCAATTTTCCAGCCCTTGGGGAGAGACACGGGAGATTCATGTGATTGGTTGTTGGTCGCGTTGCTCGCGTAAACTCCCCAAGCTCAAGACACGCCCACCGCCAAGCGGCAACGCACGCCGCCGTGTGTAGGCTGCGTAAGTGTTAGACATTAGAATTTACACTTCTTGTCTGTCACATACTCTTCTTGTCTGTCACATACTCTTCTTGTCTGTCACATACTCTTCTTGTCCGTCACATACTCTTCTTGTCCGTCACATACTCTTCTTGTCCGTCACATACTCTTCTTGTCTGTCACATACTCTTCTTGTCTGTCACATACTCTTCTTGTCTGTCACATACTCTTTTGTCTGTCACATACTCTTCTTGTCTGTCACATACTCTTCTTGTCTGTCACATACTCTTCTTGTCTGTCACATACTCTTCTTGTCTGTCACATACTATTCTTGTCTGTCACATAAGTGGCGCAACTGATGCGGTATTGCGCTAAGGGAAAATAATTTTTGACCGGACATTTTGACCGGAGAGATTTAGATTTGCTGGTTTTCAGCATATTTTACCGGTCATAGTCTAACGGCTAACGGAAACTCTGACACACACACTGCTTATTACATCATCTCTTCTTCTGCATCTTGAAAAAAACATCTCTCATATGGCCCTCCTCCTCTTCCGTACTTTTCAGCTATTACATTTATGAAGTAGATTTTGTGTGTGTGTGTGTGTGTGTGTGTGTGTGTGTGTGTGTGTGTGTGTGTGTGTGTGTGTGTGTGTGTGTGTGTGTGTGTGTGTGTGTGTGTGTGTGTGTGTGTGTGTGTGTGTGTGTGTGTGTGTGTGTGTGTGTGTGTGTGTGTGTGTGTGTGTGTGTGTGTGTGTGTGTGTGTGTGTGTGTGTGTGTGTGTGTGTGTGTGTGTGTGTTCTATTTCTATTCAAATTCAAATTCAAGTACAATATCTGAGTACTTCTCCACCTCTGGTTGTTCTTTACCTGTTTTTATTCATGCTTTAAGATATTGTGGCGTTCAGCTGCTCACTTTCCCCAAACTGTACCGCCCTCCCGAGGGAAGCTTCGGATAGAAACTATGACCGTTACTTTATTTATGTACAGATACTTTTATAGATCATGAGATGTTTTTTTTATCTTGTAAAGTGTGTGTTGTTTTATATATTTGTATGTCAGTGTCCCTCTGTGCAGGTGTTTGATTCACAAACATGTTTCTGCATTAAATGAATACTTGATTTAATCTGATTTATTTCTGTCTTATTTATTAAACCACATGGCGGGTGATGTTTACTGGATTAACACATCTACAATTTATATTATAATACAAGATGTTACACTACAATGAAGATGCAGAGAGCCACGTTGAGTTTAAAACGTGCACATGTTAAAGGTAGGGTATGTACATTTGAGAAACCGGCTCGAGATACACTTTTTGTTATATTCCATGGAATGCTCTTAACATCCCGATAGCAATGAATATCTTAAGTGCTTTGACCAAAAATCCATAAAAATATTTCATCTGTGGAAGCCGTAGTACTGTAAAAAGCACGACCAATCATTTTAGCCGGCCCGGCTAAAATAACTGGATGGCCCACCCGCCTGTCAGCCTTCCATCTGTGCACAGACTTATCTCGTGCCCTCATTGGTCATGTGCGCGTTCGTGTGTGTTGGAGGAGGGGCTCTATAAGGAAGTGGCAGATTTTCTCCGGTCGTGTATTTTCAAATTCTAGCGATCTCGAGCCGGTTTCTCAAACTTGCATACCCTACCTTTAAGCATTTCAACTATTTTACAAAGTAATTCCTGCAACCCACAGAGCCATTAGACACTATTTTTTGTTTATCATTTATTGACATTTTTATTTTTATTGAAAATGTTCTGGTACATGATATAAAAACACACTTATAGTTGATTATTTATCATTTTTTTAAGCATTTATTATCATCAAAATTACTGAAGAACACGTTTGAATGCTTTGACTTCTAATGGAGTATTTTTCGACTATTTTATTTCAGTTTTTACTTGGGTAAAACAGTCTGGCGTGTTTCTGTTGTTTGTGTGTTCAGCTGCAGTCCCTCTGCCGGGCCGCTAGAGGCGCCAAATACACTCAGAACGGAAATAAAGAGCGCTGAACTTCAAAATAAAAGATTGACTTTAATTTGTGTAGTGGGAAACTTTCTTTAAATCATAACTTAGTGCTACTTTGTACTTCTACTCCACTACAGTTCAGAGGTAAATGGTGTACAAGATCTGAGTACTTCTACTTGTACTCAAGTACACGCTAAACGTACATAACACTCCAGCTTTTATTTTGAAAACCCTAACCGGAACTGCTATGCTCTGTTAGCATTCGCTTCACACATCGGGCCCAGTCAAAACAAAGCAGCTGTTTAGCTCCGTTGATGCGACCAGATTCAAAAACATTTAACTGATTATTTGTACCGTTAAATTAACAGTAAATCCACGCTCCGGTGTTTCTCTTCGGTCCCGTGAAGTTGAGCTGTTTTAACGGTCGTTTCTTTCCGAAGCTGTTGAGGATTTTATTGGAGCTGTTTGTGTTCTCGGTTTGGAGGCTAACGGGCGGAGGCTGAAAACACGGGAGAACTGTGAGGAATACAAAAGAAAACAAGGAAAAAAGGGGGGGGAAATAGAGATAGAAAACAAGGGGAAAAGGTGATAAATATAGGTGGAAACACGAGAAAATAGAGGTGGGGAAAGGGTGAAAATAGTGCTCGAAAACACGGGAAAACGGTTCAAATTGAGTCGGGAAAACCGTGAGAATCAGAGGCAGAAAACTGTGAAAAATAGAAGCTGTAAACAAGACAAAAACGGTGAAAATTGAGACTGAAAACAGGGACCAACGGTTAAAATAGAGACTGAAAACACAGACAAACGGTTAAAATAGAGACTGAAAATAGGGACCAACGGTTAAAATAGAGACTGAAAACTGTGAACAATTGAAGCTGTAAACGGCGAAAAGGAAAGCCTTAAAAACACTAAAAATCCACCACGGGAACACAGTGAAAACCAGACCCCCAAATCAGCGGTTGTCCTGGCTAACTTCCCTCCGATTACCCCCTCTTGTCCCCAGATGATGGTGGAGTGACCGGTTCTCTCTCCCCGGGTTTAGAGCACCATGGCCCCGGTTTCTCTGGTGGCCGCCTGCCGCAGCCTGGCTCTCTCCACCTGGCTGCTCTCCTTCTGCTTCGTCCACCTGCTGTGTCTCGACTTCACTGTGGCCGAAAGAGAGGAGTGGTACACGGCCTTTGTAAACATCACCTACGTGGACCCGGCCACCTCGGAGCTCCGGACTGAGAAGACTGAGTGCGGTCGCTACGGCGAGCACAGCCCGAAAAAAGAAGCCAGAGGGGTGGTGGTTCTTCCCGGAGCTCCACAGGACCGGCAGGCCTGCGACCCAAACACCCGCTTCCTGGTGCCCGGTCCGGCCGCCTGGGTGGCTCTGATCTCCCGGGGAAACTGCACCTATAAGGACCAGATCCGCCATGCAGCCGCTCAAAACGCGTCCGCGGTGGTGATCTTCAACGTGGGCTCCATCAACGCCAACGAGACCATCACCATGCCCCATCCAGGTACTTTTACATTTTTTTTAAATTATTATTATTATTATTATTTCACACCATCACCATGCCCCATCCAGGTACTGGTGTTATTGTTTATCTCTATAAGAACGCATGAAGACAAATATCAACATTACTTACTTTTTTTTCTGGAAAATGTACAACTTGTTCATAGTATTGTGTGTTATTTCTTGGATTGTAACTTTTTTTTTTAAATATATTACTACTACTTTTTTTTAAATCTCTAATGTTTACCACTTGTCTCAACATTTTAACATGCAGCATTAGGACTTGTTTTCACCTTTTTTAGGATGTTAAGTTCATTAATTAAGAATATTTTATCATAGTATTACATCCTTTCTCTTGATATACTACTATCTTTTTATCTATAAGGAGTCCCTTGGATTTCTCCTAAAAGTTACATTTGTACTTTTGCATCATACAGCTAGATTCCGTGTGTAAACTGACTTGATAGTAAACCTGATTCTGATCTGTTTATGTGCAAATACTTCCCATATGTTCAGTGTATTTACCATCACCACTGGTTTGATTATGTATCTCTATTAGAGTGCAGTTGAAGAAACGTAAAAAATCAACATGTTTTTTATACAAATATTTCGACTTTGTCCCAACATTTTTTACTGGGAAAAAGTACAACCTTTTTCATAATATTACAACCTTTCTCCTTGATATATGACCTGACTTCTTATCTCTGCAGGTTTATTACTTAACATAACTAAGGTGTTTTCATCCAGTCGTGTTATTTCTTGAATTTAAACATTTTTTCCCATAGTGCTACTACTTTTTACCTAAAAAACTATTCTGGTTTATTATTCTACCACCATCAGGTACTGGAGTTATTGTTTATCTCTATAAGTGCTCACATTTTAGTAGAAAAATGTAGATATTTTTTATCCAATCATTAGTATAGTTCTCTTTAATTATCAGAACTTTATTTTCTCAAAGTATCAGGACATTTTTTTATGGAAAATACAACTTTTTTCATAGTATTACAACCTTTCTCATAGATATATGACCTCCATTTCTATCTTTAAAGGTAGGGCTGTGCGATTATGGCAAAAATCATAATCACGATTATTGGGGTCAATAATTGATATCACGATTATTAAATACGATTATTCATTGACTTTGAAAAAATCAATTTATTGAACTTTAAAACAAATACAAATAATAATTTGAACAGTATCTTTTTAACTGTTGATTACCCTGAACGTATAATTCAACTGAAAAACCAATACAAAAAGAAATAAAATAAATGATATATTTAAATAAATAATATCAAAATAATAACAAATATTTTGGAGCGCACTTCCACAAGCTACTAAACATATATAAATATGATAAATACAAATAAATGAGACCAAAATGAATTAGATCAAATATGTTGCAGTGCACTGTCACAACCAAGCAAAGCAAAATAATTGTTTTTTTCGATTATGTTGTTTTCGTAATTGTGGCAGGCCAAAATCGTAATTGCGATTAAAATACGATTAATTGCACAGCCCTATTTAAAGGTTACTTAAGGTTTTCACTTAAAATAAGTAAGGTGTTTTCATCCAGTCGTGTTTGTTATCTCTATTGTTTAACACTTGTCTCAACATTTTAAATGCAACATAAGGACTTGTTTTTACCATTTTTAGGATGTTTCTTTAATTAAGAATATGTTATCTTAGTATTAATGCCGTGCTCTTGATATACTACTATCTTTTTATCTCCAAAGTTAACACATGAAACATTTAGAGTTCCTTGAATTATAAAGACTTATTTTCTCCTAAAAAAGTGTTTCACTTGACTTTACACGTGTACTTCAGCATCATACAGCTGAATGCTTTGTGTGAAGCGACTTGATAATAAACCTGATTCTGATCTGTTAGTGTGCAAACACTTTCTCTCTCCTTCTCACCCGGCTCTGCAGCGGTTGCATATCTATTTCCTTTGAGATAAATATCGTATATTTATCTTTCAGCATTTCCTGCTCAGATCCTGTTGAGGTTTGTTAGTTGCATGACTATCGATGCAATATGAAGAACACTTTTCTTTGTGAAAACGTGACTGAAATGTTCTGTTTTCTGACCTTTGTATACACCGAACCATCAGAAACTAAAAATAATGCAAAAATCAAGAATCATAGATAAAATAGAAACAATGCAATAAAAATACATTCGATTTAAAATGTTTTCTCCATCTTTTGTTTGATTATTTGATCCTTAATGGCAGTTTTAGTAGAGAAGAGTGAGTGTGTGCTGCAGCATTTTCCCCCTGCGCTGCAGATATATTCATATATTAGAGGTATTATAAGTCTCTATTAATAATGCATATTCCTCCTGTTTGATCCACGTAATAAATACAGAGCTTCCTGCTTTTAAAAACTCTTCTGGTTGGGTTTCTGTGCAGAGAGCTGAGCTTTATGGTGATGAAGTGTGTTGTTATATAACGAGGGAGAGCGGAGGTTTTCCATCTTTCACTTTGAGTTTTCATTCGCTCTGTTAGTCCGGAGACTCACAGCTGTTTCTCCGTCAGAGACTCCTTCAGGAGGTCTACTTTAAAGAGTCCTCTCCTGCTGATGTTCAGGTGTATATCAGTATGTAGTGTCTCTACTTTAAAGAGTCCTCTCCTGCTGATGTTCAGGTGTATATCAGTATGTAGTGTCTCTACTTTAAAGAGTCCTCTCCTGCTGATGTTCAGGTGTATATCAGTATGTAGTGTCTCTACTTTAAAGAGTCCTCTCCTGCTGATGTTCAGCTGTATATCAGTATGTAGTGTCTCTACTTTAAAGAGTCCTCTCCTGCTGATGTTCAGCTGTATATCAGTATGTAGTGTCTCTACTTTAAAGAGTCCTCTCCTGCTGATGTTCAGGTGTATATCAGTATGTAGTGTCTCTACTTTAAAGAGTCCTCTCCTGCTGATGTTCAGCTGTATATCAGTATGTAGTGTCTCTACTTTAAAGAGTCCTCTCCTGCTGATGTTCAGGTGTATATCAGTGTGTAGTGTCTCTACTTTAAAGAGTCCTCTCCTGCTGATGTTCAGGTCTATATCAGTATGTAGTGTCTCTACTTTAAAGAGTCCTCTCCTGCTGATGTTCAGGTGTATATCAGTATGTAGTGTCTCTACTTTAAAGAGTCCTCTCCTGCTGATGTTCAGGTGTATATCAGTATGTAGTGTCTCTACTTTAAAGAGTCCTCTCCTGCTGATGTTCAGGTGTATATCAGTATGTAGTGTCTCTACTTTAAAGAGTCCTCTCCTGCTGATGTTCAGCTGTATATCAGTATGTAGTGTCTCTACTTTAAAGAGTCCTCTCCTGCTGATGTTCAGCTGTATATCAGTATGTAGTGTCTCTACTTTAAAGAGTCCTCTCCTGCTGATGTTCAGGTGTATATCAGTATGTAGTATCTCTACTTTAAAGAGTCCTCTCCTGCTGATGTTCAGGTGTATATCAGTATGTAGTGTCTCTACTTTAAAGAGTCCTCTCCTGCTGATGTTCAGGTGTATATCAGTGTGTAGTGTCTCTACTTTAAAGAGTCCTCTCCTGCTGATGTTCAGGTCTATATCAGTATGTAGTGTCTCTACTTTAAAGAGTCCTCTCCTGCTGATGTTCAGCTGTATATCAGTATGTAGTGTCTCTACTTTAAAGAGTCCTCTCCTGCTGATGTTCAGCTGTATATCAGTATGTAGTGTCTCTACTTTAAAGAGTCCTCTCCTGCTGATGTTCAGGTGTATATCAGTATGTAGTATCTCTACTTTAAAGAGTCCTCTCCTGCTGATGTTCAGGTGTATATCAGTATGTAGTGTCTCTACTTTAAAGAGTCCTCTCCTGCTGATGTTCAGGTGTATATCAGTGTGTAGTGTCTCTACTTTAAAGAGTCCTCTCCTGCTGATGTTCAGGTCTATATCAGTATGTAGTGTCTCTACTTTAAAGAGTCCTCTCCTGCTGATGTTCAGGTCTATATCAGTATGTACTGTAGTGTCTCTACTTTAAAGAGTCCTCTCCTGCTGATGTTCAGGTCTATATCAGTATGTACTGTAGTGTCTCTACTTTAAAGAGTCCTCTCCTGCTGATGTTCAGGTGTATATCAGTATGTAGTGTATTGTCGTAGCAACTTAAAATCAGCTGCTGTCTTAGAGTAAAAGATGAGTTAGGCAAATATCCAAAGAAACACAATATCTATATAAAGTATTTTGAGATCTTGGTTTTATGTTTGCAAGCAGACACCTCCGCCAAAGAGTGTGTCCTGTTCTGTTACAGCCACTCTTAAAGGGAAACGGCAACGATTATTTACATGACAACACACCAACATGTTGGCCCAGGTGGTCGCCCTATGGCAGTAGGCAAAACTCAAGACCTACAAAGAACAGTTGGGTGTCGCAGCTACCCCCCTAGAGCAAATGTCTTCCTTTGTCCCTGTCCTTCCTGTAGTGTCACGTTATCACACATCCATTTACCTGACATTCTCCGGATGCAGTAGTTTACATTTCATTAGGATTACACTGTATTAAAGGGCCCATGTCATGGCCATTTCCACTGATCATAATTCCATTGTTGAGGTCTACTAGAATAGATTTATATTGTGCATTTTTCCAAACTCACATTGGTTTCTCAAACAGCATCTCTGTAAACTACGTGTATTCACTGAATTTCACTCTCTGCCTTTAACGGCTCGTTGTAGCTCCAATAGCTCCAGCCCCCACCCTCCCTGTGAGCACAGTGGGCTCTGATTGGTCGGGACGTTGTGAATCGCGCTGAGCTCCGTGGAGGTGTTGTTTCCTTGTTTAGGATACATAGCGAAACACAGCCAAACTCATCCTGAGCACACACAAACTCACAGCCGAAGTAAAAACAATAAGTGTGGCTTGATATTGAGTAAGAAAAAGGTTGATAAACGCTGTGAGAATGGGTCTGCAGAGAGAATGGGTCTGCAGAGAGAATGGGTCTGCAGAGAGAATGGGTCTGCAGAGAGAATTTCGCCGCGATCCCAACTGTCTGTTATCAGCCTGCAGCCAGGGAGGAGAAATCAGCTGAGCTGCCTGCTTTCTGCACTGAGTGTGTGTGAGGAAGTCCGTGGATTGGTCAATTTGGACCAATCAGCGGGGGCTTAACGTAACGGCTCCGCGGACGTAACGTAACGGCTCCACGGATTGGTCCATTTCGTTCCGGGTACGGCATGACATCATGCCGTACCCGGAACGAAATGGAAGAATCAAATGGACAATGACGTATCTCCAACGAGGCGTTTTGGGGAGGGTTCGAGTTTTACTCCCTACAGGGTGTACTTTGAGGGTTTTGACTCTGCACACCGTTTACATGCATAAAAACCTTCATAACACAAGGGGACGGGTAATAACCGGAAAAGCATGACATGTGAGCTTTAAGCTTTAATACCATAATTGCCATAACAGTATCTACTTTAAAGAGTCCTCTCCTGCTAATGTTCAGGTGTATATCAGTATGTAGTGTCTCTACTTTAAAGAGTCCTCTCCTGCTGATGTTCAGGTGTATATCAGTATGTAGTGTCTCTACTTTAAAGAGTCCTCTCCTGCTGATGTTCAGGTGTATATCAGTATGTAGTGTCTCTACTTTAAAGAGTCCTCTCCTGCTGATGTTCAGGTGTATATCAGTATGTAGTGTCTCTGCTTTAAAGAGTCCTCTCTTGCTGATGTTCAGGTGTATATCAGTATGTAGTGTCTCTACTTTAAAGAGTCCTCTCCTGCTGATGTTCAGGTGTATATCAGTATGTAGTGTCTCTACTTTAAAGAGTCCTCTCCTGCTGATGTTCAGGTGTATATCAATATGTAGTGTCTGTACTTTAAAGAGTCCTCTCCTGCTGATGTTCAGGTGTATATCAGTATGTAGTGTCTGTACTTTAAAGAGTCCTCTCCTGCTGATGTTCAGGTGTATATCAGTATGTAGTGTCTCTACTTTAAAGAGTCCTCTCCTGCTGATGTTCAGGTGTATATCAGTATGTAGTGTCTGTACTTTAAAGAGTCCTCTCCTGCTGATGTTCAGGTGTATATCAGTATGTAGTGTCTCTACTTTAAAGAGTCCTCTCCTGCTGATGTTCAGGTGTATATCAGTATGTAGTGTCTACTTTAAAGAGTCCTCTCCTGCTGATGTTCAGGTGTATATCAGTATGTAGTGTCTCTACTTTAAAGAGTCCTCTCCTGCTGATGTTCAGGTGTATATCAATATGTAGTGTCTGTACTTTAAAGAGTCGTCTCCTGCTGATGTTCAGGTGTATATCAATATGTAGTGTCTCTACTTTAAAGAGTCCTCTCCTGCTGATGTTCAGGTGTATATCAGTATGTAGTGTCTCTACTTTAAAGAGTACTCTCCTGCTGATGTTCAGGTGTATATCAATATGTAGTGTCTGTACTTTAAAGAGTCCTCTCCTGCTGATGTTCAGGTGTATATCAGTATGTAGTGTCTCTACTTTAAAGAGTCCTCTCCTGCTGATGTTCAGGTGTATATCAGTATGTAGTGTCTCTACTTTAAAGAGTCCTCTCCTGCTGATGTTCAGGTGTATATCAGTATGTAGTGTCTGTACTTTAAAGAGTCCTCTCCTGCTGATGTTCAGGTGTATATCAGTATGTAGTGTCTGTACTTTAAAGAGTCCTCTCCTGCTGATGTTCAGGTGTATATCAGTATGTAGTGTCTACTTTAAAGAGTCCTCTCCTGCTGATGTTCAGGTGTATATCAGTATGTAGTGTCTCTACTTTAAAGAGTCCTCTCCTGCTGATGTTCAGGTGTATATCAGTATGTAGTGTCTCTACTTTAAAGAGTCCTCTCCTGCTGATGTTCAGGTGTATATCAGTATGTAGTGTCTCTACTTTAAAGAGTCCTCTCCTGCTGATGTTCAGGTGTATATCAGTATGTAGTGTCTCTGCTTTAAAGAGTCCTCTCTTGCTGATGTTCAGGTGTATATCAGTATGTAGTGTCTCTACTTTAAAGAGTCCTCTCCTGCTGATGTTCAGGTGTATATCAGTATGTAGTGTCTCTACTTTAAAGAGTCCTCTCCTGCTGATGTTCAGGTGTATATCAATATGTAGTGTCTGTACTTTAAAGAGTCCTCTCCTGCTGATGTTCAGGTGTATATCAGTATGTAGTGTCTGTACTTTAAAGAGTCCTCTCCTGCTGATGTTCAGGTGTATATCAGTATGTAGTGTCTCTACTTTAAAGAGTCCTCTCCTGCTGATGTTCAGGTGTATATCAGTATGTAGTGTCTGTACTTTAAAGAGTCCTCTCCTGCTGATGTTCAGGTGTATATCAGTATGTAGTGTCTCTACTTTAAAGAGTCCTCTCCTGCTGATGTTCAGGTGTATATCAGTATGTAGTGTCTACTTTAAAGAGTCCTCTCCTGCTGATGTTCAGGTGTATATCAGTATGTAGTGTCTCTACTTTAAAGAGTCCTCTCCTGCTGATGTTCAGGTGTATATCAGTATGTAGTGTCTGTACTTTAAAGAGTCCTCTCCTGCTGATGTTCAGGTGTATATCAATATGTAGTGTCTGTACTTTAAAGAGTCCTCTCCTGCTGATGTTCAGGTGTATATCAGTATGTAGTGTCTGTACTTTAAAGAGTCCTCTCCTGCTGATGCTCAGGTGTATATCAGTATGTAGTGTCTGTACTTTAAAGAGTCCTCTCCTGCTGATGTTCAGGTGTATATCAGTATGTAGTGTCTCTACTTTAAAGAGTCCTCTCCTGCTGATGTTCAGGTGTATATCAGTATGTAGTGTCTACTTTAAAGAGTCCTCTCCTGCTGATGTTCAGGTGTATATCAGTATGTAGTGTCTCTACTTTAAAGAGTCCTCTCCTGCTGATGTTCAGGTGTATATCAGTATGTAGTGTCTCTACTTTAAAGAGTCCTCTCCTGCTGATGTTCAGGTGTATATCAGTATGTAGTGTCTGTACTTTAAAGAGTCCTCTCCTGCTGATGTTCAGGTGTATATCAATATGTAGTGTCTGTACTTTAAAGAGTCCTCTCCTGCTGATGTTCAGGTGTATATCAATATGTAGTGTCTCTACTTTAAAGAGTCCTCTCCTGCTGATGTTCAGGTGTATATCAGTATGTAGTGTCTCTACTTTAAAGAGTCCTCTCCTGCTGATGTTCAGGTGTATATCAGTATGTAGTGTCTCTACTTTAAAGAGTCCTGTGTGTTGCAGAGAGACATTGATCCCTCAGTGTATTTTAGTCGGAGAATAATCAATGTTGTCGCTCTGTGTATTGTTGGGGTCGATGTGAGTTCAGCACTGGCCTCGGGGGGGGAATTTATGCAACCAGTGGCTCGACACACACACACACACACACACACACACACACTCCTAAACCAGACTGCACTGATAAAAACACACATTTTGCAGAACATAACCGTTGTTTTCAAATTAAAAGTGTAATTTATATGTTGATACTTTTTTTTTTATCTACCATGAAACAACTGGTGTTTTTGTCAATGGAGTTTGGTGGCTTTGAAACGACAGATAACTCGTCTTCTCACGGTAAATATTAGACATATATATTCACCTTTGACCTCCATATCTGCAGTTATGTGTCACTGTGCCAGTAAACACGCTCTGCAGTATTTGAACGGTTATGTGAGAGCCTGTTTTCCATTCCTCACAAGCATGACCTCGAGTTACAGAATTGGATAGACTTGTTGTGCTTTGGCTCACAAATGTCATTGAGACACACACACACACACACACACACACACACACACACACACACACACACTCACACACACTCAAAATAGGACCCAAAGACTTCTCCTTTTGTAACTTCCTGCGGCTCGTTTGAAACCCTCGCTCAGTGTAGTAGATGTAATACCTCGATGTAGTAATCCTCATCATCATCCTCCTCCTCCTCCTCCTCCTCTTATATAATCTGGAGTGTTTCTTCATACCAAAGATGGATGCTGGGTGGATGAGGCCACGTCATCCTGCCTGTCGGATTATTTTTAGCCCTCTGTTCCTCCTGGGTGTTAATCAGAGCTTTTCATTGGTCGGATGAACGAACAGGAAGCAGGGCTGTAGGACCTGTAGAAACCAACCTGACGGCGTTTAAAGAGACATGTTTCTGATGCAGACATTATGTTTACTTTACATTAGGGTCTCATGGGGTTGTTTCCCTCAAACTAGGATTTAAATAACACAATATACAAATATCTGTGTCATCTCTCATCACATTTGATATCAGCGTCTTTTGCAGAAAGAAAAACAAAGACAGATTTGAAGTGTATAGTTGTTTGACCACATTTACCTTACAGTGACCCCCCGCCCCCCCCCCCCCCCCCCCCCCCACTCTCCTCTCAGGTACAGGTGATCTCCTGGCCATCATGATCCCGGAGCCTAAAGGTCGGGAGGTCGCGGCGCTGCTAGAGCGCAACGTGACGGTAACCATGACGATCACCATCGGCACCAGGAACCTGCAGAAGTACGTGAGCCGAACCTCGGTGGTGTTCGTCTCCATCTCCTTCATCGTGCTGATGATCATCTCCTTAGCCTGGCTCGTCTTCTACTACATCCAGAGGTTCAGATACGCCAACGCACGGGACCGCAACCAGGTACACACACACACACACACACACACACTCACACTCACACTCACACTCACACAGAGACACACACACACATACATACATACCCTGTATACATCACTTCAGGGGACATTACATTGACTTACATGCATTTCCTGGAGACTTATCCTAACCTTAACCATAACCAACACATGCCTAACCCTTACCCTTAACCTAACCAAGTCTTCACCCTAAAATTAATGATTCCCCTTATGGGGACCTCCATTTTGTCCCCATAAGGGAGGCGAGTCCCCACACGTGACTGTGTAAACAGATTTAGGTCCCCACATAGTAATGCTAGGCCACACACACACACACTGAAACACACACTGAGACACACACACTGAGACAGAGAGACACACACACACACACACACACACACACACACACCGAGACAGAGAGACACACACACACACACACACACACACACACACACATACGCACACACACACACACACACACGCACACCGTACATTTAAGCTTTAACTCTGAAGTGCATTATTGATGAACTGGAGCTAAAGGTTGATATTTAGTGTTGTGGTTATCAGGCTAGTTAGCCGTGCTAGCGTCTTTAGCATGCAGTTCCAATATAAGCTCCACGTTTGGTCTAAAAGATGTTAGAAAACAAACAACGTTCCAAAAAGAAATGAAATCTGGGGTTAGCTTTTACCGCCTAGCGACTCTTCACTGATCTGGGTTGAGCTTCCACTTGGAGCGTCGTGTTTTCCTCCCTGCTTGAGTCTAAGGCGCCGTTTACACGAGGAGAAAACTGCTTGTATCTGCATAGTTTCGCGTGCGTATAGCCCTATTATTTACACGAGGCCGATAGAAACTGACCCCACAAACGATAACGGGTCCCAAGGTGGATAGATTTGCAAACGAAACGCTCTGGGGGGTCAAACGAGTCCGTGTAATCACCTCTATACGAATATTTCCTGAAAAAATAGCGATAGCCCCGCCTCTCCCCACCTCTCCTGCTCACTGCTGTAGCAACTATCAAAAATAGCTGTGTTAATTAAACGCACAAGGGGTTCTTGAATGAAATAATATTATAAAAGGCAAACCAGAATAGTTAACGCCCAATATACTCCTTAAACAAAATAAACAGAGTCGGATTTCATGCATTGATCCATTATATTGACAAAGGAGGATCTCACCCGGTGTTTGTAGAGAATATCTCTCTTTTCTGAGCCGTCCTCTCCACGGAGACGTCGGTCGATGCAATATCCACAGATTCGGTTTCTTTCAGTTAACTTCCCCGTTGCATTTATCCATATGCTGAGGAAATGACTATATCCCGCTGAATACCAGCAATCGCCACACACACTTCCTCCTGTCAGTAGCTACTGCTAGTGCTACTGCTACTGACCATGCTACAGATATTAGTGCAAAAATCTACAGCTCCTCTACCACAACCATCAGCAACAAGTGGACATGGAGAATTACATGAACTACATGTTGCTAAATACACCGCGGGGCATAAACAGAAGGGTAGCCATGGCAACATTGCTGCGGGGGCTGCTGGGCTGCCCTTCTTCGCGGCTTTTGGTGTATTTTGTGGCGGAAGTTACAGCGCCACTTACAGTCCCGGCATATGTACTACAGCGTTTCCAGCGGTCTCGTTTGAACAGACACGTTAAATGAAACTAATGCATGTGAACGGAAGACTTTTTTGAATACGCATACTGTGCATAAACGCAAACGGTCCCGTGTGAGCGGGGCCTAAATCTCTCCCTCTTTCTCCCCCTGAGTCTAAATCGCTCCCTCTTTTTCCCCCTGAGTCTAAATCTCTCCCTCTTTCTCCCCCTGAGTCTAAATCTCTCCCTCTTTCTCCCCCTGAGTCTAAATCTCTCCCTCTTTCTCCCCCTGAGTCTAAATCTCTCCCTCTTCCTCCCCCTGAGTCTAAATCTTTCTCTCTCCCTCTTCTTCCGCTCAGAGGCGCCTGGGCGATGCGGCGAAGAAGGCGATCAGTAAGCTCCAGGTCCGAACCATCAGGAAAGGAGACCAGGAGACGGAGGGAGACTTTGATAACTGTGCCGTGTGCATCGAGGGATACAAGCCCAACGACGTGGTGCGAATTCTGCCCTGCAGGTAACACACACAGAGAGAGAGAGAGAGAGGTGGTTATATATACAGGGGGTTTAGAGAGTGTGTGATTCAGTAGTTAAAGCTGTGTTTGTCTGCAGACACCTGTTCCATAAGAGCTGCGTGGACCCCTGGCTGCTGGACCACCGGACCTGCCCCATGTGCAAGATGAACATCCTCAAAGCCCTCGGCATCGCTGTGAGTCTCTGATATAACATCGTTAAGAGTGCCAACTTCTGCAGTACAATAGCACAAAAGTAGTTTTACAACCTGCTTTTACTCAGGAATCTGCATTAAGTAAGGTCAAGAAAATGTGTTTCAAACATCGTGAATCACCATATCATGTATTTTCTTTTTGCATTAGGGTTTGATAGTTAATATAGGTCATTTAAATCAATACAAAAATATATATTTCTTGTGTCACAGCCAGTAATGACCTCTGATACGTTGTTTTCTCTTGGTCCCGCCCCTCCTGGCATCCCATTGGCTCTTCTCTCTGGATGCTGTGTTCTGATTGGCTGCTAAGCCTCTTTTGTTGATGAACTGGTTCTAAAGAGTGTTTTCATATTTTATCTGTTCTTTTCTTTCTACTTTATTGTTATTTCCTGTCTTTCCTGCTTTTTCACGAATCTTTTCTCCAGATTTCTTTGTTTTCGGGATTCTTTTCGTGCCATCTTGTTGAAAAACGTTAATTAAAACTGATCTCTAAACTGCCCCCTCTCTCTCCAGCTGAACGCAGACTGTCTGGAAGACCTCCCTCTGGACTACGACCTGACCGTGGGGGGGGTCGGGGGGGCGCTGGCTCTGGAGGCCGTGGTGTCGGGGGGGTCGAGCGACGGGACCCTCAGTGAGGGGGGGGGGCTCCTCCGTGCTGCTGGACCCCGGGGTCAGGAGGGTGGGACTGCCTCAGGACTACCAGGACCCTCTGAGAGACAGCCCTGTTACCATGACTACTGACACACTCACAGGTACACACTCTCTC
>NW_022987888.1:342888-346169 GCF_902827165.1 Trematomus bernacchii | reverse complement strand
CCCCCCCCCCCCCCCCCCCCCCCCCCCCCCCCCCCCCCCCCCCCCCCACCCCCCCCCCCCCCCCCCCCCCCCCCCCCCCCCCCCCCCCCCCCCCCACGCCTGAAAACACTCAATGGGATTGAGTGTTATTTTAAGTGTTGATTATTTGTGTAATTGTACATACAGATGACGTTTGCAATACGAATCTAAAATATAGTCATTTGAGTTTTTTTGTTGTTTTGAAGCCTGATGAAATCTGAGAGAATGAAGGCTGGAGAATGTTTTTTATTTTAAGGACGTAATTCTCAACATTGAAGTGTGTTCAAGACCTTTTTTTAAAGCTCTGCGTGTACATAGCATTGTTTTTCAGATCCTCTGTGATTTTGAACAATGAGAATCCTCTAAATCTGAAAAAACACCAAACATAACGAGGTTTATAAGAACTGGTGTTGGTGTGTCCAGTCAAACCAGAAAACCTTTTAAATGTCTTCCTCCTTTGCTTCCCTCTTCCTCTTCCTCTCAGTATGAAACACTTCTTGTACACACAGGTGTCTTATATAAACGTGATGGGATTGTACGCCTTGTTTTGGCCATTTTTCTTTCCGTGTATAATGTTTAAATTTATTTTTTCACATTTGCAATTCTGCTGCCATCACAATGAAAGTGGATTTCTAAACCAGACTGAGGCTGCGGTGGCATGTTGGTCCTCCTTTTAGGTGGGAATCGAACCTAAAAATACGGATTTATAACACACAGAAACGTCCGTGGTTGCTTTGAATCAACGTTTTTTGCCATATTTTCCAAGTAAAACATCAGAAAACTCACATTTAGTATCGGATAATGTGGACGTTTAAGTCCATACACAGCCCTAATAGACCTTATATAATATTAATTGTATTACAAAACAATGATAGACCTTTCTTTTGATAATTTAAAGATGTTTCTACTGTCAAACATACAGTAACTAACACATGTACAAAATCAGTTTTAATTTGTGTTTACGAGGAAGATGTATAGTTTATGTTACTAAATATATAATTTCTATCTCTAAAATGTTAGAATTAAGTGATACAAATATTACTTTTTGAACTCTTGAATTACAAAATGAGGTATTTTTTATCCAGTGGGCTTTAATAATAGTAATTAAAGGTTTAGTAAATCACTACAAAAACTCATTTCCCATGAATCTAACGTTGGACCCTCGTGTCACTGCCAGTAATGACGTCTGATTGGTTGTTTTCTCTTGGTCCCGCCTCTCCTCGCAGCTCATTGGCTGTTCTCTCTGGATGCTGTTTTCTGATTGGTTGATGCACTTTAACTCTTTCTCTTGAGGGATCTGGAAAAAAGTCTTTGATTTTCTAATTTCTTCCGCTTTTTCCTTCCTATTTTCACTCACATTTTGTGCGATGGTGTTAAAAACGTTGTGACTGATCTGGAAAATGTTTTTTTTTTAAATAATACTTCCATGTATCTGTAGTCCGACTGCCATATATTTTGCCATGTATTGTAATGTATGCTCTCCCTTGTAATCCAGCTGGAATTTTACAGTTTAATCTCACATTTCTGACAAAAAGTAGCCAAAAAAACCTGACATTAAGCCAATATTATTTTGTCGAATTTGAATTAATCTTCTTTAATTTAGCTTTACAAAAACAGCGATATCCGTGAGAAACAAAAACCTCCGTTCCTCCCAGAGAGACGGAGAAAGTTGAGGTGTCAGTAGCGATGCTAACCGCTAAGCTACGTGACGACAGGGTGCGAAATGTTGTTGCGTTTCTGAGATTTTTTATCGTTTTACCAAGCGTCCGTTTGTGTGGTTGTCCTGTGCACGCTAACACAAAACACACACTCACACACACACGTGTAAATACGCCATGTTGTTTCTGTGTTTCAGTTGTTGCACGTGTTCTGATTCAGGACAGAATTTAAATAAAAATGTAATTCAACATTTTGGGTTTCTTCTTTATTCCAGCTGTTTGTGCGTCATCTCTAAAAGTTGGATTTTTTAAATGTGGTTTTTCTCCCTCACCTCAAAATATTATTTTTGTTTGTATTTCTCTGTATTTGTATGAATAATTTATATATGTTTTTCACAAATGACGATAACAATGATCGCTTTTTTATTGATTTTCATTTCCTTTTTTATTGTAGAGTATTTTTCTCATACACTTTAACCTCGGAGATTAAGCATGTTTTTCTCGTTCATTTGGAGTGTTTTCCTTAGTATATTACCCTGCCTACCAGGGTTGATAATGATTACTTGTTTAGTGGGAATGCTGATACAGCATTCCCACTATCTGTTATGCTACGCACAAAATTCTTTATTATTCCGCCGGGTAATCGATGGCTATTACTTTTCTTATTCATAACTTTCATAATTCCAGAGATACATCCCATAATTCATCACATTTTTAACATGGAAGTCAATGGAGAAACTCTTCAGACTTGAACAATCTTCATGCGACTTCAACTGCTAACTGCTCCTTCATACTTTCACTCAGAAACCTCATTCCAACTTTAAAATGTTACACATCATTCTGACATTATTCGTGTAACACAACTTTTAAATCTGATTCGTACTTTTAGAGATATTAAACATTGTTCAGACCTTGGTAAAGAGGCTTTCTTCAGATTTTGGAGTGCGTGATGTCACAGCTAGAGTGGAGGACAGATTTAATTTTGCCTTCATATTTTCTTTTAAACCTGCCATAATTCCCAAACCCTACATTCCTGAGACATAATTTTTCATGAGAAACGTAGGAAAACATCTCGTAGCTTGAAAAATTAAAGATAATTAAGCAAAATGCCTCTTGAGGGCATGAAGTGACAAACACTTTCAACATGTCTCCATTAAACCCCATTGTAAATTCAGCCTCATCTTTCCCCACCACAGCTGCTGCACACCTTTAGTTAATCTGCCAAAAAGGCCACATTATTAAACCGAAAGTACACAAAAAGCACACTTCAGATGCTCAAGTTCCTTGACATGCTTCACGCTTTGAAATTTCACCGATATCTGTTACGGTTCTTCAACAAAACGTTCAAACTTCGCTTGTATATCACCGGTCCACGCCTCAACAGCTCTACGCCAAATCTGTCAAATTGTCAAAAAGTGCTCAAACTTCACGTGTGCTAACAGTCCAGCCGTGAAGACATCTACGTGACAGTTTTTAAATGTCTTCAAATGCCGTTGCCATGGCAACACAATGCTCGCTATGAAACAGTTTTTTCTCATAACTTCAGTGAAAATGCTGCAAACGGCCCAAAACCCACTATTATGGGGTGTCATCAAATACCGTTGC
>NW_022987888.1:267888-337888 GCF_902827165.1 Trematomus bernacchii | reverse complement strand
CTTTTGACCTGACCAACCATCGACACTCTGGCAGATTCCAGGTTCTTGATTTGCCCGCTTTTGATGCTGAAAGGAGGTCAAACAAACAACCTGTTACTTCATAGCTTATAAACAATACCGTGCAGACTCGAGGAAAAAGCTGACTCATTCCCACATTTTAGAACTTTTGTTTTCAGCCTGACTTTCACTAACCAAACTTAGCCTCCCAGTTAATGTTAGAGCTAATGTGTCAAACAGATCCACTTGCTAACCTAGCCAGCTAGTGTTGGCTGTTACTTTGTGCTATGCTAACGATACTTGGCACCGTCGTATCGAGGATGGCGCCGGTGATAATGGCTGCCGTGTCTTTGGCTCCTCTCCAACTCAGCCTTTTTTTGTATTATTTCAGTGTTTGTTTTTGTATTTACTTGCACTATTTTATCTGTTTAATTGTTCTATGTCCTATATATATGTTGCTCTGTTGGAGGAGCCTCTGACTTAAGCTTTTCATTGACATATCTAGACTGTAGCAAAGGTACAATGTACAAATGACAATAAAAGCATTGAATCTTGAATCTTGGGCTTTGTTCTTCCCCAGCTCCATCTTCTCGACCCATTATGGTATTTTTCTGGATCCCAAAAACCAAGATGGCGACGGACAAAATTCCTCTTTAAGGCTAAAAAACTAAAGTCCTCAACCCAATGGATCAATCACCAAAGCACCTTGCCAACCAATGCTAACTAGCTTGACTCCTAGACAAGGGAATGCTAACTCATGTCCAGGTTTGAGTGCTTTATTGGTCTTTAAATCCTCACCTCCACTCTATAGCGTGGTCCATGGACTTGAAGGACTTTGGTCTTTCCTTCAGGAAGTCCTGGATGCTGTGCAGAGCGTCTGTTGCGCTGCCTACAGGTGGAAAACAACACCAGTAAATGTTGGGGAAATACTGAATGTCCTCTTCCAACATGAGAGTAACATGATAACAAAGGTATCCCAACTGTAGCTGTGAACATGACAGGATGTATGATTACCTAGAAGAGCATCAGGACTGTTTTAGGCATATGATAGCTATGTGATTAACATTAAAAGTCAGAATTGTGAGAAAAAGTCTGAATTGTGAGGAAAAAGTCAGAATTTTGAGATTTTGAGAAAAAGTCAGAATTTTGAGGAAAAAGTCAGGATTTTGAGAGAAAGTCAGAATTTTGAGAGAAAGTCAAGAATTTTGAGAGAAAGTCAAGAATTTTGAGATTTTTTGAAAAGGTCAGAATTTTGAGAGAAAGTCAGAATTTTGAGAGAAAGTCAAGAATTTTGAGAAAAAAGAAAAAAAAATTCTCTTTTTTTGTTTTGACTACTTCCATTCTTGAGAGGATAATAAATACATGTATCCTGATATTGAAGCTCAAGTCGGTGACGAGTGATATTTTTCTAACAGTAAACATTAAATAAATATTGCAATAAAACACAACAGGAAGCTCTCTCACCTTCCACCACGTCGATAGCCACCAGTCCCACAGTGGTGGTTAGCAACATGTTGCTAGCTGTGTAAACTGCGATCGCACCGCCAACACCGTGACCAATCAGGACGATGGGGGGCGGAGTCTCACCGTAACAGACACCAATCACATTGGCTATATCGCTGAGGGACGATAGTTATAGTATTTAGATACGATACGATAATACTTTAATGGTCAGATCAAGTCTGACATGTGACTTGTGACTTGCAGCTCCATGTGGAACATCAACAGATGGATAAAGACACAATACATGAAAAACAAACAACAAACATTCAACAGCACAATCACTGAGATAAAATGTGTTTGTTTTGTTACCTGGACATGGTTTGAGTCGAGAAGTCGTCTGCTTGGCGTACCAGGGTGTCACCTTTAATTGACATTTAAGAAAATAGTAATTATGCATCAATTACTCGACAACTGAAACCAGACAGAAATGTATTTAATGTTAAAGCAGGAAGACCCTCGTCCTTATCAGCATCACTTATTTTCGTTATTTTACAGAAAACTATGGCTTTATCAGAATAAATATGTGGTGCAAACGTTGGTGGTTAGGTCCCAAATATATAATATTTTGTCAACATACACCTTATTTATTACCATCCATGAAGAGTAACAGTTTCCTGTTCCCTGGGGATAGATGTGGGAGTAAAAATGAATACAAATATTCGTATATGTCCCCTTAATATTACCTCTTTAGCACCGCATTTGGGATCAAAGTCCATTAGCATTAACACTTGCAGTATTCAAAAGTCAAAAAGCCAATATTATGCCCTATTTTCCCCGAAAAGCTGTTATCTATATTGAATAATCCAATTCATCATCCTCCAAAGTAATCCTCACAACCAAACTGTATTTTATAATTGATATGTCCTCACCGTGACCCCTGAGATCCATGGAAAGCACCCTGCAGTTCACTTTGCTGGCGATGACTCTCTGCAATACAGAAGGACTCAACATTTTTTATCAAATTATACTTGAGCAGGAGTTGATGTTTTTGCCAAATTTGAAGACATTCCAATCTGGCGTTGCGGAGATATCGCGTCAACAAGAACGGGAGACCACTGTTACCATTGACCATCAAATTTGATTCATCTCATGGACGTTCTTTCGATAAAACCTTATGGTCCGATCAAGTCTGAAATGTTTCTTGCATCACAGCAGCTCCATTAGCAGCATCAACAGCCACATATATTAAGACACGATACAAGGAGAAAGACATTTAACCCAACGTCACAAACACTGTATTTTTGCGTCGTATTTAAAGTCATTTCTTGGAGTTCTTCAGTGTCATCTGGTCTTTCTGGTCTTATTATGTCCTTCTGTTTGTTTCGGGTGTCTTCGTAGTCATTCACCATCTCTTTGTCACCATTTCATGTCTCGTCTTTTCTGGTTTTTAAGTGTGTCTTTGCTGACATTTTACTGGTTGTTTTGCAGCCAGGTGTTTTTTGTCTCTCTGAAGTTGCAGACTACTGTTTCGAATCTGGACTGTTTTACAAGATGTACCGCCATCAAACGATTGACCATTGGATACTCACTGTGTCCTCCTCGCGTCTATTTGTCGAGGTCTTCAGTATCATTTGGTCTTTCTGGTCTTATTATGTCTTTCTGTTTGTTTCGGGTGTCTTAGCAGTCCTTTACCATCTCTCTGTCACCACTTCGTGTCTCGTTTCGTCTCGTCTTTTCTGTTTTTCAAGTGTGTCTTTGCTGACATTTTAAATCTTTTACTGGTTGTTTTGCTTTCTGTCTCTCTGAAGTTGGACATGATGTTTTGGTGATCGCTGTTTTTCAAGATGTACCGCCATTAAACGACTGGATACTCACGGTGAAGACGGCCCAGGACAGCGCTGAGTGTCCTCCCCCGTGCAGAAGGACCAGCAGCGGTCCAGTGTTTCCAGCTTTATAGATCCGGAAGACGTCCCTGCTGTCGTCCGCCCCGACGCTCACGTCCTCCATCTCGTCAAAATACTCCCGCCAGGAAACCGGTGAGTAATCCGGCTTACTGCAAACCTCACTGGTCGACATGCAGACACAAAGAAACACACACAGTGTTTACTACATGGCCGAGACTCTTGGAAGTACATTTCCTCTTGGATATATATTAACTGTAGTCGTGTATTTCATCATTTCTGAGAAAAATACTTTCGCAATGTCTTTATCTTTATCCTCTACCATTACGACTAGGATTTCCTTCATTACTGTGTCGTTATGTTAGCATTACCTAGCATAACATATTGTGAACACCACTTCCTATGTCAAAACCAAGAGTTTTAAGGATTTCAAGGAAGTCATAATTGAGTCATTCATGATTTTGGATTCATAAACTAGCTTGCAAACAAAGCCAGCTAACTGCTAGTATGGCTAGTCTGAACCTGAAGTAGGCTAACTAGCTAACCGGTTGCTAACTTTGTAGCAGGTCATCTTTTAAGCTTCTTCCTGTTGTTATATAATCGTTAATGCTGCAGTGCTTTAGCTTGGCTTTAGACACACCAGATGCCTATCAATAGGAAGAAAATTGTTATTTATATCGATCACTTAGCTTAAAGGTGGGGTATGTAATTTATTTCAGAAACACTTTTTGTTATATTCCATGGAATGCTCTTAACATCCCGATAGCAATGAATATATTAAATGCTTTGACAAAAAATCCATACAAAAAATTCATCTGTGGAAGCCGTGGTACTGTAAAAAGCACGACCAATCGCCTACCTGCCTGTCAGCGTTCCATCTCGTGCACAAACTTATCTCGAGCCCTCATTGGTCATGTGCGCGTGTGTGTGTGTTGAAGGAGGGGCTCTGTAAGGAAGTCTGAAGGAAGAGGCAGATTTTTTTCGGCTGCGTAGTTTCAAATTCTAGCGCACTCGAGCTGGTGTCTCCAAACTTACATACCCCACCTTTAAGTGGACAAACTAGTAGCATTGATTATCCAACCCAGTCTCACGGCATTTCGTGTTATAGTCACAACATTTAATCTATTGATTCGTGTTCACCAACACGATTTTCCCCTTTTTTTCATGTCACACAGAACGATTTTAAAAGCAATGTATTTCTATTGGTAGTATGTTTCGTGCCTGCAACACGTATTTTTGTCCGGTCGGGTCTTGGAAGACCGGAAGCTGTGTCGTTCATAAAAACATGTTCTTACTCAATATCAAGCCACGATTATTAAACGTTTTAATTTTTCCCACAATTAGAAGTTGCCAGTATTAAACACATCGGTGTTATCAAAGGTAAAACATATAATTAATAAATGGGTGAAAATTGCTTGTATCCATAATGGGCCGCATTAATATATACCCACATGACAGCTCATTGTTACTTTGTAATTCTACTCCACTACAATTCAGAGGTTAACCTGGTATTTTTACTCCACTACATTTATTTGAGTTACTTTACATATTTGGATTAATGATGTGAAATATAAACAACCCTTAAATCAGGCTTTAGTTACACCTGAGTAAAATTCAGTGAAGGTGATTGTCAAGTGCCAACAATCAGGAGAGATATTTGATAGTTGCTGCTTGAGAAGACTAAACATTTATCTGCAGATCCCTATAAAGTATATTCATTACTCGTTATTCTCTACTAATAGTTAATTAAAGACTGTATATAATGACTATTTTGCACATCCCTTTCAAGATTTCAAGATTTTCTAAGGTTCATTGACATATCATATACACAACTACAGTGTAGTTATGCAATGAATGAAAAACTTGGGTCACAGGTTCCTCAACAGTGCATTACAAGACATCTATCAATATGTGTGTGACCTTCTACTTTCCCCCTATGTATGTACTCTTAATATTTAAAAAAAATAAATTAAAAAAAAGTCCGACATTATGTGATTTAAAATAAAAACAATAATCGTGGCTTGATATTGAGTAAGAAGATGTTTTAATGAACCCCACAGCTTCCGGTCTTCCAAGACCCGACCAGGACAAAAAGACGTGTTGCAGGCACGAAACACACTACCAATAGAAATACATTGCTTTTAAAATCGTTCTGTGTGATACGAAAAAAAGGGGAAAATCCTCAGTTTCTGCTGTCATTATTCCTGAAAATGTAAAAACATGTTTTCTAGTGTTGTGAGATTTTAAAGCGTTGACTTACTGCTCTGAATCGAAGCTCTCCTCACACATTCTGGTTATCTTCAGTCTGCTGTGTGTGAGTGTTTCAAGAGTGTGTATTTGTGTGACTTGAGCACAATACCTGTCAGCTGTTGTTGTCAGGTAACGTCACCGTCGCCTCCTCCTATTGGCCGGGACAAAACTCTAAATGTGTCGTCAGAAAGCAGCAGTTTTTATTTAGAGATATATGGTTCTCACAGGACTCTTCAAATATATTTTACTGCACAATAAATACTTGTACTTATTATACTTTTTGCTGTTTTGGTTTTGATAGGATTCATACATTTAGAGGAGGTTCTCTAAATAAAGTAAATTGACTTATCATAGCAGGAAAACACACAAAGCATCTTGTTACTTATAAGACTTATGCTATACCCCAAATGTTGTTATTAAAATGTTGCCTTTAAATAATCATTTCTATATTATTTGAAACTCTTATCAAATATTCTTTAAATTGAATACAGAAAATGCGTTTTCCCTACGTTATATTTTTCCTGTATTTTCAGTGTTTTGAGAATCCTTTGCTAAAAATTGGCAAAAAATATGTTAACAATTTGTTGATCCAGCTCCATTTTTTAGATGCTATTTTATAAAAAATGATTTGTTGTAGATGCTTAATGGTTTTAACATTGGAAAACCTTACTGCAGGGGAACTTTACTTTGTTACAGAAAGGGCAAGACGTGCTGGGTCCTTTTTTCACAGTTAAAAAAAAATGAAAAAGCTTGCTCACTTAAAAACGAGAGGTTTGATATAAGTGCATTTTTTTAGCACTTAACGGGAGGATGTTCTCTCCGCTCACTGACAGGCCTCAGGTGTCTCTGACAGACACACACAGTTTCCTGGAAACCTTCAGCGTGACAAGACTTACAAATAAAATGTGTTTAGGAGGAAGGGGAGATTAAGTATTTTTTATTAAAGGGGCCATACTCTGCACATTTTCAGGTGTGACATCTCCATGCTTTAATGTTCAAAAAGCTCTTTATTTTTCTTGTGTAAGCGTGAGTGTTACATAGTGATGTCACTGCAATCCTGAACTTTGGGATTAAAGCCTTTGCAGACAATTGACATGCACGACTACAACCTATAGAACACAGGAGAGAGAAACCCCCCACAAGCAGACAAGGGACCCTTTAAATCAGCATAATACTGATGGTGTGAGACCTCAGTGTATCTGAAGCACAGGCTGAATAAAACATGGCGAAGACTGTGTTGTTAACACGAGCGTGACTTTAATGTTTCTGAATAATTCAGAGAAGCAACCTGGTATTCCATCAAAGACATAACTCCACTACAGAGGAGACAGGGACGAAGGAAAGTGGTGATAATGAAGGAGGAAGAAAGAGAGAAAACAACATGTAATTAAAGTTGATATGCTCTACTTAAGAAATCCCATCGACAGAGCAGAGCTTGTAGTGACCTGGAAGCGAAAGGAAAGGAAAGGAAAGAAGGAAAGACGGGAGACAAGGAAGTAAAGGACAAACATGTGAAAGGAAAATGGGTGACGGAAAAGAGAGGGATGGAAAACGGAAAAAACAACAATTAAAAAGACCAGGAAAGACAAACACACACACACACACACACACACACACACACACACACACACACACACACACACACACACACACACACACACACACACACACACACACTTTTCTGGGTTCCCGAGCGCTTGAGTAGTTTGTGATGACGGTGTTTTGTAAAAAGGAAGTAGATGAAATATTTACCAGCACTGTGAGCAGAGAGCTGTCGACTCCACTCTACTTCAAACAACTATACGGAAACTCTTCTGTTAAATAACTAGAATTATGTAATTCATCAAAACATCCTCTGCCATTTTAAATGCTTTTTACTCTACGGAAAATAAAACATAGTGTGTGTGTGTTTACATTCAGGTTTTATGATCCATGCAAACAGGTTAGTAGGGACATTGATCTTGGGTCAAAAACAGGATATTTTTAGAATTTTAACGTAATATTTAATGAATACCGACCTGGAAGTAACTGTGACCATTAGCCTCTATAATTTGTGATACTTGGTGTGAATGCTGAGAAGCATTCCCAATCGAATCGACCACAAATATTCAAGTAATTTATCCAAATGTTTGTATTAAGCGTTTCAGCATCCAGCATTCACACCGCAATTTCTTCCAGGAATTGCATTCTCTACTTTCTTGTTGCTTCTCTATTATCATTAAGACATATAGTGGAAATACGTGCAGGCCTATCATATAATGTGCTGTACACATAAATAATAATACATTTGATTTTTATAGCGCATTTCCTAGTGCTCAAAGACGCTTTACATCAAATCAGAAACAGAAACAGTACAAAGACAACTAAAAAACAGAAACAGTAGTCCCAATCCAAGTGTGAGTAAAGTGCGGGGGGGGGGGGGGTATTGAAATCTAGAGTGAATAAGTGAGTTTTGAGAGAGTCTTTGAAGGATGCGAACACCTTTTCAAAGTCTTGAGTACGAAGGATTTTTTTAACTTTCCGAACTCATTCTTCCACGTTGGGCGTCTTCCTGCAGCATCCCAGGATCCCTGCCCTCCTCTTCCTCCTCTTCCTCATCCGATACGCTCTGTCCGGATGTGTTTCTGCTGCTGCATTTGAACGTAATATTTAATGAATACCGACCTGGAAGTAACTGTGACCATGAGCCTCAATAATTTGTGTTATTTGACGTCTCTTACTCATAAGACATTCATAACTTTCATAATTCCAGAGATATGAACCGTAATTCATCCAAACGTTTGTATTAAGCTTTTCAGAATCCAGCATTCACACCGCAATCATTCCAGGATTTGCATTCTCTACTTTCTTATCGCTACTCTACTTTTAATAATACATATAGTGGAAATACGCGCAGGCCTATCATATAATGTGCTGTACACATAAATGCGAACACCTTTTCAAAGTCTTCACTACGAAGGATTTTTTTACTTTCCGGACTCGTGTCATTCTTCCACGTTGGGCGTCTTCCTGCAGCATCCCAGGATCCCTGCCCTCCTCTTCCTCCTCTTCCTCATCCGGTACGCCCTGAGGCTGCTATCGGAGCAGACAGACTGCCTCAGAGTCCGGATGTGTTTCTGCTGCTCCCGGATCTTTGACTCCAGATGGGATTGGATCGCCGTTCCGAAAGACTCCAGGTCCACCGAGGCGCCGTAAACTTCCCACGTTCTTCCCTGGTCGTCCCACGCCACTTTCTGAGGCCTCCCAACATCTTCCTGTTCCTGTTCCTCTACGTCCACTTCCACCTCAGTTTTCTCCCTTCCTACTTCCTCTTCCCAGAAGCTCTCGACGCTAACGCCTTGGTTTTGTCCGAGTCGTAGCTCCGATGTGATTTCGGGGTTTTCCTGGAAGCTGTACGTACGCAAACAGGCGGGAAGGGAACTTGCGCGATCGGTTTCTACAGATTCAGACACCGATTGGCTGCTGAGTTCGATGTCGATCTTGCAAATGTGCTGGACCGTCGTCGGTGAGATCAAACTACTGGAGGAAGGAACTCCCATTTGCAAGCTTGAGTCGTTGAAAGTCAAGCGTTCGACCTCCACTTGGACGCCCACATCTCTGCGCTCACCTCCCCAGGAATGGAGCCCCAAACTCGGGTCAGTCATGGTCGCTTTCTCCCTTAAAGACCTCACTGGAGGTAGAGGATGAAGAGGATGAAGAGGATGAAGGGTAGATGTAGTACCATCTTTCTGTTTACCTTTCTCTTGCTTCCTACTTTCCTCACCCCTTGACGGTAGAGTTTTTCCGCCGGCGTTGTTGGTATTTTTGTCTCCCAGGTGACTCGGTGGGGGGCTGTGTATCATCACATCCACCCTTTCTTCATTGTCGACATGCCTCGTGGATGTCTTCGTTATGGAGTCAAAGGTGAGACCCCGAGACAGGCTGGTATAATGGGATGTCTTGCTGGTGTTTGTTTCCACAGTGACACATGGTGCGGATGCTCGTGTCATCGTCAGGGAAACGGTGGTTCTGATTTTGGGGCTGGAGGTTGCCAAAGGAGCTATCAGGCCTGAAATTAAACAAGGAAACAGGTTGGATTAAGACTGACTGATGATCTAAAAGCTTAGTGATAGTATAACGTTTTTACTTTGGGTGTCACAGTTCTGAAGCCAAGACTTAAACCAAACCAAAACGTCCACAGTCCTGTTTTGTGGCTCTGTTTTACGTTTAGTTATTTTACTATGTTGACCATTGAGGAAGATCATTTTGTAGTTAAGTCTAGGCCTACTTCATTGTGTTTCAGTATTGTTGACATATTGTAAACTGAACTGAATCGTGACTCAAAATTCTGGTTTTAACTGAACCTTTGATTTGGTCAATCTTTACACCCTGAGCTAAGATACATTATGTTTTTCACTTTACTTTTTGGAATGGAATAATTGTGATTACCTTGAGCAGAACCAGGACTCTTCAGGACTTCCCTTGTTGGTCCAGTTGGACTAGAACCAAGAGTTTTGCCAGAACCGTAAGCAGGACTCCTATTTCCTGGACTTGGTCTCGGAGGAAGCGACGAAGAGGGAGACAAATCTGCCAGAGCCAACTTTGAACTAGACCGAACTGGTCCAGAGTTAGAATAATCGAAACCAGCTTTAGGATCTGGAGTAGTTTTAGCACTGGAGCTTGCTTCGTTGAGTTTGAGGTCTTTGGATCCGGTTCTAGAAGACAAGTGAGTCGCAGATTCAACAAGATCCGTCTTAGAGCCAAAGGCAACCAGAGAAGGTTTAGAAGTTGAACGGGTCGGACCAGGTTTCAACCGGGAACTGGCTTGAGAGTTTGAAGGATGTTTAAGATCCAGGTTGTCCTTTGACCCCATGCCAGATTTCAAACCCACATCTCTATTAGAATCTGGACTGTTTTTGCTCACTTTGATTTCAGTTGCAGTTTTAAAATCAAGGCTATCTCTGGAACCTGTCCCAGACTTACAAAAGGGACTGGCTTTGGAATTGATGCCAGTTTTGGAGTCTAAGCTGTCCTTTGATCCAAAACTGATTTTGGAAGCAGAACGGCTCTTAGACTCCAGGCTCTCCTTGGACCCCGTTGCAGTTTTAGGGTCAGGACTGGCATTTGTACTGGTTTTTGATCTTGAACCAACACTTGAATCTTTACCCTCCGGTTTCTCCTTAGACCCTGATGTGTTTCTGCTTCTCGTCCCAGAAGAGTTCCTCTGTGTTGATGGTTTGGGACTTACAGAACTCGGTTGAGGATTCTTGGCACTGAGCAGAACCATCTCCGCCTTTTGATTCGGAGATTTTGACATCTCAGAACTATGAGTTCTTGATTCTTGCCTTGCTGGGTCTTGTTTTTGAGCTTTAGTGCTAATTGGGGTTTGATTGGCGAGTTTTGGACTGTTTGAATCCTCTTTCTGGTTGTGGAAGTCCGGGGTTATGGGAAGTTGAAGCATTTTTGGCGACTGGGTATCGTGTGTCGGCATCTTTAGGCTCCCTGTTACTTTGTTTGTCGTCTTTGTTGTCAGGGAATCATGTGATTTGTGGTTTGAGACAGGATCTGATCCCTGTAAGAACTGACTTTTGACTTTTTCGGTTGTTCTCTGGCTGGTTGCGATGGTTGATTGTTCCGACCGGTTGGGTTTTGGACTTAACGCAATGTTGCTATGTGTCTTGGGGTTCAGTGTGGAGGTACATTTGGGATTTGGGGATTTCAGCAATTGCTCGGCAGTCGGTGTGAGACACAAAGCTGGAATTTTACTTTTTTGTCTCGATGAATCATCTTTAGCCACGCCTCCTTTTTTGCTGGGGCGGGGGTTGCTTTGCGAAGTCAGAGTGAGATTGAGGTTGAAGTTAGGCTCCGCCCCTAAGTTAGCGTTGGGATCTGTGTTGCCAAGGGCATCTGCAAGCCCCGCCCCCTCTTGAATCAAGTCTTCTGATTGGACGTTATCCATTGTGATGGTGTCAGACTTTGATTTAGTATCTGTCGATCTATAATCAGCACCTGATTGGACAGAGGGGAAAAAACGAATTGAGTAAAAATCACAAAACACTCATGACCAATTTGATATTTGTCAGTCTCTGTTATTTTGTTTACATTTTCTGTGATTTTCCAGGCTGCTAAAGATCACCTCAGTAAATGGCAGTTCTGTTTTACCTTCAGCTATTTTCTGTCACACACACATCCTCTCGGGATCGTCCTGCTGTGTGAAATGCCATGCATGATCCTACCTCTGAATTAAAAAGGGTCTAAAGATGATCTGCATTTGTTGTAAGCCCCTTTTCTATTTACCTAAATGCTCACATCAAATACATTTATTAAAATCCATAAGACGTATTGTAAAGCTACTATTTATAGCATCAAACTATATATATTTCTACATAGCTGATAAAATGCCTGTGTTTATTATCCTCATTATTTGTTAACAACACACACATCGTAATTGATTGTTTCTGGTAATTGTTTATTGTTTGTTTATTGCTTTATTATTTATGAATTCAAAGATGTAAAGGCTTTATTGTCATAAGCACAGCCACAGTGTAGATAAGGCAATGGAAGTCTTAAGTCCCAGGCTCAATAAAATACGATAAGCTAAATGTTGCAGTAGATTATATGATCTTTTACTTCAATAAAAGTAGTCACAACATTGTCTTAAATGCAAAAATCCGAGCCAATTTAAGATTATTGCAAGATATAAACAACAGGGACAATTACATGCTTGCATCAAATTATTGAAGTATTTCATAAATTAACATTGAAGTACATTTAGTGATTTAAAAAGTACAATATTTGCCTCATAAATGTAGTGGAGTATGAGTGCATGTAGGTCAAATGAGTCCTTGAGTAAACACTGATGTGTCAGTAAATCATTGCAGGTTGACTACGAGACTAAATTATAATATTACATTTAAAAATCTCTTCGTACCGATTCAGGGTCCAAACTCCGGCGGTGTAAATCCCATCATGGTGTTCGAGTATGAGAGTAACTCTGCAGCTTCCTCCTCCTCCTCCTCCTCTTCCTCGTTGCTCTACCAGACACATGAATAAATAAAGGGAGGGAGAGAAGGAGGAGATCAGAGCGCCATGTTCTCTTTTCTCCTCTCAACATAATAAATGTTAAGTTGCAACGATACACAAAATAGTCCATTAAACAAAACTGCTAATTGGCCACAGAGTCGCTGTTGTGAGTACACTAGATTATAATGAAAAAAACACTTTATTTATTAATTGACATTGATTTTAACCTCACTGAAAATAAAAATTGACCCTGATGCTTTTGAATTTTTTAGGAAATCAGGTAATACATTTGCATTTGTACTCATAATTGTTAGGTATTATATAAAAATGATTATCACACTGAATGAATGAATTAACCATATAATAACTGGATTATTGGCCAGACAAAAAAACACTGTATTTTAATTTTAAATTAATAATCATGATAATAATAAGAAAATAATACAGTGAAATAAATAAATAAGACCAAAAATATGTATATTTTAAACTGAATCTAATTTAGGAGTAAATTAGAAAAACAGATGTGTCAATAATCATCTGAAAGAGAGCGACCTTTAACCCGCAAAACCTAAATATGTTATCAACCAGCCGACCAATCAGATCACTGGAAAGAAGACAGATAAACTGGGGTCGACGGCCGATAAAACAAACGTTTCCTGACCTTTAAAACGTTCAGCTTCAGAGTGACAGACAGAGACGAGACTTCATCAGGATGAGACTCGCTTCAGTCTGTAAGTGTTATTACTCATTTATATCTTCACTAAAATACTTTAAACAGCTCATATTTAACTCTGTGTTTCAGTGCTGTGTGTCCTCTTCTCCTTTGTGAGCGCAAAGAGCACTTTGGATGGGTCTTCATCTCATCGTGAGTATCTGCACAAAAAGAATAAACATACATCAAAATGAGCTCCACCTCAAACTACAGCAGTGAAAATCAGCTGTTAGCATAATGCATTGCAAATCATAATCTAAACATAATCTAAACATATATTATATAATAGTATATTTGTAATACTTTAACTACTATTTCCTGGTTATACTTACGTACTTCTTCTCAAGTAACATGTCCAATGCACGACCTTAACTTGTAATTGGATACCATCTCGTCCACTAATAATAAACAACAATATACACAAAGCACAGATTTATTATATTTTGCATTCCTTATTAGTAGTTTCTAATGATTATAATAAAAAATCGTTAATTATAAATAAACTTTGGAGATTTGCAGGAGTCTTTTTTTTATTTTATTGCTAATGAAATAATTAACTTTTTATTTTCTGGCTGACTTCAGATGTGCAGCGTCGGGACACAAAGCCCAAGAGTAATTACACGGGCATTATAGGAACGAAGTTGGAGGCGTTTCCAACATGGTTCGTCAGCGCGGGCGACAATGTGACGATTAACTGCATAGCGCACACCGACAAGATGAAGTACGGAGACAAGGTCTACCTGCATCTCACCTGGACCAACATGAGGCCCGGAAACAGGACCAAGAAGGTTTGAGGCATTACAGTCCAGATTTTAGATTCCTAATGTCTCCATGAACACAGATCTTAACCCAAACCACATCTAGAGTTATGTCAGGCGAGTGGTGGCGGCGAGGAAACACATCCTAGTCAGGGTTTTATATGCCTGTCAGGACATTTACAATGAAGTTCCTCAAAATGTCCCTACATTTTTGGCAGTTTTTGACACATAAGGGTCCTTGATTTCAGTTAAAAGAAAGCTTCACAAAGCAACCAGTCCTTAATCCAAACTAGTCAAATGTATGGACTCTAGGTCATCAACCCTAAAGTAGGTTTAGTCGACTAAACTGCTGGCTGAGGTTCAGATTACATTTAGTGCATTTGTTACGTGGTTTCCCTTAAAGTGGACCGATCATGCTATATTTGAATAATATAGTGTAGGGCCATACCTATATAAGGCATATTTATACTTTTTTCTTTTCAAAATACCAAACAGATCATGCATTTTAGCCATGCCTCATTTTGCTCAATTTGCACTTTTTTTTAGCTCTGCTCTGCAAGGGCAGATTCAGTGAGAACAGCACCATCTACAGGCCTGGCATATGTACTACAGCGTCTCCAGCGCTTTCGAACAGCAATGACCGTGGCTGTCTCCTCCTGATTGGTGGAGTTGGCCCAATAGCTGTAGCGCCACCGTCCTGACGTCAGGACAGTGTTCAAATCTGGATCAGTTTTTATCAGATCCGTTGCAGCCCCTTTTTTAGAGATTTGGGTTATGGAGGAAAATAGAGAGGGTTGTGTTTTCTGACACTTGGTGAGTTCCCTGGAACACCGGGGACACATATTCATGTATAAAAGACGTACAAAAGTGCTTTTTGCATGATAGGTCCCCTTTAAGATAAGTGTGTGTTGAGTTAAGGGTTTCAAATTGCATACAAACATTTCCCCCGGGTAAAGGTCTTGTGTTTGTTTAACCTCCTCTCAGGTTCTGGTGAGCCAGCCAGCGTCGGCAGGAATCGCCTATGAGCTGAACCCCGTTACCCATGAGCACCAGGGAGTATACACCTGTGACGATAATGGCAGCTTACCTGAAGTTTACGTCCATGACTTTCACAGTATGCTCTGGGTTGAAGGTGAGCAAAACACAGATTTTTTTAATGATGATTGTTAGGATTCTTAAATGAATTGATATGATATCCGTTTATCTCCCCAACAAAGACGCTCCTCCGAAGGCCTCCATGGAAGTGATGAGCCACAACAGGATCCAGTTCTTCTCCGATGAGGCGTTCACTTTGGGCTGCCAGCTGCCCAACGACAACGCCCAGTGGAAGATGATGAGGTTGCTCTTTTACTTGTAGTGTTATATGATTTTGGAATGACTTTACATAAACCAATAGCTACCAGGAGCAAGTTTTAACAAATGAAAACTGTACGTAGTAATGGTTTAAAGACACCAAGAAGAACATTGGGCTTTGAAGCTCATTTTCATAGTGGCCTCATCTTGGAATTACAACTTCCTGGTTGGTTCCATGATGCGATTTGGCCTGAGTTAAAACATTTTGAGGTTCACCTAAGACATTAGGATTTATCCTCTGGTAATCATGAATGTCTCTACAAACCTTTAATCCATCCAGAAGTTCCCAGTTCTTGAGATATTCAAGTCTTAACAAGAGTTTGGGACCCTACAATACAGCTGAGGCGGGTATTAGGGTACCAACACAATTTTGGACGAATTATTACTTTTACTTGATGGATGTTCTAGAAGATGAAATATTGAGGGTCTACCAAATGTTTTACAATTCAATCCTCGGAGGGATCGTCTGAACCAGATTTTGTCAAAATTCATCCAATAGTCAAAACCAAACAAGGGAACTTCATGATGACATAAGAGATTGTTACGTGCCGTAGTGGGTGCCAGATACCTGGAGACAATCAGGGGGAAAGAGAGAGAGACACACAAACACCCACTACGGCACGTAACAGAGATAAAGTCAGGATCACAACAAATCAGTATATCTTCTTGGAATCATTCATTTGTAAATGTATTGGTGATAGGTTTTATAGATGTTGAAGTATCTCTGAATAAGTGGAAACCTCGACTAACTATTGGCACCAGACTAAAAAACAGTTTCTTACCAACGTCATTGGGTTCCATCCACTGGGCAAACATGAATATCTGAACCAAACGTCATGACAATCCATCATGGAGACATTTCACTACAAATCTAAACGAGATTGGCTTGAGAGAGTCAAAGCCATACTATAAGGTAACCACCACTTCTGTTTTCAAAGGTTTAACGACTGGGAGGGGACCGTTACAGAGTGTCCCGGTCAAGTGTCTTCAGATCAACAACTCTCCACCACCATCACTCCTGTTTATTTAGATTCATACAGCCTGTACTGGTGTGAGAACCCAGCAGGAGACAGGAGCAACAGCCTCAACGTCTCCATTGGTACCCACCTTTTATTCTGACTTCATTAAGTCTTTAATGTACCTGCTCTTTACTTGCATCATGCTACTGGTTCCTATCATGGAAATGTATAATCTAAGTGTCATTCAGTTCTTTGTAAAGTTGTTTTTGCCTCGGTTCACTATGGCTGTGACCCAGAAGCTTCTTCACACCTTCAGTACTACAGCACATTTCTACTAAAGGTTTAAGGTGAAATATTCTCCCGCTCTTTCCAGCTTCTGTGACGACGGTGGTCCTTGAGAGTCCTCCACTTCCTGTGATGGAGGGCGAGGACGTGATGCTGCGCTGTTTCAAAAGAGATAAGAAAACCAAGGAAATCAGCTTCAGCTTCCACACCTCCTACTACAAGAACAACCGTTTGATCGAGTAATGTTTAAAGATATTTAATTATTAAGAAGATAGAGTTGATAACAATGGGTTGAGGGTTCATTACTCATGGCCATCCAATCTCTGTGTAGGAGCTAAAATGCTAAGTTAGCCTGTGTTTATTGTTTTATTATTCGCATTATTTGTTAACAACACACACATCGTAATCAGTGGCGGCGCCAGAGCATTTTTGTTGTGTAATCTATGGTAGGGCTAACCCATACAGTGGTGGTGCTCAAGTCAGTATTTGCAATGTAATTACATACACGCTATATCGCCCCCCTTGACAGTGAAACGCCACGCGTGAGGTTTAGATTATTTCCCTGTCTCAATCAAAATGGAACTGTATGAAATAAAACGGCACATTTGTCTCGTAGTAAATAAAAAGGGATCACTGTGAACGTGACGTATGATAGTACACGTTGAAGATCCAATGGGGATACTGAATGGCGGTTCTGATTGATCTCAATCAGTAATGCATGACACAGACCCAACGTTGCGTTGCTCTGATTGGCTGTAGGTCTGACTCTATTCAAATTGCATTCGGAGGCATTTTGATCTGACCACAGCCGTGCTGATATTATAACGCCAGAGAATTTCCACACCTTTAGTGTATAAAACAAACTGATCCACTACTTAGACTACTCCTTGCACCCCTCTTCTAGCATAACCCCAATGGTCTCAACCATATTGCATCAGTAACGTGCACTTGTTGTTACATCAGGATCAGTTTGTGTGTTGTGGACACGACCCGTATATGTTCGCAAGCCGTGTTCTCAACATTTAGCATTTTGCTTATTATTTAATTGAATTTGCTTACTTTAACATCATGTTTCATGGTGGGGCTGAGGTGGGGCTGAGGTGGGGCTGAGGTGGGGCTGAGGTGGGGCTGAGGTGGGGCTGAGGTGGGGCTGAGGTGGGGCTGAGGTGGGGCTAAGGTGGGGCTGAGGTGGGGCTGAGGTGGGGCTGAGGTGGGGCTAAGCCATTTCTTGATGGCTGTAGCCTACCCCAGCCATACCCTGGCGCCGCCACTGATCGTAATTGATATTTTCTGGTAATTGTCCCATGGGTTTCGTTATTGGTATTGTTCTGCTTGGTTCTTGTTTGTTTGCTTTATTATTTATGAATTCAAAGATGTAAAGGCTTTATTGTCATATGCACAGCTACAGTGTAAATAAGGCAGTGCAAATCTGAAGTCCTAGGCTCAATAAAATACGATGAGCTAAATGTTGCAGTAGTTGTTGTTTAATTTGCAGCAGGGTTTTTTGGACAGATTTGTTAAGATGCCTGTTTTTACTTTTTATGAATCTGCAGTAACCGCCTTGGTCGCGGACCGTTTGAACAAGAGGGCAACTTCACCCTGAAAGCAGTGACCAAAGCTGACGAGGGGGTCTACAAATGTAAAATGCCGGAGGGTGGAGGTTCCTTCGACAGCTGGCTCAGTGTTAAAGGTACTAAAGCACACATATTACAGTATAAACTGTATCTATAGAGGCAACATTATACAAATACACCTATTTTCATGCAAACTTAATGGCTTTTTTTAATTCTCAGTTTTATTAGTTGCCTTTTAGTATTTTTTGTAAATGTATATCCTATTTGATTTAGCTCTTAAGCATTATTAAAGCTTTGTTGTAAAGCAGTATTTACCTTTGTTGTGAAAGCTGTTTACAGATAAAGTTGTTGTCATGTAATCACACACACCTGATCTGTTCACGTCAGCGCGGCCTGTCGAGGAGTAGAAGAAGAGTTGATGATGTCATCAAGGTCGCCAAAGCTGCTCCCTGGCTCCGCCCCCTCTTCCAGTCTCCTACTCTCTGATTGGACAGATTTTTAAATCTACATTTGTGGAATTAAAAAAATAATTCTGAAGCCTGAATTTGCTGAAAATAAAACTCGCTTTCAAACCTATTTTTCTTTCTTTCTTGTCGCAAACAAAAAACACTTGACTTTAGTATTTACTACATTTTGAATGTGAATAGTGTACTTTTTATTTGTGTTAATAACAATGTTTTTACCAAGCGGCAAACTCTGGGGCAGAGCCGGGAAGCCCATAAGGAAGTGCCACAAACTGCAGTTCATCTATTGGCCGATAGGGGATGGCTGCAGAAAGGAGCAATTTCCATAGACCCCCATGTTAAATGCCCAACTTTACAGCAGAAATAAACATGTTTCTACCCCTGGATGCAATACAAATGATTCTGGATGTAAATCCCATCATGGTGTTCGAGTATGAGAGTAACTCTGCAGCTTCCTCCTCCTCCTCCTCCTCTTCGTCGTTGCTCTACCAGAAACATGAATAAATAAAGGGAGGGAGAGAAGGAGGAGATCAGAGCGCCATGTTCTCTTTTCTCCTCTCAACATAATAAATGTTAAGTTGCAACGATACACAAAATAGTCCATTAAACAAAACTGCTAATTGGCCACAGAGTCGCTGTTGTGAGTACACTAGATTATAATAAAAAAAAACTTTATTTATTAATTGACATTGATTTGAACCTCACTGAAAATAAAACATGACCCTGATGCTTTTTTATTTTTTAGGAAATCAGGTAATACATTTGCATTTGTACTCATAATTGTTAGGTATTATATAAAAATGATTATCACACTGAATGAATGAATTAACCATATAATAACTGGATTATTGGCCAGACAAAAAAACACTGTATTTTAATTTTAAATTAATAATCATGATAATAATAAAATAATAATACAGTGAAATAAATAAATAAGACCAAAAATATGTATATTTTAAACTGAATCTAATTTAGGAGTAAATTAGAAAAACAGATGTGTCAATAATCATCTGAAAGAGAGCGACCTTTAACCTGCAAAACCTAAATATGTTATCAACCAGCCGACCAATGAGATCACTGGAAAGAAGACAGATAAACTGGGGTCGACGGCCGATAAAACAAACGTTTCCTGACCTTTAAAACGTTCAGCTTCAGAGTGACAGACAGAGACGAGACTTCATCAGGATGAGACTCGCTTCAGTCTGTAAGTGTTATTACTCATTTATATCTTCACTAAAATACTTTAAACAGCTCATATTTAACTCTGTGTTTCAGTGCTGTGTGTCCTCTTCTCCTTTGTGAGCGCAAAGAGCACTTTGGATGGGTCTTCATCTCATCGTGAGTATCTGCACAAAAAGAATAAACATACATCAAAATGAGCTCCACCTCAAACTACAGCAGTGAAAATCAGCTGTTAGCATAATGCATTGCAAATCATAATCTAAACATAATCTAAACATATATTATATAATAGTATATTTGTAATACTTTAACTACAATTTCCTGGTTATACTTACGTACTTCTTCTCAAGTAACATGTCCAATGCACGACCTTAACTTGTAAAATAGTATTTTCATGGTTTTGTTAGTACTTTTTCTTAAATTAGGTAATTGGATACCATCTCGTCCACTAATAATAAATAACAATATACACAAAGCACAGATTTATTATATTTTGCATTCCTTATTAGTAGTTTCTAATGATTATAATAAAAAATCGTTAATTATAAATAAACTTTGGAGATTTGCAGGAGCCTTTTTTTTTATTTTATTGCTCGTGAAATATTTAACTTTTTCTTTTCTGTCTGACTTCAGATGTGCAGCGTCGGGACACAAAGCCCAAGAGTAAATACGCGGGCGTTATAGGAACGAAGCTGCAGGCGTTTCCAACATGGTTCGTCAGCGCGGGCGACAGAGTGCAGATTAACTGCACAGCGCACACCGACAAGAAGAAGTACGGAGACAAAGTCTACCTGCATCTCACCTGGACCAACATGAGGCCCGGAAACAGGACCAAGAAGGTTTGAGGCATTACAGTCCACATTTTAGATTCCTAATGTCTCCATGAACACAGATCTTAACCCAAACCACAACTAGAGTTATGTCAGGCGAGTGGTGGCGAGGAAACACATCCTAGTCAGGGTTTTATATGCCTGTCAGGACATTTACAATGAAGTTCCTCAAAATGTCCCTACATTTCTGGCAGTTTTTTACACATAAGGGTCCTTGATTTCAGTTAAAAGAAAGCTTCACAAAGCAACCAGTCCTCAATATGGACAGGAGGTCAGTATTAGCATAAAATACGTTTAGGTGACTAAATTAGTAACTAAAGCTACGTGATGCGAGTTGTGGCGAAGAAACACAACTTGTTCTAAGCCTGTCGATACATTTACCATGAAGTTACTCCAAATTATCGAAATGATTGAAACATTTTTACACAAAGGGTCCTTGATTTCAGTTAAAGGAAAGCCTCCCAATACAACCACTCATAAATCCAAATTAGTCCATATGACTCTCTAGGTCATCAACCCTAGACGTAAAGTAGGATTATGCGACTAAACTGCTGGCTGAGGTTAAGCAAAAGATCATGGTTCAGATTTATTGCATTTATTACGTGCCTTAAGATTAGTAAATGTTGAGTTAAGGGTTTCGGATTGGACGTAAACAATGGCCCCAGGGTAAAAGTCTTGTGTTTGTTTAACCTATCCATCCCCCCCAACCTCTTATCTTTACACTGGAGTCAAGTGGGGTAAACGTTAGAAGATAATGAAGGTTATTTTGGGTCCAACCTCTGACACGGCAAGCAAAGTCCAGATGTTTTGATCTTACATATTCCGTCTGCTTGGAACTCCATCCTGGTCACACTGATCTAATAAATAACAAATATTAGTTTGTGTGGTCTTTTATTTTGTCTTACAACTTCCACCCCCTTCAAACCACATTTGTTTTGCATTGGGTTGAACTTAACTATTGTGTCACTTTGCAAAAGAACCAAACGGCCAAAATGCCAAACTCGAAGCTTCAAAATCGTAGTCCACAGACCATTGGTTGACTTCACGTTACTTTATAATCTTATACAGTCTACGGCATTATTTTCAAACCTGGGAATGAGACCTGTCTGTGCATTTATTGCGTGCAAACACAGATTTTGCCATTTAAAACCAAAACTGCCTGGTCTCCTCTCAGATTGTGGCGAGCCAGCCAGCGTCGACAGGAATCGCCTATGAGCTGAACCCCGTTACCCATGAGCACCAGGGAGTTTACACCTGTGACGATAATGGCAGCTTACCTGAAGTTTACGTCCTCGACTGGCACAGTATGCTCTGGGTTGAAGGTCAGAAAACACAGATTTCTTTTATGATTAGGTTAGGATTCTTACATTTGTTTATTTGATATTAATTTATCTCCCCAACAAAGACGCTCCTCCGAAGGCCTCCATGGAAGTGATGAGCCACAACAGGAGCCAGTTCTTCTCCGATGAGGCGTTCACTTTGGGCTGCCAGCTGCCCAACGACAACGCCCAGTGGAAGATGATGAGGTTGCTCTTTTACTTGTAGTGTTATATGATTTTGAAATGACTTTACCTAAACCGATAGCTACCAGGAGCAAGTTTTAACAAATGCCACGTGTACGTAGTAATGGTTTAAAGACACCAAGAAGAACATTGGGCTTTGAAGCTCATTTTCATAGTGGCCTCTTCTTGGAATTACAACTTCCTGTGGTTGGTGAGTTTGAGGTTGCCCAAGGGCATTAGGATTTTATCCTCTGGTAATCATGAATGTCTCTACAAACCTTCATGTTAATCCATCCAGAAGTTCCCAGTTCTTGAGATATTCAAGTCTTAACAAGAGTTTGGGACCCTACAATACAGCTGAGGCGGGTATTAGGGTACCAACACAATTTTGGACAAACTATTACTTTTACTTGATGGATGTTCGAGAAGATGAAATATTGAGGGTCTACCAAATGTTTTACAATTCAAGGAGCGATCGTCTGAACCAGGTTTTGTCCAAATTCATCCAATAGTCAAAACCAAATAAGGGAACTTCATGATGACATAAGAGATAAAGTCAGAGGATCACAACGAATCAGTACATCTTATTGGAATCATACATTTGTAAATGTATTGCTGATAGATGTTGAAGTGTCTCTGAATAAGAGAAAACCTTGTCTAGCTTTTGGCACCAGAGGAAAAGTCTGATACTTACCAACGTCTTTAAGATCCATTCTCTGGGCGACCATGAATATCTGAACCAAACGTCATGGCAATCCATTCAATAGCTGTTGAGATATTTCAATTTGAACCAGAGCTGAGGCTGATGGGAATTTGGAAATATTTGTAGAAAAAGAGTTTAGGGACGAGCAACCTTTTGAGAATAAAATCCTGGGACAAATGTCCAATCCATCCAATAGTCAAAACCAAACAAGGGATCCTCATGAGGACACAAGCGATAAAGTCAGGATCACAACGAATTAGTTCATCTTCTTGGAATCATGAATTTATTAATGTATTGCTGATTTTTATAGATGTTGAAGTATCTCTGAATAAGTGGAAACCTCGACTAACTATTGGCACCAGACTAAAAAACAGTTTCTTACCAACGTCATTGGGTTCCATCCACTGGGCAAACATGATTATCTGTAACGAAAGTCATGACAATCCATCATGGAGACATTTCACTTCAAATCAAAACGACATTGGCTTTCGAGAAAAAGTCAAAGCCATACTATAAGGTAACCACCACTTCTGTTTTCAAAGGTTTGACGAGTGGAAGGGGACCGTTACAGAGTGTCCCGGTCAAGTGTCTTCAGATCAACAACTCTCCAGCACCATCACTCCTGTTCATTTAGATTCATACAGCCTGTACTGGTGTGAGAACCCAGCAGGAGACAGGAGCAACAGCCTCAACGTCTCCATTGGTACCCACCTTTTATTCTGACTTCATTAAGTCTCTAAAGCCTCCACAGCTTCATATTAAAATCCCATGTACCTGCTCTTTACTCGCATATGTCCATATCATGCCACTGGTTCCTATCGTGGAAATGTATAATCTAAGTGTCATTCAGTCCTTTGTAAAGTTGTTTTTGCCTCGGTTCACTATGGCTGTGACCCAGAGGCTTCTTCACACCTTCAGTACACGTCTGGCTTCCTTCTGTTCTGTAATATTCAGAAGGATGTTACCTGTTATAATGAACATTTCTTGTGTCCCTGCTTTCTCCATTTGGTATGCTGTGATGTAAATTACATTATTAATTTCCTCCGCAGTTCCCATTCGTGTTGACTTGTGACCTTAGCAGTGTGTTTAGAGCTAACAATTCACACAGTTTGTTCAAATTACGCATTTGTACATTTCTACTAAAGGTTTAAGGTGAAATATTCTCCCGCTCTTTCCAGCTTCTGTGACGACGGTGGTCCTTGAGAGTCCTCCACTTCCTGTGATGGAGGGCGAGGACGTGATGCTGCGCTGTTTCCAAAGGGATAAGAAAACCAAGGAAATCAGCTTCAGCTTCCACACCTCCTACGACAAGAACAACCGTTTGATCGAGTAATGTTTAAGGATATTTAATCATTAAGAGTTGAAAGCAATGGGTTGAGGGGTTATTACTCATGGCCATCCAATCTCTGTGTAGGAGCTAAAATGCTAAGTTAGCCTGTGTTTATTGTTTTATTATACTCATTATTTGTTAACAACACACACATCGTAATTGATCGTTTCTGGTAATTGTCACATGGGTGTCGTTATTGGTATTGTTCTGCTTGGTTATTGTTTATTTGCTTTATTATTTATGAGTTAAAAGATGTAAAGGCTTTATTGTCATATGCACAGCTACAGTGTAAATCAGGCAGTGAAAATCTGAAGTCCCAGGCTCAATAAAATAAGCTAAATGTTGCAGTAGATGGATGGTGCGTCACTGTTTAGTGTCCCCTGGAAACACAACAACCTGTTTCTGTATTTTGTTTAATTTGCAGCAGGGTTTTTTGGACAGATTTGTTAAGATGCCTTGTCTTTAATTTTTCTGAATCTGCAGTAACAGCTTTGGTCGCGGACCGTTTGAACAAGAGGGCAACTTCACCCTGAAAGCAGTGACCAAAGCTGACGAGGGGGTCTACAAATGTGAAATGCCGGAGGGTGGAGATTCCCACGACAGCTGGCTCAGTGTTAAAGGTACTAAAGCACACATATTACAGTACGTTAACTGTATATATAGAGGCAACATTATACAAATACACGTCTTTTTATACCTATAGGCCACAAACTTAGTGGCCTTTTCTAAATCTCCTTAAAACTCACTGTTATTAGTTGTTTTTTGGTATTTTTTGTAACTGTATATCCTATTTTATTTTAGCTTTTTAGCATTATTAACCTGTTACGCACCTTCCGCCCGGTACCGGGCGGATAAACGCGTCATTTGCAGGAAACAACGTCTAAGGAATCTTAATATTGAATAAAACTATGAATGTGTTATATCCATGTAACGGGAAGAAACTCAGCTAACTGATCTTTTTAATTTCTTTTTTCAAAAAAAACCCACAATGCTAGCACTCATTCTCTGAATTAGCCATGAGCGAAAACATGGAACGTAATGCGCCACTTAAACTCACTCAGAACTCCCTTATTACTTATCCTAGATGCACAACCAAACACTCTTTTTCGGTGTCCTGGAGACACTGAATCTAACGGTGCCCTCCTCAACACTCAGTGATAAACATTCGCGACGCTATAAACGAAAGCGTACATCATCACATGTGGAGCTAAGTAGCTAAACACGTAAACATGGCTTACCTTGGTCAAAAGTGGTCTTCAATGGCATTAAAACGATAAAAAAACGATGCTGCAGTTAATCCATAGGTTCATCCTATGTGTCTGTGCCTTCTTTGAAATTATTTCTGATAATCCATAAGCAATACAACTGCGTTTTAGTTTCCAAACTCCAGAAGGAGACATTCCTGCACTTTGGTTTCGTTTTCCACACGCGAAGCAACCACATTTTTTCTTTACAACGTGTGTGGGTGTGTGCCTCCCCCTTCGATTCTATTGGCTCTAACGGTCACAAGGGTATGTCAACCAACCAAATCGACCAAGGGGGGCCAGAGATAGGTCAAATCCACCCAAATGACCCCAGAAGTGGGGGTTTTTGGCTAAATCTCTCTAAAAAGGTCAAATTTCACTTGTTTTGCATCAATCTTGATACAGGGTACTTATTATATGTTGTACTTTGGATTCCTAAAGCTTTTAGTCTACTAACCCATCATCCAAGGGTAGTTTTCACTATCTGTAAAAAATAATCTTTGGACGGACACTATAATTTACAGTTTTTTACTATGTAAAATCTGAATTTTCTTTAAAATAAAAAACATTTATATTGATTCTGACACTTCTACATCCAACTCACAGGTTTATCATTACTTTGAGAACAAAGATTATTAATTTAACCCTTTTAGAAGGGAAGATATGGTCATTTGTTCTGGGAATGTCATTTTCGAGCCTGAGACCTGAAAAACAGGCTCAGAGTGGAACAGGTTAAAGCTTTGTTGTAGAACAGTTATTACCTTTGTTTTGATACAGATAAAGTTGTCATGTAATCACACACACCTGATCTGTTCACGTCAGCGCGGCCTGTCGAGGAGTAGAAGAAGAAGAGTCGATGATGTCATCAAGGTCGCTAAAGCTGCTCCCAGGTCCAGTTTCCTGCTCTCTGATTGGTCAGATTTTTGTGCAAAATGTAATATTTTTCTTTCTTTTTTGTCTCAATTGATAACACTTTACTTCAGTATTTACTATTTGAATGTGAATATTGTCTTTTTTATTTTTGTTAATAACAATGTTTTTACAGTTGTACTTTTTTTAATTACAACATTTTGACTAAAGGATACTTGTGGTTTCTAGAAGAAATCCTTCACAAATTATACTTTGCCAATCAATAGGTGTATTATTTGTTTAGGGTTTAAAGTTGGATTAGTTAAAGAAATGCAGTCTTTTTTTCTAAAAATATATCAATAAAGACACTGAACATATTTTGAGTTATGAGGTTTTTGCTGCCACCTAAAGGCTAAAACCAGCAGTGGAGGAAGTATTCAGAATGTTAATGTATGTAAACAGTATTTTTGTATTTGTTCTACCTTGTTTATACAGTATGGCAGTAACTAAAGCTTTTACATAAATGCAGTAAAAAGCATAATTCATACTTAAAAGTAAAATAAAAATACCAAAAGTTGATATTTAGTACTTAAGTGAAGGTAAATGCACTTAGTTACTTTCTGTCCTTCCTGGCAGCCTCTGAAGGCCATTATTAGTTATTGTGCGTATCAAATAACGAGTTTATATTATACCCAAGCGTCCACCATGAGTATATGAAAGGCACTATATAAATGTAAGTAATTATTATATTTGTATTATTTAAAATGATACATTTGTAATTGTTAAGCTAATGTTACTGAGGACATTTTGTTTCCTTATTAAACGTTTTCTAAACATTTAAAGGTGGGGTAGGTAATTTTGGAGAAACCAGCTAGAGTGCGCTAGAATTTGAAAATACACAGCCGGAACGAATCTGCCACTTCCTTACAGAGCCCCTCCTCCAACACACACGAACGCGCACATGACCAATGAGGGCACGAGATAAGTTTGTGCACAGATGGAAGGCTGACAGGCAGGTAGGCCATCCAGTTATTTTAGCCGGGCCGGCTCAAATGATTGGTCGTGCTTTTTACAGTACTACAGCTTCCACAGATGACATTTTTTTATGGATTTTTTGTCAAAGCACTTCAGATATTCATTGCTATCGGGATGTTAAGAGCATTCCATGGAATATAACAAAAAGTGTATCTCGAGCCGGTTTCTCAAACTTACCTACCCCACATTTAACTTAAGTGTTTCTAAATAAATAAATCAACATATTCAACTTTAGTTAAGGTTTTTAGGTACTAAGCATCACAGGACTTAAGTTTCTAGAGTTGTATTTATTTATTTTTAATTAAATGAGGAGAAAGAGAGAGGCAGAACAATTTCTTCTTCTTGGATTTGCGCAGAAACGATGCACATTATTCTGAACCAGGTAACGTTTTTTAAATATTTCTACACATAAAAACGAGATCTAAGCGAATGTATCAGCTTAAGTAAATGTATTTATTTAATTAATTTAGTATTTTTAAATTATTATTATTTGTATTTATCTAATTATGTATTTGTTTGTTTGTTATAAGCATAGATATATATATATGTTTATATATATATCTATGGTTATAAGAACGAACAGCTCCTTCTTATTGGATTCGCGCCAAAACCAAGCACACCGTATTCGGCAGTGACATCAGCACTGTGCTCGGATTTTTGATTGGACGGCTGTGAGCTCATATAAAAGGCCCTCGAGCCAAGCCCCACTCGAACTCGTGAGGGCTGGAACCAGAGAACACCTGTTGCCACGGAAACAGCAAAGGCGGGAAAAAAATCACCAACTGAAGAAAGAAAGAAGAAGGTGAGTTTTTTAAATCCGCCATTTTAACATTTTTAACAGGCAACGTTTTTAAACTAAAGAAAGACTTAAAATGAGTTTATAGTGACTTTATTTATTTAATCTTCAAATGTAGTCTTTCCTGTGTGCTGTTCATTATTATATCCATTGTTTAAATACTATAGTAGGCTATGGTTAATGCCTTTGGCTATGTTTTACTATATTATACTATAATATACTATTAAATTATTAGTTTTTGGCTTTCAGATCATCTCCAATATTTATTTTCTGCTCTGGGTCTCAATATTTTTTAAATATATATTTGTATATTTGTTTATTTTATCGTTATTTTATATTCTTATTTTAAAACTTAATTTGACAAGGTTTGGTTATTGTTATTGTTATTATTAGTACGATTAGTAATATTAGTAGTAATATTATTAATTATTATTATTAGCATTATATATTTATTATTATTAATCAATTTTTATATTTATTTTATATGTAAGTATTATCATTCATGCAGTATTTTTGGTGCTGCATAGTATTATCTTATACATATTTTGTAGGTTGTACTCCATCTGATGGATCGTTCTTAAACATATTGGACTGCATGAATTCATTTTTAAAACCTAAACTCTGCTTTATATTCTAAATATATCAGAAAAAGGAAAGTGGGTGGTTTGTTGTTATTGGCATGTAGGTCAGTGGGTAACCCAAACACACATGTGCATTGTTGTGTTTTTAGCACCAGGTCACATGTGTTTTTTTTGCAGTGCCATTTAAAGGTCATTATGCACAGACTGCACAACGTGTAACTCCTCTGACCTCTGTTTCCTGGCTCAGAGTTAAAGACGTGGTGTCCTAGTAGTATTATTACCAACACAGCTTTTTGTACCCTAAAGACTGCGTCACACGGAAATGGAGTAAAGGTGACAGTACTGGAAAGTAACAGCACATTTAATCAAGTACATCCATTTTCTGTAACTTTAAACGTCTTCTGTGCTACATTTTGGTGGGAAATATTATATATTTTTGCACTTTATTTATGTCAAAAATACACAATTTCCATCATTTTGTGTGTGTTTTTGTGTCACTTTGTTGCCATGTTTCTATCATTTTCTTTTGCTGCTTCTATGTAACTGTTGTACATATGATGAATAGAGAAATGTAACATGATCTTGATCCAATATTAGGATTAAATGCTAATAAAGAGTGCTATTCTGTCCTATAACAACGTTTACTTTTAGTACTTTAAGTTTGTTTTTGTTTACTTGAACTTAAAATCTTTACACTTTGCTTTTATACTTTTAAAAGCTTCTTTATAGTTTTGTATCTATCTATTCGCTTATCATGGTTTTAGCCTTTATAAAGAATATTTTTGCTTTAATTAGCTCCCTTAAGTTTAAAGCCAGTCCTTCCAAATAAAAGCCCGAAATGTGGATTAGTATTTTTCCGTTGCAGGCGTTTCTTTTTCCAGCTAAACTTCTCAAATGAAGTCAGCAGACTGAGTATTTTTAGAGCTCAGCGTGTGTGTGTTTCGCCTGATGTGTAATGGATATGAGGCTCAAACGCAGCAGGGGGTGGGGGGGGGGCATGAGTGGGGTACACTGTAGGAAGTGGAGCCAAAAAAGACATAACATTTAGCAGGTTTTTTAGGTTTGTGATCAAAATGTTTGTGCAACGATCTTCCATTCTTCCTTTCCTTTGACATGCTTAATCAATGCACATTTTATTCTCATTTCTGAACATTATACAGATATATTAAAGCAAGGACTTTGACGTTAAGTGAGTGCACTGGCTGAAGTTTAAAGTTAAATGTAACTTTGTTCCATTACGTTACACCAGCTGGAGGAAGGGAAACCCACACCTGTCATCAGTTTATTTATACCAACATCCTGATAGACCGCACACTCATTACTGTCTTTACCCTGCGTACCTTTTCCTCATACTTTTAATGCAATTAACAGAGGATTTGTATTAATGTTTGTGTTTCACAAAGCCAACAAAATGTCATATTTTCTATTGAATTTCCTTTTTTTTCAATATTTCTATTTCTTGTAAACATTTATCTTTTCAATGTTTTCTTTTTGTTATAGTTTTTATAATATTTCTATATTTTATTTCATTTTAAATATTGATTTATTTTACTTGAGTTCTTTGATTACTTCTGTACCTGTGGATATTTAATTAGTTGGATTGAAGAGGCGCTATTATGCTCTTTTACTGTGTATCTCCTGCACTTCTAGAAAAACAGTGACATCACTATGTAACACTCACGCTCCTATTGGCAAGCACTCCAACTCATTGTACGTGATAGGCGTAAGGGGGCGGGACATCTTTGAGCGGTTGACCAATCACAACAGAGCCGGCCAGCTAACCAATCAGAGCAGACTGGGCTCTGGTTTCAGACAGAGAGTGATAAGAGGTAATAAATGTCTGACTTTATATATTATATTTAATTTCAGAGCTGCTGCCGGCCGGGTGTTTCCTCAGAAATGTCGCCTCCAGTTCTCCTCCACCTGCTCAGGTGTTCTCGATCCCTCCTGACCCGACGCCCCTCCCATCTCACCTGCACAGCGCCCGGACAGGTGAGGCGTCACGTAACACAAACCAAACACAATGGCAGATTTCTAAAAATTATAACAGATTTTGGAGACATATTAGGATTTAATTGAAACAGACTAAAAGAAACAGACTTAAATAAACAGTAGGATCAGATCAAATGGATAAAGCCCTTTAGAAAAGTAAAGAAAAAAGACAATTAAAAGCAAGAAATGCACAATAAATACATACATTCCTATTTAAAATGAAATGTACTCAAAATAATTGTGAACAAATGTATATAGAAATAATAATTGTAATAATATTTTCCAAAATAATTAATTATTTATTTATCACATCATTTACATTTATTTGTTATTTTTATATGTATTATTTGACTTTTACATTTCCACATTTATTTAATTATCCTTCTTCACGACACTCCTTTGAGTCCATGAGCTACCACCATCTGTAAACAACCTCATCAACATATTTAGCATCCCATTTGATCTCCGCCTGACCTTAATAGTTTATTCTCTGATTTGATTGGTCGTCCTGCAGGTGGGCGGGGCCTCGAACAGAGATGTTGGAGTTCGGTTTGTTAGCGGCGCCGTTAGAGTCCGACCCGTCGCCTGGGACTCATTTGGGATTTGGGACGACCGGATAGAAGAACCGGTTCTCCTGCCGTCCAGCATCAGATACGGGAAACACAACCCACAGGTACCGGGAGAACTTATACTGAGTCACACATGGACTAAATCCAGAGGGGGGAAGTAGTGGAGTACAAATACTTCGTTACTGTACTTAAGTACATCTTTCTGGTATCAGTACTTTACTCCACTACTTATTTATCTGACGACTTTTTACTTTTACTTCTTACATGTTGAACACAAATACCTGTACTTTCTACTTCTTACATGTTGAACCCAAATACCTGTACTTTCTACTTCTTACATGTTGAACACAAATACCTGTACTTTCTACTTCTCACATTTTCCAAACAGGCTGGTTCCTTTAGTTTGAATGTGTGTTTGGTGGCGTGATCATTATTATTTAGAGTCATTGCGTGCCTATTGATTTGAACACGATCCGTGTATCCATCATTTCCTGGTCTTCTCTAAAGAAGAGGGACCAATGAAAACGTTGTCATGTTGCCGTTGTTCAGCATGGAAACATTCATTAGCTAACAATGACATTATTGTTCTATTAATATAAAGGGAGGTCAGGTACTCTTTAAAACAGCTGCTAGTTATGGGTACTTTTTACTGAAGTACATTTCAAAGCCCTCTTTACTTTTACTTGAGTAAAGAAGTTTAGTCAGTACTTCTACTTTTACCAGAGTATTTTTAAACACGAGTATCTGTACTTCTACTTGAGTAAAGGATGTGTGTACTTTTGCCATCTCTGACTAAATCAGATCTACACTGTGGAGGACATTTTAATTCTCTTAAGAGACAAAGTTTGTCTTTTGCTATATTTAATAAATTAATAAAGAAAGTCAATATAAAGTGAAATTGATCTCACACGCAGGAACAGAGCGACTCCCTCCTCAGAGGATAGAGAGGCTCTGCTCCCAGAACACAGCTAACAGTCTCACTATATAGTAGAGAGAATATCCAACTGGTCCCACCCTTAAATTCCCTGAGGCATCATCTAAACATCCTCACCATTAAACCATTAAACCCCCTCGTCCGTAATCATTTGCAAATCCACCTTTCACCCTTCCTGAAATGTAAAAAACATTTTACATGACATAGTACTGATGTATGACCGGACGAAAAATAAATTAAAAGCAAAAAATGCACAATAAATAAATTCCTATGAAAAAAATATATACTCAAAAACATTGTGAACAGATGTAGATAGAAATAATAATTGTAATTGTGGGGGAAACTTCTGTAGCAATGGAGAGTCAGGACTCAGAGAGACACGAGGAGAGCTGGAGCTTTGATGGCAAACACTGACGGTTTATTTGGAGTTACGGCTTACAGTTAATTGACAAGACAGGTGGTGTGTCACGAGTTCACACAGCGGTTGCCAAACCAATTCTGAAGAACTCTTTCTGCAGCTCGAGGTTTTAACTAGTTCGGAGTGTAATAATCAACATTCTTCATCAGCGAGACTAAAGCATTATGGACCCTGAATCTAACTAGAGCTGTCGTCCATAGAAAAGAATGTGCGCCAGGGAACCTACGTCCCTGAACAGTAAACTACCTCATGGCGGCTTGTGCTCTGTCATAGGCTGGCAACAACAATGTGCCCAAGCTGTTCCTCCTTAACGGTACGTCCACACAGCAGCGTTAAAAAAATCTTCCAGCGCTTCTGCCCATTCACTTTGAATGGGGTGACGTCACTTTGCCTCACTTTTCGCCGAACTGCATTGTGGGAAGCAGAGCGGAGCTTTCCAGGCATCTCAGGCTTCAAAAGTTGAGCAATGTTCAACTTTTGAAGCTTCTGAAGCTTTCGGTGGAAGCGTCAGCCAATCAAATCATATGCCAGTACAAGCTCTAGCCAATCAAACCGCTGCTTGTGTCTCAGGGGCGGGAGATTCATGTGATTTGTTCTTGGTCGAGCTTCAGACACGCCCGCCAGCAAGCTTTTTCCAAAGCCGCTGTGTGGACGGGCCGTTAGAGAGATAGCAGCAATACCCAAGGCCGTAGACCTATGCCGTGGGAAAGGAGACAGTGAGAGGAGAACATGATGAACTGTGTCGAAGGTTGAATACCTAAGCAAATTATTCCCTAACAGTAATAATATTTTCCAAAAATATAAATAATATTAACTGTAAATAAGCGTGAAAATAAATTAAAATGCTTATAATTATTATTTGGTCTTGATCTGTTTGTTCGTGTTTCTAAGGTGAGTGTTTCCCGGGTCGGCTCCTCCTCAGTTCTGGGTCTCAGGAAACAAAACGAGGACCGACTCCGAGTCGCTCAGATCCACGAAAACATTCAACTGTACGCCGTGTTCGACGGGCACGGAGGGCCGCACGCCGCCGAGTACTGCTACACCTTCATGGAGAAATACATCAGGTAATATTAGTATTTATTTATTTATCAAGTACTGCTACACGTTCAGGGAAAAGTTTGATCGGTTACTTATTTTTATATTTCATTGTTTTATTATTTTTTTTATTTTTATTTATTTATTTATTTATTTATTTACATTTTGATGACATTGTTTTGAATCTGCAGAGACGCTCTGGAGGAGGACGACGACCTGGAGAGAATTTTAAAGAAAGCTTTTCTAGATGTGGATAAAGCTCTTCACACACATCTCAGCTACTTCAACAACCGTGAGACACACACACACACACACACACACACACACACACACACACACACACACACACACACACACACACACACACACACACACACACACACACACACACTATTAATATTATTTGTTGTATTATTGTTTTACACTTTCGAAATAAATCAAATCAAATTATAAAATATTACAAAATACTCACTTAAAACTACATCTCCCATCATGCACCTCAGCCTCCTTCCTGACTGCGGGCACCACGGCGACGGTTGCTATGCTGCGGGGCGAGGAGCTCGTGGTCGGCAACGCTGGAGACAGCCGGGCCATCCTGAGTCGAGGGGGGGAGGCGAAGAAACTCACCCGCGATCACTGCCCCGACCTGAAGGACGAGAGGGAGAGGTACATATACACATATATACACATATATATTTATAAATATATATACATCACACTGATTTATTTCATACATTTTGGGGGAATTTCTCAAATTTGTTGGACTTTATATTATTATCTGTGTGCCTCAATTTTCTACTTATTTCACACGTATATTTTGTATATTTTTCTAACATTTTAAATAAAGATCACGCATGTCAGACATTTATCAGAACTAGTTCAATTTCTCTTTTGTCTCTATTTTCTTTCTAATTATTTTTCTAGGATATTTCGTATATTTTTCAGATTTTTTCTACATTTTCTACGTTTCTTGGGTTATTTAATACTTAGAAAATGTAAATACTGTGTGTGTGTGTGTGTGTGTGTGTGTGTGTGTGTGTGTGTGTGTGTGTGTGTGTGTGTGTGTGTGTGTGTCAGGATAAAGCGGTGCGGGGGCTTCGTGACGTGGAACAGCGCCGGTGTTTCTCACGTTAACGGACGCCTCGCCATGACGCGCAGCATCGGAGACTTTCACCTGAAAACCAGCGGCGTCATCGCAGAGCCGGAAACACACAGAGTCACCGTCAGTACACACAAATACACACTAATACACACAAATACACACAAATACACACTACTATTACACACTACGTAGTTAATATCTAAGATAAGATACGATCAGAATCAGAATCCCTCTATTCGTCCCACAGAGGGGGAAGTTACATTGTTACAGCAGAAAAGAGCCACATTCTTCTGACCTGAGCTCCTCCAACAATCCAACATATATAATAAAATACAAAAATACAAAATACATAATAAAAAGTAGTGCAAAAAGTCTCTATACATGTAAATACAATATGATAAGAACAAGAACAGAACATCCTGTAACAGTTCTGAGGATTTAGCAGCCAGGTATTTATTGCACAGTTATTAACGGCATATATATATATTGCACATAGTTAGTTGGTATTTAACAACAAGGGGTGTTGTAGTCTGTGTTGTGTGTGTGTGGGGCCGTGGTTATATAAAAAGCACAATAACTTGAGACATAAAACCTCTATTTAAAGGTTGAATTTTAAATGTGTGTGTCTTTGCAGCTGAATCACGACACCGACTCGTTTCTCGCTCTGACCACCGACGGCATCAACTTCCTGCTGAGCGACCAGGAGATCTGTGATGTCATCAACAAGTGCCACGACCCCACCGAGGCCGCAGAGGTCATTGCTCAGCAGGTGCACGACTTATATACAAAATACAGCAGAATATTTTAACCTGATATTCTCACAAAACAAACGACAGCCAGTGATTCAAAGCTTGAATCACATAAATCAGTTTAATGGTAAAAATGTGTGGGGGAAAACGAACGTCCTAAATTCAGTCGTTTTATTTTATGTAGTTTGGCAAAAAACAGACGTGCCGAAGGATCTTCCTTCTGGTACTAACTCATGCTCAAACACCATCACAAGAGACCAGAGGAGACGTTACACATCCCTCTTTAATATGTTGTTCTGTGTGTTTCTGCAGGCGTTGCAGTACGGCTCGGAGGATAACGCCTCCATCATCGTGGTCCCTCTCTCAGCGTGGGGGAAACACCAGAGTTCACCCACCGTCTACAGCATGAGCAGAAACTTCGCCTCCAGCGGACGATGGGCGTGACACAGGAAAACATCACCAAAGAAAATTAAATTTACAGCCTATTTTTAACCCTTATTTACTGAACTTAAGTATATTTTTGAGGCACTTTTACCTTATTTCCATGATGTGCCACCCTCTTATTCTACTATACATCGGACAGGAAAATATATGTACTTTAAGAGAAGGGAAATTCAATAATATGATATCTTTAATGCATCAATCTATTCAAAATAAGTGCGTTGCATTCTCACTTCTTAACAACTTAAGGGGTTTGGAAAATAAATAAAACATGTTAAATGACACAAAACTTTCACTTTATCATACTGAGATTTGTCTTTAGGAAATGTACTAATAATATAAAATAAAGAACTTTGAAATTCTGGGTTCCTTTTGTGTGAAAAGAAGATGTCCCCGCCCCTCCGGTTTGCACAGGAATAACACATCAAGCGCCCCCTCTGCGTCAGACAAAACGTAAGGAACGTAAGAAAACACTTCCGGGTGTCTTTGACGCTTCCTTTAAGTTGGTAGCTTTTTTTTGTTAAAGCGGTTTAAGTTTGGTTTGTTTTGTTAAATAAATATGAAAAGATAACAGATAGAAGACGGAAGAAGAAACACGGACCGTTAAAAGAAGAAGGAAGTTTGTTTTTAACGCCCTGAAGGTAAAAAGAAACGTTAAAATGTCTGTTTTTATCCGTTTTAACCTCTTTAAATACTGTTATTGTTACGTAAACAAGTTAAAAGTGATATTTACATCGGTTCCAATCACTTGGTTATGAGTGGAAACAGTTAATATATCAGCAGAGTTTACCTGGTTAGAAGGGGACAAAATGTCTTCAGTTACTTTAGCTTAAAAACATCAACAAACTGAGCTTTTTACACTAAACATGCTAGTTTTTTAGCTTAACCCAACCAAAGCTAATGCATTATATGGTCATTTTAAATACTGTAGTTGTATTTAAATACTTAAAGCACAAGTTAGTACTTTCTGTGTGTATTTATCTTCTTTATACATCAATTCCACTTCATGTCAGGGAATATAATGCACTTTTTGTACTTATTATCTGTCATAATTAGCTACCAGTTACTTTCTTTATATAAGAAAACAATGTATAAAAAGTCCTGAATACAAACTGGTTTATTGTAAGGGGGATAATCCTCAATATACACATGCCAGAAAAATAAAAAACTTCATAAAGCAGTTTAAAGTAAGAATATTGATGTGTTTATATATCACTTTATGGCTTACATATCCCAAAAATATCTACCTACCTCTCTCTCTCTACCTACCTACCTACCCACCCACCCACCCACCCACCTACCCACCTACCCACCTACCCACCTACCTACCTACCTACCTACCTACCCACCTACCTACCTACCTACCTACCTACCTACCTACCTACCTACCTACCTACCTACCTACCTACCTACCTACCTACCTACCTACCTACCTACCTACCTACCTACCTACCTACCTACCTACCTACCTACCTACCTACCTACCTACCTACCTACCTCCTACCTACCTACCTACCTACCTACCTACCTACCTACCTACCTACCTACCTACCTACCTACCTACCTACCTACCTCTCTACCTACCTACCTCTCTACCTACCTACCTACCTCTCTCTCTCTCTCTCTCTACCTACCTACCTACCTACCTACCTACCTACCTATCCGTCTATCTAAAAAGTAGAACGGTGGATAATAAGCTAACTGTGACCCAGTTGTATTTTATTCAACGTACATGAAACAAAACGCTGTTCATGCGGAAGTTAAATCTTATCTATCTTCCTGTTGGTAAGCAGAAGTACAGATAACCACAGTTTAACATTAATTTAAATAGCTATACTAGTGTTGTCATGTACGGGGGAAAAAAACGTAATGCTGAAATCAAACCAAACTTTAATCTATAATTGTTATCCCCTCTCAGGTCAAAGCTCACTTTATATATTGTTACTTATCAAAACACCTGAGATGATTTGTACTTTGCACTGACTGAAGATTAAGGTGCATTACTTTATTACTTCAGACGGGAAAGAGGTAAAGGTGTATCAGACATCTTATCATTGAACTGAATTAATTATTTTATTTTAGGTTTAACCCTCACCCTGTTTCAAAGAGGCCCCAGTATGCTTTCCTTTAGGTTTGGATGCATGTAAATGGTCTGCAAAGGCTCAAATCCCTGAGTTACCTTCCAGTTAATACACTTTAATAAAATGTATTATGTCAAAAAAGCCCCATAATTATATTAGGTTTGGTGAAAGCAATAGTAATAAGTTGAACCTAATATTTTTAACTTAACTTTAATAGTATTGCTTTCAGCTAACCTGATACAGTTATGTGAAATGTGTTGACATGACACATTTAATTTAAGGTCAACATTTTAGTTTTTTCAGTGTAGACGGATATGTGTGCTTCTGCCTGTTCACCACCAGGGGGCGCTGCTTACCCACTCCGACATTATTCTGCATTGAGGAGAAATTGAGGAAACAGGATAAATAGAAAAAGGAAAGTAAATACAAAAAAAGTAACAAATAAATAAATAAATATAAAAAAAGATTAAATTCAACCTAAATAATTCATTTAAAAAATCATCGATAAAATAAATTAAATTAAATAAATTCATGCCATAAAAAAATCTTTCAATACTTTTAAATATTCCTCTACACTAAATATACAAGATGAAATAAATACAATTGTATAGCTAGTAAATTATTAATTATTACTTAATTAAAATAAGAGTTGAGATACGCAACTCAAACACTTTCAGCTTCAGCCTGTGTTGGATAAACTCTCCGCTTTAAAAGTCTGATTTCTGTCAGGATTTCTCAATAATACATTTATATATAAACTTTATTTATTGATGTTTCTTCGTCTGTTTGCAGGAGTGAGTAGAAGATGATGGAGGAGGTGGAGCAGAGAGGAGGAGCACAGGAGGGGGAAGAGGACGCTCATCCCACGGTAACATATATTACAATGTGGCTAATTTATGCAGTAATACTCCCACAACAATCAATTAAAGGGGACCTATCATGCAAAATGCACTTTTTGAAGTCTTTTATACATAAATATGTGTCCCCGGTGTGTCGGGGAACTCATGCAGCGTCAGAAAATAAAACCCTCTCTCTTTTCCTCCGTTGAGCTCCATACTGTTTCAGAAATAATCCTTGATAATCCATGATATGGCGTTTCATCACGGCAGTATTTAGTTTAGACAGTAGCTGCCGGGTCCCGCATGAACTCAGCCCCCTCCTTTTTTTTTTAATCAATTTTAAAAAACAATTGACATTTTCTATAAAGCTAAAAAAGAACAAAAAAAGCATTGCAGCATGCATTTTTAAAAGTAAAAACATTATTTTTTATATATATAATTTGTACTCTTGTAAAAAAAAAAGCCTTGAATTATTTGGTAAATGCATTCAAACTATAGAGTAAACACTGGTTAATCCGGGGTGTAACACTGACTGGTGTGTGTGTAATCAGCTGATCACACACACACACCAAACAGACGTACGTGTGTGGTGTATTGGTTCTTTACAGATCCTCCTCACACAGCAGAATGAAAGGAAAGGAACAGCGTTCATAATGTTATCAGAGAGGAAGATAAGCGGCCATTGTTGAAACAGGAAGTGACTCACCTGCGTGCGGAGAAGCAATAAAGGGTCGATTTAATGTTAATTCATTAAAGCATGTTATAACCGAGTCATGACATCGTCGTTTACTGCTTGATGGCACCAAACAAAATCCACATTTGTATTTAATATGCTCAAGTAGCGTTATGGTGCGTTCAGGCTCTACTCAGTAAGTTATAACGCTGTCACGATTTGTTCAAATGGAAAATGTGGTTTTATTGAATGAGAACTGATACATTTATTTTTTTAAATCCATCTTTTTGGAGCGGCTACTTCCTGTCACACTAACCTTTAGAAAGGGGTGTGTGTGTGTGTGTGTGTGTGTGTGTGTGTGTGTGTGTGTGTGTGTGTGTGTGTGTGTGTCCTCTCATCTGCGTCAGGTGAGCACTGCCAGGCGGCCAATCGCAGCGGGGAGCCATCATCTCCATGGCAACCTCACAACCTTTTGATCTGGCTTCCGATTGGCCGCCTGCTAATCTCCCGGTTCCCACGGCGATCCTCAGGTTGCCACGGCGCTTTGATTTCTGACCTCTGACCTCTCAGTTCCTGTTCTAGGAACTGATGCTGCCTTCAAATGCAGTGGGAAATTTAAAAAATCCAGCTGTAGGGCTTCTGGGCAGTGGCATAGAAGAAGTATAGAGTCAGGGATTTGAACCTGCCAGCTCGCTGTCAAATCTGCTTTTTACGGACTTTAATTCAGCTCCTTGAAGTAAACAAGTTAAGCTCCTTTGTATAGAGAGATCAGCGCTAATTTTGGAGCAACGGTACACAAGGTTTGGACTGCTAGAAATGAGTTCAGGTGTATATCAGTATGTAGTGTCTCTACTTTAAAGAGTCCTCTCCTGCTGATGTTCAGGTGTATATCAGTATGTAGCATCTCTACTTTAAAGAGTCCTCTCCTGCTGATGTTCAGGTGTATATCAGTATGTAGTGTCTCTACTTTAAAGAGTCCTCTCCTGCTGATGTTCAGGTGTATATCAGTATGTAGTGTCTCTACTTTAAAGAGTCCTCTCCTGCTGATGTTCAGGTGTATATCAGTATGTAGTGTCTCTACTTTAAAGAGTCCTCTCCTGCTGATGTTCAGGTGTATATCAGTATGTAGTGTCTCTACTTTAAAGAGTCCTCTCCTGCTGATGTTCAGGTGTATATCAGTATGTAGTGTCTGACTTCCTTTTTAATTTCCTACAGGACGCTAACAGTAACTGCAACCACGCAGACAACAATGTCACTTCCTGTCCAGCTGAGGCCCCGCCAGTGTTCAGCTTTGAAAGTAAACTAAATCAATTGTTTACTTTAATTACGTTGTTTTGTTGTGATGTGAATCCATATTAACTGTTGACCCCGACCCCTTCAGGGACCCCTCAGAAAAACGATCCTGTGGTTATTCAAGGAAACAACAAGAACCCGGCCACTGAGAAGCTGGAAAGAGTCCGCAAGTGGAGCATCACCAGATACAAGGTGAGAGACATATTTTATAACACTATAATTATACATTTAATTTAGATTTAAAATCTTCTATGTGCAGTACCACTCTTTGCCTGAATGGGGACTAATGGGGAGGTGGGGGCGCTGTTTCACCATAACACATTTATATGCCTGTTTTCCTAACAGTAGATATGCAGAAAATTGGTTTTAATTTATTTTTATTTTAAAATATTGGGAGATGACCCTTTCCATGATGTATTTTCTAAGTTTGAACCACCATTTATTGATAAAAATTCTAATAAATACAAAAACTAACGCTGTCTACCTGCAGTACCACTCTCTGCCTGAATGGCCACAAATGGAAGGTGGGGGCGCTGTTTCACGAAAACACATTTATATGGCTGTTTCCTAACTGTAGATATGCAGAACATGTGTTTTTTTTTTTTTTTTTTTATATATTGGGAGATGACCCCTAGCCATGATGTTTTTTCTAAGTTTGCACCACTATTTATAGATAAATATTCAAATATTCCTCCTGCAGTGCACAAGGCAGGCTCTTTCGGAGAAACTGGGTCGTGGTTCTCGGACTGTGGATCTGGATCTGGAGCCTCGGCTGGAGCTTCTGAAGGACGACCGGCAGCGCTACGATCACATGACCAAGCTCGCCCAGACGCTGGCCAATCAGCTCACTCAGTTCTCCGTTACCCAGAAGACACTGGGGGACGCCTTCGCCGATCTCAGCGTCAAAACACCAACGCTGCACGTGAGTCTAGCTTTGATGAAACAATAACATATGCCTTTTTTTTTTAAATGTTATTTTTTAGATGTTACATTTTATTTAGAATAATGTATAAATACAAAAATAAAATATATTATATAGACATAAGAATTTTAATTATATATTTGCGTGTAAATGTATTTTTATAGATGTAACCCTAAAAAGATAAAAAGCATAACAAATAATTATATTAAAAAATAATTTACAGTTAAAATGTGCACTAAAAATATATAAAATTAAAATGAATAAAAACATAAAAATAAACATAATAATAAAAAATATGCCACAAACGGACACACATTTAAATAAAAATAGGAAATTAAAGTTAAAAAGTGAACATAAAAATGTAACTACTACTGTAATTACAATAAAGACAGTAGTGTGTATACAAATACAGATTGTATTGATATATAGTGTAACACCAGTTGTTTAATATCAAAGATTTTATTTTTAAAGGGTTTTTAAAGCTTGTAGCATCATAAAGAGTTATTGAGTGCTTGCAGCTTCCTTTAAAGTATGTTAAAGGTGAATAAACAGGGATATAAACGTCTCCGTCTCTTCAGGTGGAGTTCGGTCTGAACGCCGAGGCTCAGAGGTTTCTGTCGAAGAGCAACGAGACGCTGACGACGGCCGTGAACGTTTTCACCTCCGACATGAACACGCTGGTGAACAAAACCATCGAGGACACCATGATCAACGCCAAGCAGTACGAGGCCGGCAGGTGGGGAACATGGATGTTTAATAAGAATGGATGTTTAATAAGAACTGGATACAGCGTTGGAGGCGGGGCTTGTTCATTCCTATGAGAGCTGCTCATTGGCTCATGAGAACAAAATGGCCTGACATTCTCGAGAGCACAACGTCACAGATTACCCGTCATCAGAGGTGGGAAGTAGTGGAGTACAAATACTTAGTTACTGTACTTAAGTACAAGTTTCTGGTATCAGTACTTTACTCCACGACTTATTTCTCTGACGACTTTTTACTTTGACTTCTTACATTTTGAACCCAAATACCTGTACTTTCTACTTCTCACATGTTGAACACAAATACCTGTACTTTCTACTTCTTACATGTTGAACACAAATACCTGTACTTTCTACTTCTTACATGTTGAACACAAATACCTGTACTTTCTACTTCTTACGTGTTGAACACAAATACATGTACTTTCTACTTCTTACATGTTGAACACAAATACCTGTACTTTCTACTTCTTACATTTCCCAAACAGGCTGGTTCCTTTAGTTTGAATGTGTGTTTGGTGGCGTGATCATTATTATTTAGAGTCATTGCGTGCCTATTGATTTGAACACGATCCGTGTATCCATCATTTCCTGGTCTTCTCTAAAGAAGAGGGACCAATGAAAACGTTGTCATGTTGCCGTTGTTCAGCATGGAAACATTCATTAGCTAACAATGACATTATTGTTCTATTAATATAAAGGGAGGTCAGGTACTCTTTAAAACAGCTGCTAGTTATGGGTACTTTTTACTGAAGTACATTTCAAAGCCTCTTTACTTTTACTTGAGTAAAGAAGTTTAGTCAGTACTTCTACTTTCACCAGAGTATTTTTAAACACGAGTATCTGTACTTCTACTTGAGTAAAGGATGTGTGGACTTTTGCCCTCTCTACCATCAGGCCTGGCTGTAACAAGGTTTCCCATTTCCTTGATTTATTAGAAGTGACTTGAACACAGCATGAGGGACAGCATTGGATGGTATTCTTGAAAACAGGGGAAGTCGTTAAAAGAAAAAAACGCTCAAAGTTTTGCCTTTTACATTGTTGCTAGGACCTGGTTTTTGAGCCATGGTGGATTACAGAAGAACTACACGCCCAATGTTCATGAAACTTTGGGAAAGGTTGCAGCATGGGTCAAGGGAAGGCTCCTTGAAACTTGTCTTGAATCCGATGACTACTTCTCTCTCCGAACGCCCTTCTAGTTTTGGTTGTACAGAAATATTGTTAAACTTCCCTCTGTTCCCAGGATCCAGTACGATGCGTACCGTGTGGATCTGGAGGAGCTGAACCTCGGACCCCGAGACCCTGAAACTCTTCCCAAACTGGAGCAGGCGCAGAGAGACTTCCAGAACCAGAGGGAGCAGTACCAGAGGATCAGAGAGGACCTGTCCGTCAAAGTGAAGCTGCTGCAGGAGAACAAGGTGGGTCTTTCTCCACCTCCACACATTTAAATACGGATGCATTGAAAATGACTAAATGTGTAATAATACTAAATGATAAAACAGCTGGGAGAGGACAGGAGGAGTACCATCACTAGAGCTGCAAAAACATCCTCTTTGATTTCACAAACCAAATCAATTAATACTTCTAAATGTTAAATGTCCTAACATAAGAAACATTACAAACGGTCTTAAGTATATTGTAACTTAACAAGGAAAGAGTACAGATCTTAGCGTTAGACATTATGGTATTTCATTTAGAATACTCACACACACACACACTCACTCACTCACACACTCACACACACTCACACACACTCACACACACACACACTCACACACTCACACACTCACACACACACACACACTCACACTCACACTCACACACACACTCACACACACACTCACACACACACTCACACACACTCACACACACACTCACACACACACACACACACACTCACACACTCGCACTCACACTCACACACACACTCGCACACTCACACACACACTCACACACTCACACTCACACACACATACACACATACACACATACACACACACACACACACACACACACACACACACACACACACACACTCACGCTCACACAGATATAACCAGATAACATACAGTATGACAGAATGGCGTGGATAGAGAATATTAAATATAATATATTATCCGTATCCTCCCCGCAGGTGAAGGTCCTCCACCAGCAGCTGTTTCTGCTTCACAGCGCCGTCGCCGCTCACAGTTTATCGTGTCAGAATTTCCTCCAAAAAAACGTCCAGCAGGTCAGTGAACGCCTCACGAACCCAGCTGTCGACGCTCCGTCCTGGTTGGAGGAGAGCTGACGACACGGAAAAACCAAAAAGAATCAGCCTCGAGCTCGGGTGTTTTTGGGATTAATGGAGTGAAGACGCTCGGTGGATTTGGGAGAGTCAGGTTGGGTTTGATTTCAGACCTCTGGGAAACTCTGGATAAATAAATGTTTGCTACAGAAATGGGGAAGTTAAATAGATTAGAGGTTAATTAAATATGATGGATGTTGACTGAGTTTATTCAGGTCTAAAAAGGCTTGAACAAGATGTCATTTTCCTGCTCTAAAAGTGTCTAAAATCCTTTTTTTTCTCAGGGTTTTATTTATTTAATTCTAAAATACAACAAAATACAATACTGCTAAAAATATATTAAAATAATCAGCAAATCAGAGGTTAGTCATCAATTAAAAAAAAATTAAAAACATTACAGGAAATGTATCAGGATTATTATTTATGTCACTGATAAAATAAAGTAAAGAAATAAGGGAAATAATGTCAAATGAAATATATAATTACCAAATAGGACTCCATCCATTTTGTCAGCATCATTATTATATCCACCCGTTCTTCCCCAAACTTTATTTCCAATTCTCATGTTTATTTTTTCCATTTCATTTCCTTCCATTTTGAGTTTATTAAGTTATCACCTTCAATCTATGAAATGCTTGCTACAAGGAATGAGTGAGATATCTCTAATTTCCCAATTAGTCGGCTAATAATTGGGTTTTTATTTAGAGAAATGCTAAATATTTGATATAATAGATATGAACCCGACGCCTCCAGACCAACTGTCTGTGGTTTGAAGAATTGTTTTTTGTACTTCATATATTTTTCCACAGACTTGCAGTTTTCTGAACTCAGTCTCCGTGCGTTTGGAGTAAAGCTATAATCCTGAGCGGCACTAAGCTTTCCTTTGAACTCCAAATCCTCCGCAGTCAGAAACTCTCAGAAACTCTCAGCCTCTGAAACGGCACCAAAACATTCCCTCTGTTTCTGCAGCCATCGGAAGTTATTTCACTAAAAAGCTCAGAATCTGGTTCATCTGAGAGCCGGTGTTTTGTTCTGGATCAGAGATTAGATGTGACGTAAGAGAAGCGAGTCTATCGATCCATGCTCAACAAAGAGAGGTGCAGGAATGAGTCCTAAAACCCTCAAATGAGTCAGCATAACAGGTTGTAAAATGCTGAAATTAGTCATCAAAAAGAAGTCCTTAAACCATGAAATGAGTCAGCATAATGAGTCTTTAAACCCAGAAATGAGTCAGCATAATGAGTCCTTAAACCATGAAATGAGTCGGCATAATGAGTCTTTAAACCCAGAAATGAGTCAGCATAATGAGTCTTTAAACCCAGAAATGAGTCAGCATAATGAGTCTTTAAACCCAGAAATGAGTCAGCATAATGAGTCCTTAAAACGTGTCATCAAAATGAGTCAGCATAATGAGTCTTTAAACGCAGAAATGAGTCAGCATAATGAGTCTTTAAACCCAGAAATGAGTCAGCATAATGAGTCTTTAAACCCAGAAATGAGTCAGCATAATGAGTCTTTAAACCCAGAAATGAGTCGGCATAATGAGTCTTTAAACCCTGAAATGAGTCGGAATAATGAGTCCTTAAAACGTGTCATCAAAATGAGTCAGCATAATGAGTCTTTAAACCCAGAAATGAGTCAGCATAATGAGTCCTTAAAACGTGTCATCAAAATGAGTCAGCATAATGAGTCTTTAAACGCAGAAATGAGTCAGCATAATGAGTCTTTAAACCCAGAAATGAGTCAGCATAATGAGTCTTTAAACCCAGAAATGAGTCAGCATAATGAGTCTTTAAACCCAGAAATGAGTCAGCATAATGAGTCTTTAAACTCTGAAATGAGTCAGCATAATGAGTCCTTAAAACTCTGAAATGAGTCAGCATAATGAGTCTTTAAACTCTGAAATGAGTCAGCATAATGAGTCTTTAAACTCTGAAACGAATCAGCTTATTTAGCCTTAAAACCCGACCTTCTTCTTCTTGGTAAAGAGAGGTGGAGGCGGCACCAAGGGGAGCAAACAAGGACCGAAGCAAACAAAAAAGCGTAGAGTTTCCTCAACAAGAAGATAAAAAAACGTAATTTGTGACGAGCCAAAACAATGCGCCTCGAAGAAACATCCGTTAAAACCAATTTATATGAAACATTTCATCAGAAAGTATTTAATCCTCTGTCTGTGGATAACTGTGTAATATACTTAGGCTTTATTCCTTTTCATTAAGTTCATAAAATGACCTTGTTTCCACCGTCCAGACGCACATTTAAAACACATTACGTTCTGCTGCTTTGTTCCAGTTTGAAGACGGCTAACGTACTTTTTAACAGTTTCATTCCTTTGTTTACTGGGGTTTAGGGTTTATGTGGGAGGAAAGGCGACAATATTTCCCTTCAACAACGACGCAAAAACCACGCCTTTAAAATCCAGATATTTAGTGGAAAATACTGAATAATTCTTCCACTTTTTCTGTGTTTTTCTCCTGAATTGAGACCAAAAACACTTTTGATTTATGTTGCGTTTTAAGGCGCTGTTATATTTAATTGCATCATGATGTCATTATTATGTATATTTCCTCGCACTCTTTGCACACTATCCAAAGCTAAATCTGCCTTAAATACTTCCTGTGAATTCCCTCTTTGTTAGCATGTATAATAGATGTGTTTTTGTTTGTGTGTCAACAACAATAACTATGCAATGTTTGTGTAAAAATGTGATTTGTTTTCCGCCAGTGAGTGCGTTTCCTCGACCTGTCCCACTTGATTTAGAACATCAAGTGAAAGGTGAATCCCAGTGACCTGTGTGGAGAAGTTTGGGGTTTTCCAGCGTCAGACTCAGAGCCGCTGCCCGCTGACTGTCCTCCAACTGATCACAATACAGGTTTAAAGAAATCCTCTCAAAACGCATCAAACAGACCAAAAAGAAAGGGTTCAAAGGGGATTGTGTTTATTTGACGTATCAATGTTTAAAAGAAGGACCAAAATGTAAATGAATTGTTTTTTTCTTGTGTTTGGTTGTAACTGCCAAATAAATCTATTTAAAGCAAACAAACTGTGTAACTGTTTAAATACGACCAACGTGTTAGAGTCAGTTTCATAATGAGGATACTTCTTCTTGTGTTTTGGGATTTCAGGTGATTTCCACGTTTGGTTTGTACCTTCCTCGAGTGAAAGTAGAGAAGTATTATCATCTAAATATAGTGGAAGTAGCGACAGTAAAAGTAGAAGTACTCAGATCTTGTTCTTGAGTAAAAGTAGAAGTACTCAGATCTTGTACTTGAGTAAAAGTAGAAGTACTCAGGTCTTGTACTTGAGTAAAAGTGGAAGTACTCAGATCTTGTTCTTGAGTAAAAGTAGAAGTACTCAGGTCTTGTACTTGAGTAAAAGTAGAAGTACTCAGATCTTGTTCTTGAGTAAAAGTAGAAGTACTCAGGTCTTGTACTTGAGTAAAAGTGGAAGTACTCAGGTCTTGTACTTGAGTAAAAGTAGAAGTACTCAGATCTTGTACTTGAGTAAAAGTAGAAGTACTCAGATCTTGTTCTTGAGTAAAAGTAGAAGTACTCAGATCTTGTACTTGAGTAAAAGTGGAAGTACTCAGGTCTTGTACTTGAGTAAAAGTAGAAGTACTCAGGTCTTGTACTTAGTAAAAGTAGAAGTACTCAGGTCTTGTACTTAGTAAAAGTAGAAGTACTCAGATCTTGTACTTGAGTAAAAGTAGAAGTACTCAGATCTTGTACTTGAGTAAAAGTAGAAGTACTCAGGTCTTGTACTTGAGTAAAAGTAGAAGTACTCAGATCTTGTACTTGAGTAAAAGTAGAAGTACTCAGGTCTTGTACTTGAGTAAAAGTAGAAGTACTCAGGTCTTGTACTTGAGTAAAAGTAGAAGTACTCAGGTCTTGTACTTGAGTAAAAGTAGAAGTACTTAGATCTTGTACTTAGTAAAAGTAGAAGTACCAGAGTGTAGGAATACTCTGTTACAGTAAAAGTACTGCATTCAAAATATTCCTCAAGTAAAAGTAGAAAAGTATTATCATCAAAATATAGTGAAAGTAGCGACAGTAAAGGTAGTCATTGTGCAGATTGGTCCATTTCAGAATAATATATATGATATGTTTTATAATGATTGATCATGAAAGTGTTCTCAAAGCTGGTAAAGGTGCAGCTAGTTTGAATGACTTTGTATACTGCAGGGTAGCTTGTGAATTTACTCCAGGTGGAACTAAAGTCTGATTTAACACTTGATTATATTTCACATCATTCATCCACATCTGTAAAGTAACTAAAGGTATTAAATACATGTAGTGGAGGAAAAGTATACAGTAGCATAAAATGGAAATACTGCGTTAGTATAGAGTGGGTTCCTCTCTTAAATCGGGTGTTTTTATAATAAGACCCTGGTCTGTTTGTGGTAATGTTGTCAAAGAGAGGCAATTACTCACCAGGCAACACTAAAACTCATTTGATGTGTGTGTGTGTGTGTGTGTGTGTGTGTGTGTGTGTGTGTGTGTTTCATCTATGGACCCTATTGTAGTGAAAGTGTTGATTCACTTTTTGTCAGGACTGTATAGTTTGTCATTAAATAAATAACTGCAGCAAAGGTTATTCACTCAAGTACTTTATTTAAATAACATTTTTGCAGCGTAATACTTACTCAAACAGTATATTGTTTTTTTACTACATTTACTGACTGATTTAAAGCTACAGCATACTCACTGTATGTGTGTATTTTGTTGTATATGTGTGTATTTTTGTGTATATGTGTGTGTATGTTGTCATTTTTTTGCCAAGGGTGGGACTGGTAGAGCTTATCTTGGCCACACACAGTTAAGTGTGTGTGTGTGTGTGTGTGTGTGTGTGTGTGTGTGTGTGTGTGTGTGTGTGTGTGTGTGTGTGTGTGTGTGTGTGTGTGTGTGTGTGTGTGTGTGTGTGTGTGTGTGTGTGTGTGTGTGTGTGTGTGTTTCTCTCCCTCATAGCAGGTGGGCGTGTTCGTTAGAAAGCGCCTTCCCTTCCACCTGAGTGATCGCGCATGCGCAGACCTCTTTCTCTCTCGCTCTCTCGCAGGAATGCTCTCTCTCTCTCTTACACACACACGCACACGCACGCACACACACACACACGCATGCAGCCGGTGTCAGTGTGTGTGTCGGTCGCTGCCTGTGGATGCCAACCGGGATTAGTGAGCCTTATTTTCGGTCCATTTGGAGGTTTTTAATCCGGGGTTTGGAGCACGAAAGCCCGCATCAGTGGAGCCGTTCACCCCGGTGAGTTTAGACTCTAATTACCCTTTATTTGTATTTGTTTTTAACCCCTGATGGTATAAATGTGACATCCAGTTCACATTAGTGCTGGTGGGAATTAACTCTGCGTGCTAACAGGCTGTGTTTCTGAACCCCCTCCAGACTACACTCACATTTTACCTGTTTTTGGTAAAACAGCTTATATTTAGCATCTGTAATATTCCTATAGTGGTTTTTATTATAGTGTTTAATCTCTAGAATAACTCGGCAGTGACACTACATTAGAATTTAAGGTCTTAAATATTCCTATGTTGTGTTGTGTTTAGATGGTCATTAAATGCATCTGTGGCTCATTTATTAATGTTTATAGAATATCCTTGTAGGTTTTTTGTAGTAAAATCAACATTGAGGGTTTTTTTACGTGGTGTTTAATATATTAATATTATATTTATCCTATTTCTGCAGTGTGTTTGGAGTATTTATGTCTCATAATACTCCTATAGTGATATTGTGAATATAGCTTACCATAAAGAGACAAACAGTGTGTCTTTTCTGCTCAGAATAACCTTAATTTAAAATGTTTTTATTGTGTTTATCCTCTAAAAAATATCAAGATTAGTCATTGGGAGTTGTCTTTTACTGACTTTATGGCGCTTACTTGATCTAATACCTCTAAAATATACTTTAAATTACTGTATGTGGTGCTTTATGTGCAGTGTTATTGCTTTACTGTTCACTGAAGTATAAATATTACATTACTGACTCTCTGGTGTTTAGTTATATGTGGTATTTCTATAATATCTCTTGAAGTACATATTATAGTATTTGTGTTTTTGTTGGTATTTTTTCCACTTTAGTGCCGCTATAACTCTCTTTTACTAAGTCTCAGTGACGTATAGCTTCACTATGAATGCACCTTTTTAAAATATCTTATAAATTAGAACTTAAAATATGATAATACGTGCATATCGTTAAATTGCCAGAGTCAAAATAGACAGAAAATGTTGGATTTATTTTCTGAAAATGTGCTTTGTACTCCTTCAGTACTCTATTCAAATCTATAGCAATTTATAATTAAGTTCATGCATGCTTTTAAGTGTATAAGCAGGGAGAAAAGGAGGTTTTCTACATTAGTTTTTAACTGGTTTTCAGTCCTCCGGGTGTTGACATTACTAACTGCCAACATAAGAAACTCACCTGCAAGTAGGTCACAGAAAGGATCAGAGAACATATAATACAGTCCTTCTTCTACTACTAATATACTCAAGGAACTATGAGAAATTGTCAGAAATAGCCAATATATATCCAACAAATCATCCAAAAATCTACCCCAGAAAAATGTGCAGAAGCCCTTCAAAAATCTACCTGGAAACAACCAAAATAAAATACGAAAATCTGCTAAAAATAGTATTTTTTTTGTCAATCGTGAGATATCATGAATCATATTTCATACATCAAATCATCCAATAAGTGTGTGTGTTGTCTCCAGTAGAAAGGCAGGTGTGTGTGTGGTTGTGCGTGTGTGTGTGTGTGTGTAGTTGTGTTTCCTGCTGGTTCTCCCCCCAGGGCTTTCGGCAGATTGTACCCAGGCTCGGTGCTCCGTCAGCTGGGTGAATGTTCCGTCTGACCCCCTGACCCCCCCTGGAGCTCCGGATGACATTTTTAAATTCGGGTCGTTTTTTTTTTCGCCTTTCGTTTAGTGTAGCCATGGTAACCCCCAAAATGTAAAACCAGAGATTTAAAGGGCATTTCTTTTCAGCTTTTTAAACACTGTTTTTGGTACAAAACGGATGTGTTTTTCATGCAAATGGTGGTTTAAAAAAAAATCAATGTGGGGGGTCCTCGCTTAACCCCTGATCACACACACACACACGCACGCACGCACACGCACACACACACACACGTTTACTGTTGTTTGTCCGGTAAATAAGAGAGTTTTATTTGTGTTTCCACAGAGGTTCTGTTTGAGGTCCGTCTGTGATTCTGGAGACAGATTGAAATGTTTTTTTCGGGACAGGTTTTGTGAGGATTCCTCTTTTGTTTATTGCATATTTACTTGTTATTTATCTGATATTTCTCTGATCTTTTTTGCTAGATGGTTCATGGTTTCTTTGATGCTTTATGAGGTACACTTTGGATGTATTCTTGGATTATTCTTGGATCATTCTTGTTGGATTTCTTAGATATTCTTTGGTTTGATGTGGGTAGATTTTGTAAATAATTTATTTAATATTAATTGGTTATTTATAGGTAGATTATTAGATGATTGTAGGCTATTTAATGCTTATTTCTGGGCAGAGAATAAGATGGTTTGTTTCATATTTATGGTTATTTCTGGGTATAATGTTAGATATTTATTGGATATGTATTAGTCATTCCTGATTAATTTCATATATGGTTTCTTGGACATATATTAGACATTTCTGGGTCGAGTAATTTGGTATTTGGTGATTTTTTGGTAGGTTAATGGATCGTTTCTTCTCATTGTTAGCATGTATTCAGTACAGCTGAATATTAAGTACAAGTCATTATCCTGAAGACCCAAAATTGTACATTTCTGGATGCATTTGTCTACTGAGGGTATTTATATTCAGTCTGTTTGCTGTAACCCTCAAACTGAGAAAGAGTGGGAGCTAATCTGTAAACTGCAAGAGACAGAAATATAAAAATAAGATATTTAAAACTGCAATGACTCAGAGTCTGTCTGGAGCTTTTCACAGAGAAAACATCGTCACAGCGACGTCTCGGGGTGTTAATCACACTTTCGTGCACTGACAATGTGTAAAATATGTTAGAATAATAATTAGTCTTGGTTTTATTATTCATGGGTTAACTTTCATCTCTATTCCCAGTTTAAAATAAGACCAAAATGCTTCATTTCGTTGTCTTTAATTTGATAAACAGTGAGTTTTGTTATTTATATTCCCATAGACTTCCACCAATAACACATATGTAGAAATAATGATAATTACAATAGATTTTATTAATTTAAAAACAATTAAGTAATTCTGTTTACTTGTAAAATCAAGACCAGTTTAACTTCCTGTCTGATAATGGTGGTGTCAATCTTTGGTAACTTTACATTGAAGTGATTACAAACAAAATGCTGCGTTCACATGCAGCTCATTGTTCTGTTGAATTGAGTTACAGGTGGGTCACAGAGACACACCCGTAGAGAGACCGCTGACTCACCTGTTATATGAGCTGGACCAACACAGTCTCACGCCATTTTGTGTTATAGTCACAAAATTAATCTATTGATTCGTGTTCACCAACACGATTTTTGCATTTCTTTCGTGTCACACAGAACGATTTTAAATGCAATGTAAATAATAACAAATTAGAAGGAAAAAGAGATAAAAAAAATACAGATTTCAGTATTCTGACACAGAACGATTTTAGAAGCAATGTATTTCTATTGGTAGTGTGTTTCGTGCCTGCACCAAATAATAGTACATTAGAATAAAAAAGAAAATTAATAATAAGTATTCTGAGGCTCTGAGCCCCATTTATTTTCCTCGCGGACGGCAAAAAAAACTCCGACATTATACAATTTAAAATAAAAGGGTTAGGCTCAGGGTAAGATATTGAGTAAGAAAATGTTTTTATGAACCACACAGCTTCCGGTCTTCCAAGACCCGACCGGACTAAAAGACGTGGTGCAGGCACGAAACATACTACCAATAGAAATACATTGCTTTTAAAATCGTTCTGTGTGACACGAAAAAAATGTCACGATGCAAAAATTGTGTTGGTGAACACGAATCAATAGATTAAATTAATTTTGTGACTATAACACGAAATGCCGTGAGACTGGGTTGGCTGGACCTCTGTGGACATACTGCAGATCGCTGTAGTTCATTTATGTTGAATACGGTATTATTTTTTGTCAAAAGGAAGCACCTCAATACCAGAGATTTAGCTAAATGACCAGTAACATTCTCAATAAGTATTCAATACCTCAGTGAAAATACAAGACCAATGTACTTGAACATCCATCCATCCATCCATCTTCTCCCGCTTATCCGTGGTCGGGTCGCGGGGGTAGCAGTTCCAGCAGAGAGCCCCAAAAGTTCCTTTCCCTGCCCTCATCAACCAGCTCTGACTGGGGGATCCCAAGGCGCTCCCAGGCCAGCGAAGAGATATAATCCCTCCACCTGGTCCTAGGTCTACCTCTACCCCTACCCTATAGCAACAAGTGACTCCCTTAAATCCGAGTCCCTCCCGGATGACTGAACTTCTCACCTTATCCCTAAGGGAGACGCCAGCCACCCTGCGGAGAAAACCCATCTCGGCCGCTTGTATCCGCGATCTCGTTCTTCGGTCATGACTGTACTTGAACATACACTCCTTTATTTGCATACTAATTTATGTTGGGAAGATAAGGCCTGAATCTCTCTCAAATAGTTCATATAGTGTGAAAAAAATATGTTTTAGGAGATAACATTTGAACACATCCTGGTAAAGATATGTATTACCTTTCGTCTAAAACAAATTTTTACTGAATAGAGCGTGAACGCATCATACTGTAACTCTGTGGTGTGGTGGTCTAATGGATAGTGAGGTGGGCTGAAGATTGGAAGGTTGTGAGTTCAAATCCCGCCTGGAACAACACCACTAGTGTGCCCTTGAGTAAGGCACTTAGTCCTTAGTTACTCCAGGGAGAATGTCCCTGTAATTGGTCATTGTAAGTCGCTTTGGATAAAAACGTCAGCTAAATGTAATGTAATGTGGAGCTGCTGCTAACAGCTAACTTACTAGCCATTTGCTAACTGTTAACAGCAGCTAAAGTTAGCAGTTATCTGCCAACAGCTAACAATAACAACTGGTAAATAAAGTTAGCAGATATCTGCTAACAGCTAACATTAACTAACAGATAACGTTAGCAGCTATCTGCCAACAGCTAACATTAGCAGCTATCTGCCAACAGCTAACATGAACAGCTAGTAGATAAAGTTAGCAGCTATCTGCCAACAGCTAACATTAACAGCTAACAGCTGCTATCTGCCACAGCTAGTAGTTAAAGTTAGCAGCTATCTGCCAACAGCTAACATTAACAGCTTGTAGATAAAGTTAGCAGCTATCTGCCAACAGCTAACATTAACAGCTAGTAGATAAAGTTAGCAGCTATCTGCCAACAGCTAACATTAACAGCTAGTAGATAAAGTTAGCAGCTATCTGCCAACAGCTAACATGAACAGTTAGTATATAAAGTTAGCAGCTATCTGCCAACAGCTAACATTAACAGCTAGTAGATAAAGTTAGCAGCTATCTGCCAACAGCTAACATTAACAGCTTGTAGATAAAGTTAGCAGCTATCTGCCAACAGCTAACATTAACAGCTAGTAGATAAAGTTAGCAGCTATCTGCCAACAGCTAACATTAACAGCTTGTAGATAAAGTTAGCAGCTATCTGCCAACAGCTAACATGAACAGCTAGTAGATAAAGTTAGCAGCTATCTGCTAATCGCTAACATTAACAGCTAGTAGATAAAGTTAGCTGCTATCTGCCAACAGCTAACATCAACATCTAAAATGTAACGGTTAATGTGAACAACAGCTAACATCTAACAGCTACAACTAAAGGTTAAAAGGATAAATACAGATGTGTGAACCGGTGTGTACATGGTCAGATATAAAATACAACAATTACGTTTCCATTAAGTATATTTAGGCACATTTTGAAGTATAAAATTAGTAAAGCTGTGTGGAAACGTCAACATTAAAGAAACCTGACTTGCTGGAAAGGTTTTTAAAGCAGTAACATGCTGCCATAACTGTAATGCCTTAAGATTAACAATCTAATAATGTTATATATAATATATCAGTCACAGGAGATATTTTAGTGCAGAATAAGTCATTTTGCTTTGATAGCTACATATAAGTAGGTCTACATTGAGGTTTTACCAGATAATAAAATCTCTTGTAATAACCTCAGATAATCAGTTTTAATATAACATTAACCTGTCGCATGGCATGAGTCATCTTCAGTGTGTGTGTGTGTGTGTGTGTGAGCTCATGTTTATTCAGTGTGTGTGACAAGAGGAGAGGTCAAATTAATTTAGAGTGTCAATATTTGTCAGTGTATTATTTCTCAAACTGGTTTTGGCTCGTGTGTGTGTGTGTGTGTGTGTGTGTGTGTGTTTTACTGTACACTTTCACTGGCAGCCATATTTCTATAGCAACAAGTGACTCACATAAATCTGAGGACCTCGTTGCACAACACTTAATGTCAATTCTCTTAATTTCTTATTGTGTAAATGTCAAGTGTTAGTTTCATTGAAGTCAAATTATTTGTAAAAAATTAACTATTGTTATTTTATTCTAATTTAAAAAATATTAGTACACAGTATACCTAATACATATATGAAGTAGTAGTGTGTGTGGTAGTAGCAGTAGTTACTAAATAATAACAAGTTGTCAAACTGACTTCAATCAGAGATTCCCTCATTAACCCCTTGACCTCATTGACCAATCAGAGCCCTCCGTGTGAACCGGGTCAACATTCTATTTTTACATTCCGAGTCGCGTGATTGGACGATGTCGACGATTTGACACGGTCACTAGATATTTTTCAAAAGGCAGAAACCTTACTTTTGTTTACGAGCATTTGAAGACGGAGGGATGAGAGGGGAAACACACACACACACACACACACACACACACACACACACACACACACACACACACACACATTGACCCAGATTGTGTTGTCTGCCAAGTAAACAAACTGCTATTGTTTGTAACCACGACGATCAGTGGCACTCTGACCTGTTGCCATGGAAGCAAATAGCACATTCTCTCCATAGCAGAAAGAATGACGCACCAAACTCCATTGAAAAATCTGTTAAAAAATGTAAGTTTTCTGTTGTTTTGAGCACATTCATCAATCATATAACAATTAGCACACATATTAATTGAAGAGGCAACATGTGCTTGATAATTCGGCTTAAAAAAGTCACCAAATAAAACCTCTATTCTGCTTTTTGTGGTGTAAATGGTCTCGGAATGGACTCTTTAAAGTAGAGACACTACATACTGATATACACCTGAACATGAGCAGGAGAGGACTCTTTAAAGTAGAGACACTACATACTGATATACACCTGAACATCAGCAGGAGAGGACTCTTTAAAGTAGAGACACTACATACTGATATACACCTGAACATCACCAGGAGAGGACTCTTTAAAGTAGAGACACTACATACTGATATACACCTGAACATCAGCAGGAGAGGACTCTTTAAAATAGAGACACTACATACTGATATACACCTGAACATCAGCAGGAGAGGACTCTTTAAAATAGAGACACTACATACTGATATGAACCTGAACATCAGCAGGAGAGGACTCTTTAAAGTAGAGACACTACATACTGATATGAACCTGAACATCAGCAGGAGAGGACTCTTTAAAATAGAGACACTACATACTGATATACACCTGAACATCAGCAGGAGAGGACTCTTTAAAATAGAGACACTACATACTGATATGAACCTGAACATCAGCAGGAGAGGACTCTTTAAAGTAGTTCATTTTAAATGTTGGTATGTTGTCCTTGAGTAAATAGTACTTCTTCCTATGTAAATATACAACAGTTAAACATGAGTCTCTTCACTTTGATTTAATTGACAGTGTAACACATCACGACTTCACACGCTTAACGACACCTTCGGGTGACGCCTCAGCTCCTGATGCATGCTGGGAAATGTGCATGAACTCATCACACACTGGTTGTTGTTTAGTTTTCCTCCCAGTCGACCCAGTTATGATCTGTGTCCGCTCCACATTCCTGAATCCTGACGGAGGAAAAATCATCTGAACGGATAACTGGCAGTGACGGAGCGTGAAGAAGAGTTTCCTCCACCTCATTATTATTTGTATTATTATTATTCCTCCACAAACTGTCCGCCAACACACTGCCTACGGAGTTTACATGCCTGTCAGCGGCGTTATAAAGGAACAGCGTGGTAAATGAATAATTAGCACGAAGGGTTGTTGTGGTTTGACAGCTGTCTGCTGCCAATCAACACCAAAAATAACTGTTAAATCTTAATTTAATGTCTTAAATCTGGGTTCCGGCTGCAATTTAAAGCAACAATGCACTCAACACCAATAAAGCAAATAATCTTGATTTCTTTTTTGTCATGATTATTCATTGATTTAAGGGATTTTTATTTGTTAACACTTGAATTAACAGCTTTAGAAACATCATCAGAATCAGGTTTATTGGCAGGTAGGTTTAAGGAATGTACTTAACGTTGCATATATATACTCATGAAGAGGAAATAAGTTATACAAAAAGGAGATAATATAGAAATATTGAGAAAGAAATGTTGGCAAATTAATAGATTAGAAGAAATAAATATAGAAACAAATATTAGTCTGCTCTGATTGGTTTGCTGCTATGTTGTGGTACATACATGGATCAGACCACTACTCACACACACACACATTGTTAGCATGATTACGCTGGAGGTTTGATGGAATAAATCATGCGATCAAATGGAGATTTACGGGCCGTCTCCACGGCAGCGTTAAAAAAATCTTGGAGGTGGGCGTATCTGAGGCTTGGGGATTTTTTTGCGATCAACCAATCACATGAATCTCCCGCCCGCGACATATGAAGCCAAAAAGCCCGAAGTAAACTGGATATAAACTCCCCAAAACAGGCGAAAACATACCACTGTCTCTGCCACCTCCCTCCATGCCTGGCTCCTCCGGTTTATATCCCGGTAGGTCTGGTCATAAAGCACCGGGTGATTGATTCGCTACCGCTAATTTCTCCTCCATGTTTTGGAATATGAGGAAATGACCTGCGGTCTGTCTCTCCCAGCATACACGCCGTTTGATTGGCTAGAGCTTGAACTGTCAGATTTGCGTACACGGCATTTGATTGGCTGACGCTTCCTCCTCAGCTTCAAAAGTTGAACATTGTTCAACTTTGGATCTTGAAAATCCTGAGAATCTCCGCTCGCCTGCCCACAATGCATTTCGGCGAAAGCGAAAAAAAAGTGACGTCACCCCATTCAAAGTGAATGGGCAGAAGCGTTTCAAGATTTTTTAACGCTGCCTTGGAGACGGCCCGTAAGTTATGTAACACTCAGACAACACACACACACACACACACACACACACACACACACACACACACACAACACACACACACACACACACACAGCACACACACACACACACACACACACACACACACACACACAGATCTTTAATTCATGAGCAGGAAGTGTACATTTTTGTAGACATGTTTCCAGAACTTCACACGGGGGACTGTGTGTGTGTGTGTGTGTGTGTGTTGTGTGTGTGTGTGTGTGTGTGTGTGTGTGTTGTGTGTGTGTGTGTGTGTGTGTGCGTGCGTGCGTGCGTGCGTGCGTGCGTGCGTGCGTGCGTGCGTGCGTGCGTGCGTGCGTGCGTGCGTGCGTGCGTGCGTGCGTGCGTGCGTGCGTGCGTGCGTGCGTGCGTGTGTGTGTGCGTGTATCTCTGTGTGTTGAATAATTTAGCAGTGCCGGATTTTAGTGATTCAAGTATTTTCATGTACAGAGGAGGATACACTTTGGTAAAAATAAAAGTACAGAAAATATTTTTTAAAAAACATAACGGTAAACGATTTAAATGTTGTGAACTAAGTGCTTTGCTAAGAAAAAGATTATCGCAGGATTCGGAAAATTGTTGATTTTTTACACCGTTTTTTGGTGCGTATTGTCAGAGCTATGCTAGCTGTTTCCAAAGTTCACTTTACGAAGTTTTTTCTCACTGTACAAAGTTTTCCCCACTATACCAAGATTTTCTCACTTCACTTATTGTTTCTCACTTTACGAAGTTTTTTCTCACTTAACAAATTTTTCCCTTAATTTCTCCACAGCCCTTCGACCTTATGCTGACCCTCGAGTGATGTCCCGCCTCCATCATCGTCACCACAACCGTCGCCATGGTCACCCGTCACCACGGTGACCGGACGACCGACAACCTCTCTCTGCTCTCGTCCAATCGGCGGCGAGGATGCACGTGATGGGCAGCGTGTCCCCGGCCAATGAGAGGGAGGGATTCGTCCTGGAGGAGGGACTTCCTGATGGCGATGGAAAACGAATGACAGCTCCTCCCCCTCCTCATATAGCTCCTCCCCCTCCTCCCCCCCCTCCTCCTCCTCCTCCTCCTCCTCCCCCCCCTCCGCCCCTGCTTCCTGGGCTGGGAGACCCCGCAGGAGGCCTGAAGAAGAAGAAGAGGGTCAGGAGTTTCTTCTGGAAAACCATACCAGAAGATCAGGTAAACATTTTATTAACATTTTTATTGCATTTTTATTGAGCCGAATTCACTAATGCATGTTCATTCTTTAAAATATATATGAACATAGTTTATTAATTAGGTTATTTTGCAAAGAAATTGATGGAAACACTAAATTAACAGAATTTGCAATGGAGTTTGATGCAGCGTCGTTAAACATGTGGAAAGAATGCAAGTTAAAAGTAAAAAGAAAAAAGAGATTTTTCTCTGCCTTGCTTACAGACAGAATTAAGTGATTTAATAGACATGATTCAGCACTTATATTAAATGTATTGGGTGTGCTGACAAGTTCCGCTCATGTCTGATTCAATAAATGTGTGTGTGTGTGTGTGTGTGTGTGTGTGTGTGTGTGTGTGTGTGTGTGTGTGTGTGTGTGTGTGTGTGTGTGTGTTGCAGGTGAAGGGGCGGAGCAACCTGTGGACTCAGCGTCGGGTGCAGCAGCAGTACCAGATCGACGTGCAGACCATCGAGGATCTGTTTGGTCAGAACGACCGCCAATCAAACGGGAAAGACCCGCCCACAAGGGGGGGGAGGACCAGGGGCTCCTTCAGGGAGGCCAGAGAGGAGGTGTGTGTGTGTGTGCGTGTGTGGGGGGGGACAGTGTGTGTGTGTTACTGGCAGCCATATTTCTATAGCAACAAGTGACTCCCATAAATCTGAAGAGCCCTCTTTGCACAACACTTAATGTCAATTGCAAATTCTTATTGTGTAAAATGTCAAGTGTTAGTTTCATTAAAGTCAAATTATTTGTAAAGAATTAGCTATTGTGTTATTCTAAAGTGTGTGTGTGTGTGTGTGTGTGTGTGTGTGTGTGTGTGTGTGTGTGTGTGTGTGTGTGTGTGTGTGTGTGTGTGTGTGTGTGTGTGTGTGTGTGTGTGTGTGTGTGTGTGTGTGTAGACAGTTTCTTCCTGACCTCAGACTGACATCCCTCTCTGTCTCAGGTCTCCATTCTGGACTCTAAGAGAGGGATGAACATCGGGATTTTCCTCAAACAGTTCAAGAGGTAAATCTCAATTTGTGTCACGAAAAAAAAATGTCACCTGAAGCAAAACAACTTCCAAAAAATCGGGATTTAATGAAATCACCTCCAAAAAATGTGTCCGCTTTAAAAGGTCATGAGCTTCAAAATGTCCCTTTTATTGGGTATTATTGTTGTGCTTAAAAATAATATATTTAAGTGTTTTTTCTTAACCTCAGGGCCGGACTGAGACAATAAGTCAGGCCGGGAATCATACACCCAGCCAGGACACTACCAGTTCTTTTTGTGCCATTTTGCTGGATTTATTTGTGAATATTTACAGCATTGCTGCCCATAGTGATAGCCCTATAGTTTAAATCTACTACCCAATAATAAACATATGGACATGGGTTACTATTTAAATGTGTGCAAATGTATTTAGGAATCTATCCATGTGAACATATTTTAAGTGGGGGTGGACCTCAAATGGCTCCTGAATCAGCCTCTCCGGTGACCGTCAGGGGAGTCTCAAAAAACCCACACACGGATGCACAGCGATCCATGCACAGAAAGTGGGTTGTGTTTGCAGGTGCAGCGGTTTTAAACGGAAAACCAATACGTGTGGATCAAAAATACATATGTAAAACTTTTTTCTGTATTTGGATTTTATTTACATAAATGGAACACATTTGTGTGTGCATGGAAAAACACAAGTGTGGAACCGGAAATACAAGTGTGACTCCTTTTGTGTGCATGTGTGTATTATGAGACTGTTCTGAGCCCATACTCTCCCTCCTCTCCCTCCTCTCCCTCCTCTCCCTCCTCTCCCCCCTGCTCCTCTTTGAGGCAGCGGCAAAGACTAGTTTTAGCTCTCAACAAGTTTTTAAAGTTTATCTTGGTGACCAAACCGTTTGAGACCCACAGAGATAACTTAGACTAAGTTAACTATCTAAACACTCAGAGAGTCCTTTACCTCAGCTGAGCTGACGTTATCAGTCTCTCAGTCTGACAGCAGAGGACTCTCCTCCACCTTGTTGTTGAAAAAGCTCCTTATATCCGTTAGCGCAGCTAGCTAGCACCAGATGCTAATAACAACAATACACGTAACCAGTGCGCGCGCTCTCTCTCGCTCGCTCGCGCCACACATACACACACACCCTCCCGAGCTTGAATGACACACAGAGACCAATCGAGGGCTTTAGTGCAGTGGTTCTCAACTGGTTAGGCCTCGGGACCCACTTTTTACTTGGTCAATACATCGTGACCCAACATTTTGAAGCACTCAAATCTATTCAACAAAAAATCGTGCTGTAATATATACGCTTTTCAGAATACAATATTAATAAAAGTGAAGTACAGTGCATATATCCCTTCACAGAACTAAAGTATGCTTTAAAAAAAGGTTTAATGAGATGATGGAATCAAAGCTGAACTATATAAAAAGGCACACATGCTGAAAACCCAACCCCAGCAGGGGGGTCTGGGGGGATTCTCCCCCAGGAGATTTTTAGAAATACTAACAACTACGCATTCTGGTACACTCTGAGAAGAAAATAAATAAATCTATTACTACCCGACATATTAATAATATTTTATGCCATTGTTTGTTTTTCACTTAGTTCTGACATCTTGCTGCGAGAAGAGCAAAGAGGAGATTGTGTGTGACTTACTTTAAATTGTGGGTAAGGGTAGATAGCTCCCATTGTTCTGTGACCTGTCAATCATCAAACCGGGGGTCATATTTCATTATGTGTTCATTTTTATCTGAAGTTGTACCCATGGATGTATAAAGAATAGTTCTACCTCAGTTATTCTCCGTGGGGACTTCCGGCAACAATCTTGATTCTGATTGGCCGGAAGACTCGAAAAAACATCAGCAGAGATGTTTTATTGAGAAGATGATCACTACGTGACAGAAGTTTTCAAAACCATTTATGGTCTCCGGTACTTCCAGTCCAACGCCTACTGCATGCACAGCGTTAGAAAATCGGTCCTTCAAAATAAAAGTTTGCATTTTTTCCCAAAAAGAAAAAAAAAAAAAATCCAATTTTTTTTTCAACTTTTTTTTCTTCACTCACACATCCGCGACCCACTTCAAACGGGTCCGCGACCCACTTTTGGGTCGCGACCCACCAGTTGAGAACCACTGCTTTAGTGTATGATCTGTATGAAAGTGGCCATGTCGGCAGGCCACATCATGTAGACAGACAGTCACCCTCTGTGACAGTGGCGGCGCCAGGGGATGCTTCAGGATAGCCATAGCACCCCCAATAAATGTATGTGTGAAATTCATATTTTGAAAAATGATTGATTAGAAAATAATCTGCTACAGTACAAGTAGCCTACTTCTGGGTCTCTGTGTTTCATTCAAGCTCTGCTCTGTGTGTGTGTGGCACGAGCCATTTTGTGTGCGTGCGAGAGAGAGAGCGTGCACCGGTGCCGGAGATCGTTGTGGTTAGCATCTGGTGCTAGCTAGCTGCACGGATATAAGGAGCTTTTTCAACAACAAGGTGGAGGGAGAACTCTCTCCTGTCAGACTGAGAGACTTTCTGAGAGACTCAGTCTGACAGGAGAGGACTCTCTGAGTGTTTAGATAGTTAACTTTAGTCTAGTTATCTCAGTGAGTCTCAAACGGTTTGGTCACAATTAATGTAAATAAGTATTTCCGAGGCACACATCATTATAGGTATAAAACAACAAGAGAATAAATGAAAAACAGGTATGAAATACTATAGGACAGTAACACAAGAATAGAGTTTAAAAGGGGAGTGATTTGTAAAATATCCATAAAGAAAAAGTAAATCTGCTTACAGTTCTGTTTCATATGGGTGTTGAGAGAGGTATCCATAGATCTCTTCATGTTGCTCTCAAAGTGCACCAGATTGATGCTTTTTACTTCAATATTTAAAACAAATCTTCCCGGGGGAACATGCCCCCGGACCCCCTAGAGGAGGTTAGGTCCACTCCCCACTTATAAAAAATAGCACTTTACACCTGCCTACACCTATATGCCGTGAGCTGATTATCGAGCCTTCATTGTAACAGTCGCGGGTACACTGTGTGTGTGTGTGTGTGTGTGTGTGTGTGTGTGTGTGTGTGTGATGGCGTGTGTGTGGGTGATGGCGTGTGTGTGTGTGTGATGGTGAGTGTGTGTGATGGCGTGTGTGTGTGATGGCGTGTGTGTGTGATGGCGTGTGTGTGTGATGGCGTGATGCGTCCTCGCCCTCATCGCTAGGTGTTGTGGGTAAATAGATGTTTAGTAATCGTTAACTTGTGACGTTCTGAAGTCACTTTATTAAACAGAAACTGCCCCTGACCCCGCTGGGTAAAGTAAAGTTATATAACGATATTTAATTTCAGCATTAATATATATTAACTAATTCACTACTTTGTATATTATGATATACACTTTTAAAAAAATATTTTGTAAAATGTACACATTTTAACAATAATGTTTCCAAACCACTCCAGAAATTATTTTCCATTTTTAAAGTGTTTGGTTGAGTAACATGGAGGCGTCACAAAGTGTCCTCTGAGCTTGTGTCGTATCAACATGTCCTCACTGCTTTACCAACACACACACACACACACAGGCATGAGGGACGAGAGACAGACACTACGTAATACATATATAACCCTGGACTCAGTACATCATCATACATCCCAAAACAGATTTCTATATATTTCACAATATAAAAGGAAACATTTTCTTTCCAATTTTTTAAAAACAACGTATGGAAAAAATGTGCTTTTCCAAATATAAACAAATATTTAAAGGACACCTATCATGCTATATTTAAATGATATATTGTAGGGCCATACCTATATAAGGTATATTTATACGTTTCTGTTTTCAAAATACCAAACAGATCATGCATTTTAGCCATGCCTCATTTCGCTCTATTTGCTGTTTGCTGTCTACGGGGCTGATTCTGTGAGCTGCAGCTGACCACGCCCCCCTGCAGGAGAGGGGAGCCGTGCTCTGATCAAGTCAAGAGGGGGAGAAAAAGAGATCTCCGTCCTCCGTGTTTTATTATATAGAGTCGTTATTCATTTGTTTTAAAGCTCAATAAATAACAAAGAAGACCTTTGACCGGCACTTTTCTAATTTTGTCCGGAAGATTTAAACTTTAACGGACATCTTGACCGGCGAAAGAAAACCTAACTGAAACTCTGCCGCACGGTCCCCTCGTTCCTTGGAAGAGGCGGAGAGGTGGGTGTTTGTCATCTGCTGGTGGACTAACCGGAGAGAATTACAGTGCTTGCCTCGACGGGGAGGGATTGCATTGAATTACAGCAGCGGGAGCAAACGCTTGCCTCGGGGAGGGAGAAAGAAAGCCACAGCGGAGAATAAACAGAAGGGTAACCATGGTAACTATGGGCAGGAAGTCTTCTTCGCTGCTTTTGTGGCAGACGACAGCGCCACTTACAGGCCTGGCATATGTACTACAGCGTCTCCAGCGCTTTCGAGCGGCAATGGCCGGCCGTGGCCCAACCCCACATTCCCCTGATAGGTGGAGAGTTGGCCCAATAGCCGTAGCGCCACTTTCCTGACGTCAGGACAGTGTTCAAATCTGGATCAGTTTTTATCAGATCCGTTGCAGCCCCTTTTTTAGAGATTTGGGTATGGAGGAAAATAGAGAGGGTTGTGTTTTCTGACACTTGGTGAGTTCCCTGGAACACCGGGGACACATATTCATGTATAAAAGACGTACAAAAGTGCATTTTGCATGATAGGTCCCCTTTAAAGGTCCCATGTCATGGCCATTTCTACTGATCATAATTCCATTGCTGAGGTCTACTAAAATAGATTTATATTGTGCAATTTTCCAAACTCACATTGGTTTCTCATACAGCATCTCTGTATAGTATGTGTATTCACCAGGGGCGTCGCCTGGACCTGAAAACATTCGGGGCTTAGCCCACAGTGGCGGCGGCACTACAGTGGCATTTTTCACTGCAACACTCCCCACACACACACACACAGTACACCCGCGACCAGTGGCGGCCGGTGGTCTTTTTTTTTGGTGGGGCTCTTGACGTACCGTAAGTGACCTACCCGGGGGGTCCGCGGGGTTTCCCCCCCGAATTTTTTTTTCGAGAAATGACCCCTTAAATGATGACTTCTGGTGATGTTAGAGGGGGGGGGAAAGGAGAAATCGAGGCTTAAAAATATGAGAAGACTGATCAATACCTCCATAATCTTCAGTGTGGAAAATATTATTTATCAACCTGAACATCTACTACTTTACCAGGAATTTGTGTTCTCAGAACTGGTCTGTTTTTTTCTTTCTTAAAACTGTTCATGTTTTATGAACCAACACCTTCACCAAGTAGCTTTACAGTGAACTGCAAGTGAGATATAAAATTAATAGCATCTTTTCAGTAGCATTAATTATAAATATTTAAGTGGTTCAATACAAGTCACTACAGCATTTCAAACTGAACTGTGAATAAATGCAATTTAAAAAAAATAATCACAGCACAAAATGTCATAAATTGTGTTTTTTCTTTGTTTCTCTGAGGATTATTTACAAACAGGCTTATTTACATATAGCAATAACTCAGAAATGAAAAAGCTACATCGTCTAACACGAACAACCACTTAGCATAATGATAATATATGTGTTATGTACAATGTAACTGGCAAGGCTAGAGCAAGAAGAACATAAAGTTTGCAAAAGGTTTAAATAACTTCAAGTATCTGTCTTCAGATTACGTGGAGGTTTTAGTCCGATGGGAAGCAGATTTTAAGCGACACCGAAGATAAACCAAAAATGTGGTGGAGCTGCAAACCGTGTAGTGTTGCTGGGACAGAACAGGAGCTATAACCGTTGGAAAATACATCACAGACAATGCAACAAACGTGGAGACAGAACAATCACTTCTGTGATAAATGCCCACTTATTAATAAACTTCTAACAACCATGGGAAACCTCCTCTCTACATATAAAGTGATATCCAAGCATGGGAAACAAAAGACAGCATTTACCTGTTTGCATCCAGCTAGCCAAGCCTTTTTTGTGTACCAGCTACTTGCGAAGCCTCGTGTATACGTTTTGTCTTTTTCACGAGATTGCTGCGATATATTCAAATCGGGTTGGTCCAGTCCAAGGTCTTTAAGCAACAATTTATCTGCCAAACTTCTCCTTTCGAAAGGATTGGAGATTAGCTCTTGAACAGAATTAGGCGGGGACCGAGGTCCGGAGACTCCACCTGCACACGAAGCCATCCTCATCAACTACTGCGTCAACCGGATACGAGTCACTGTCCAAACTACTCACAGACTGCACTGGGCGCTGACATTGGCGCCCGGTGACCGTCATCTTTGACGACGCTGATTGGCTGAAATTATATTTTCGCGGCATAGTTTACACGTTACAGATAGCAACAGTCAGCTGCTAGTGGCTGCTGCTGCACTGGTTGAAGGCTCCTCTCTTAGCGCCCAGACGAGAGAAGGTGCATGGGCAAGGCCAGGCAGGAAACATGTGACTTATCAGTAACTTTAGACATCGTAACACAATTTTAAACGAGATTTTATTGTAGATTATACATTTTACTGATACCAATTATATAATATTTACCTTGTTCATTAAAAATAAAAATAAAAATATATATATTTTTTTAAACATATTTTTTTTTTTTTTTTTTATTTTAATTTTTTTTTTTTTTCTTCAATATGGGAAGAGGTGGGGCGGCGCCCCTAGCGCCCCTATGGACCAGCCGCCACTGCCCGCGACTGTTACAATGAAGGCTCGATAATCAGCTCACGGCATATAGGCAGGGGTAAAGTGGTATTTTTTATGAGTGGGGGGCTCACCTCATCTAGCGGGTCCGGGGGGATGGTCCCCCGGGAAGATTTTTTTTTAAATATTGAAGTTAAATGCATCAATCTGGTGCACTTTGAGAGCAAAATGAAGAGATCTATGGATACCTCTCTCAACACCCATATGAAGCAGAACTGTAAACAGATGTACTTTTTTTTTATGGATATTTTACTAATCACTCCCCTTTTAAACTCTATTCTTGTTTTACTGCCATATAGTATTTCATAACTGTTTTTCCTTTATTCTATTATTTTCTTTATAACTATAATGATCATATAAAGGTGTGCCGCGGAAATAATCTTTTGAATAATTTGTGACCAAACCGTTTGAGACCCACTGAGATAACTTAGACTAAAGTTAAGTATCTAAACACTCAGAGAGTCCTTTAGCTCACCTGAGTCTCAGTCTGAGAGGAGAGGACTCTCCTCCAGCTTGTTGTGGAACAAACAGCTCCTTATGTCCGTTAGTGCAGCTAGCTAACCAGATGCTAACAACACGGTCCATGCTGATACCGGTCCCCCCATCCCCCTCTCTCGCTCTCTCTCTCTCTCTATCACACTAATGCGCTATTGCCACACACACACACACACACAGAGCCGAGCTTGAATGACACAAGCACACGTTTATTTCCATGCAACTCTCTGATTGGTCTGGTGTCATGCCTCTGTTGCATTCACTGAACACGGGAAATTACAGTGCTGCCGTCCTCTCTTGTGTCATGATGAGGTTCACGTAAAGCACGGTTAATGTATTATATTATTGAGGGAGAATTGTCCGGGGCTACAGAAAAAACATTCGGGGCTAAAGCCCCGGATGCCCAGGCCAGGCGACGCCACTGGTATTCACTCTCTGTCCTAAACGGCTTGTTGGAGCTCCTGCCCCCCCCCTCCCTGTGGGCCCAGTGGCCGTCTGCGAGACAGCGAAACCCAGCCTCGCCGCGTCCCGCCGTCCAGGCTGACCAATCCGCGGACGTAACGTAACGGCTCCACGGATTGGACCAATTGGTGCATTTGGGTATGGGCACGTCACCATACCCAGGAAGAAAACAATGGAAGAAAAAAAAATGTCCAACGAGGCGTTCTGGGGCAGCATAGACACGTCTTTTCTGTGTTAGAGTTTTACTCGCTACAGGGTGTACTTTGAGGGTTTGTGACTCTGCACACCGTTTACATGCAGAAAAACCTTCATAACACACAAGGGGATGGGTAATAACCGGAAAAGCATGACATGGGACCTTTAAGGGAAAAAAATATATTAAAATATTTAAGGGGAACAACTAAAATGTTCCCCAATAATAAAAAAAGATTTAAGGCGAAATTGTTTTTGCAAATATTTGTAAATATGTTAGAAAAAAAACCATATCAAAATATATATTTTTCAAATATTTGACTAATATTTTCAGTTGACCGTGATATAAAACAGACAAAATCACACATTTAAGACATTTTTTACTAATTTAATTCACCAAAATATCAGTTTATTCATCCTCTCATAGACTTGTTGTAACCATCTCATTATTATTCGTGTGAAGGACCAATCAGGCGATAGTGGAGGACATTCACCATGGCAACAGTGAGCGTTTGGGGGCGGGGCCTTTGAGGGAGCTGATGAAGCTGCTGCCGGAGAAAGAGGAAGTGGAGAAGCTCCGGGGTTACCATGGAGACGTATCTAAGCTCTCATTGGCCGATTCCTTCGTGCACCTGCTGATACAGCTGCCCAGGTGAGGGGGCGGGGTTTATACACAAAAATATATTTAACCAGTTTTAATTCGGCTTTAAGTGGACATTTTTTTTAATCTTATGTTTATCTTAAATATGTTTTTATTTTTTATAAA
>NW_022987888.1:255388-262888 GCF_902827165.1 Trematomus bernacchii | reverse complement strand
GTTTACCAATTCAAATGTTCATATTTCAGAGACGTGAAACACAATTTTCTTATCTTTCTATCCAACAACTGATCATTACAGCTCCACTTCTTTGTACGATACACACTGCTGATCAGTGGTTGCGTTAGACTTTTTCGTTGTCCGTCATTTTGACAGGATCGTAACATTTCCGTCATAATCCATTATTACCCGTCATTTTTATTTTTTATTTATTCATTTAATAATATTAGCTGCTAATTGTAGCCACCAGAGTATCGCAGCTTCAGGTTGATTGACTGTCCCATGGTGGGGTGTACGTGTGCGCACGTGTGCGCACTGTTGAGGTCTGGACATCCAGCAGATTGTAATAGCTGTATTAGGTTGGGAGGTGGCTCGGGGTGTTTGTGTTTGCCATATGCAACACAACCTTCAATTGTGTTTTGAATGCCTCGTTACAGGCAACCTGCGATTTCTCCACATGCTTTACGATTGCCACGCTCTGGTTGACCACCTTTGAAGCTTCGATGTGGCTATGGCTACTTTTGTGATCATTCAGCGCTGATTTCTGCATCATCGTACACCCTCGGACAAATCCGTTACTCATCTTAGCTTTTCTACAGATGTCGCAGAACATTTTGCCATCTTCCCTCCTCAGCCACTTAAACTCTTGCTCCCACTGAACCCGGTACTCCTGCTTCAACTCCTTGCCACTTGCTTGTCCCTCTGCTGCTGGCTGAACGTTGTCAGTTTTAGTCTTACTGGCTTGTCCTTCATCCTCCACTGCATCAATCCCTCTTTTTTCACCTTGTTTATCCACACCATCACAATTACTGTGCTTATTAAAAAAGCTTCGAGCACTCAGCTGCCGTGACATTTTGTGATTGCTAAAGCCGGTTAAACAACGAGGCAGGGGCGGCGCCTAGCAACGGCTTAGCAACCCCATTGTTTTGTTATGAAAATGTATCTATATATATTTATAGACATTCTCCCTCAGTCGACCTGGCCACTAAGGATGTAATATAATGTGGGCCGCTGGTGGACATTTTGGCGCTGTTCCGAGTTGTGTTCTAATCTGTCAAAATGACGGACTGCTTTCAGATTTTTCCGTCATTCTTGGAAAAATTCCGTCATAGACGGAAAATATTCGGTTGACGCGACCTCTGCTGCTGATACACACTGCTGATACACACTGTTGATACACACTGCTGATACACACTGCTGATACACACTGCTGATACACACTGCTGATACACACTGCTGATACACACTGCTGATACACACTGTTGATACACACTGCTGATACACACTGCTGATACACACTGCTGATACACACTGCTGATACACACTGCTGATACACACTGCTGATACACACTGCTGATACACACTGCTGATACACACTGCTTCACTAATGCTTGTGTTTCTGTTTCAGGTCGGTGGAGCGTTCAGGTTGCGCTGCAGCAGCGAGACGGACATGTCCTCCGCCGTGTCGCGCCACGACGACGCCGGGCTGCTATTGGACCTCCTGACCCTGAGGTCCCGCCCCCGCTCGCCCCTCAACAACTCCCACAATGCTTTGGGGCGTTCGGGAAGCTTACGACGCTCCAGAAACTCTCCGTCCAGTTCGCCTTTTCTCACTGCAGACCGCGAGCTTAGCACGTTACTCGGGATGAACAATGAACGCAAAGAGGCAGCTTTTCCATCAGTTTTCCCCGAAATTAGAAGTCCAGGACCCTTCCCCCAAAACCAGCAGCCTCAAGCGGGGAAACCGCAAACCGCCTCCTCGCCTCCGAAAAGTGCACAAAACGCCAACCATACAACCGCCAATTACCTCAGCTTTAATGCTACCCAGACTCGGGTAAACAAAGTCGAATCTACCTCCGATCCGAACCAGCAATCCGACCACAACAACAACAACGGCAAACATCGACAAGAACTTGGGGCGCATTCGGACTTTCGTGGTGGTTTTGAAGGGGAACTTGCAAAGAACGAACTGGATTTTCCTGATCGCAGTGACGAGAAGTTTGAACGCTCTTTGGCAAACATGTCTGTTGTTTTAGAGAAATGCAAATTGGTGCCTGAACTGAGAGTGTTTGACACGGGTACCCAAAACACCACGAGTGGCGTCCAGGATGATGTGTTCCCAGACCAGAAGAACTCCCAGAAACTGGAAAATTCTTCGTTACAAAGAGAGGAAGAGGAGGGTCGAGAGGATACGGTGGTGGTTTGGTGCGTGACGGGTGTTTGTGAGGCGGCCGATGAACCAACCAACGCTGAAAACGCACAAACGGATCAATCTAGAAGCGACAAACAACCTTCTTCTTACCCAGCCAATCGAACGCCTTCTGAAGCTCAGTCGGCCAATGAGAAGCCAGTGCCTGAACCCATCAGCAGCCAACCGGTGCCTGCCTCACATCCGGCCTCTTCCCCTAGGTGGCGCCCAACAGATAGCGCCACCAATAAAGTGCCTGCTATCGAAGAAGTAGCCAACGAGAAGAGAAAAGTGGAGTCAAAGGCAAAGTCAGGAAAGGCAGAATCGGGAAATTATTCATCCAATAAGAACCTCCCTACCTCTAAAACTCGACCAATTGGGATCAAACAAACCACAAACTCCAACAAATCTAATCCGGTTCGAACCCTCACGAACTCCGAGAACTTCAGCATGAGACGAGTTGTGCCGATCTCAAGGACCAAGCGCCAAGAGAAACCGTCCAGTTTGACCAATCTCAAAAGCTCTTCTTTCTGGAAACCATTGACCGCGCCTTCTTCCCGTCGGACGAGCGTTGATCAAAAAGACCAGAAAGACCAGAAGGTTTCTCGAGATCTTCAGAACCAGGACTTGCAAAGGAAACCGTCCAATTTGACCAACATAAAAAGCTCTTCTTTCCGGAAACCATCGACCGCGCCTTCATCCCGCCGAACGAGCGTTGACCACAAAGACCACAAAGACCACAAAGACCACAAAGACCACAAAGACCACAAAGACCACAAGGACCACAAAGACCACAAGGACCACAAAGTTTCCAGAGACCCCCAGAACCAGAACTTGCAAATAAAGCAACCGTCCATCCGAAAACCATTGGCTAAACCCAAAGCACCTCCAGAAGAAAAGATGTGTCGCTCAACTCTTCGAGCGCTTTCTCAAGCAAGTGGTAGCATCAGTGCTCCGGTTACTCCTTTGCACAAACCCGCTACTTCTTCTTCTACTTCTTCGTCGCCGTTTCCAGGATTTACTCGAAACACCGCCTCCTCTTCCTTCAGACAAACACCGTCTCCATCGCCTTTCTCTAGAACTGGATCTTTAAGAGTTTCCGTCACTTCTGGATCCTCAGATTCCCTCAAACCGTCCTCCTCTTCGTCCCCTTTAAAGAGGTTTCAGAGCATCAGAGCGCCAATTCGCGACTCAGTATCGCCCCCTAAAGGCCATCGGAGGAATGACAGCGGCACTTTCTCCGAGAAGTCGACGTACTCAAGAGACTCGGGAAAATCCAGCAAACCGACCTGGAGATAACATATGCTAATAATAGGAGTCAGAAGTGGCTACGTTCACATGCACAATAATATTTCAAAATTCAAAAAACGACAATATTCAGAATTGGATACGATGAAGGTGAATAGGGTAAAAATGTAACTTTTAGATATCAGCATGAAACTTCCCTGGTTGGTTACTTACATTAAGGATATCATTTTTTGTATTACAAGTTTTCTGAAATTTGATATTTGAATATGCAAATGAGGCATTCACTCGTAAAATATGGGCTTATTTCATACATTCCCAGAACAGAAATGTGAGCATCGGATAAAGTGGGGTTCAAATTTCCTGTTTCATTTTGTCGACATATTAGAGTCAATGGATTTAACCGAGGGAGTCTCTTTGTATCACTAAACAATTTGAAAACCCTGCAGTAAAAGTGCATTTTCTGCATGTTTTTAGTGATAAAGTGTGTGTGAATGGTGTGTAAACGATGGCCTCTTTAAAAAAAATCAGAAAACAGAGAGGAGAACATCTCTTTTGGAGAAAGGAAATTGGAGGTAAAGAAATGTGAGCAAAGTCTGAGAGAGAAAAAGTCTTAAAAATCGGACAAAACTTAAAATATTTAGACACGTTTTTTTCTCACATTTGTATTAATTTCATAGAAAAAGTTGAAATATTTGGTCCTAATAATTCAGCGGGAAGATTCAAAGGCAAGTCGAACGTTTCAGATAAAGAAATTCAATATAATTCAAGAAAAAAAGTCCAAGTCTGGAGTATTTTGTGTATGTCAACAAAGCCACTTCTTCTGTCCTTGGTTACAAACACAAACACCAATAATGCTGCATAAATTATCCTTTTTATACAACAATTATTAAAAAACAACCAGCCACATAACCACTCATTTCTCCAGGGGAATATTAAGGAATGGAAATAAATGTCTGCATCCATAAATATATAATGAGATTTAAAACGTTTCTGGTGACTGAATCCCAGCTGTGTTTCGTCCTGATTAAAACCCCTTACTTTAACGTCTTAAACTTGGATTATGCACTTTTAACTTCACTAACCCAGATCAGAAATCTGTGTAAATGTGGCCTGATTTAAATAGTAAGCGTATTTTAATTAAATTAAAATGTTAAATCACTGAAAATCATGAAGGGGATATTTAATGTTCCTCCGACAGTGTCTGGGATAAGTGCCAAGTTTGTTTATATGATGATATTTGTATGTTTATGTTCCTATTTATGTACGTATGAAGCTGAAATATATATAAATATATCATCTATGTACTAATTAATAAAGTGTTATTCCTTAAACATGCTCTTTGTTTCTGTTCACCAGAGATCGTTTAAAAAATGTCTGATTTTGTTTTTGTTTACATATAATTAGATTATTAACACTGCATAATAAAGCCTTTTTTCTTCATGTAAAGATATCACAACGTTAAAACAAATCATATGTATATATAGAAAAGTAGTAAAAAATACTCAAGTACAAGTATCTCAAAATAAGTATTGTTGGTATTTGATTATTTTTCTATAAATCCTTTGACTGCTAATGTTCAAATATATTGAACTGGAGTAGAAGACGCCTAGCAACCAGCAGGGGGCGACATTGTGCAAATTATCTCCTTGCTGTGAATGACACACACACACACACACACATACACGCACACACACGTACACACACATAAACACACGTACACACACACATGCATACACACACACACACACACACGCACACACACACACACACACACACACACACACACACACACATTGGTATTTTATTATGTTTCTATAAATCATTTACATGTAGGACTACTAACTGTGATTATTATTTTGGATTGAGTTCTTAAAACTAATAATAAAATATTAATTTTTAATATCTTATCGTGCCAGTATTCAAATTACTGCATTACAAATACAATTAGGATAATTGATGTGTATTATTTTGGGCATTAGTTAATAAAAATGACATGATATTAATAATTTCATTCATCATCCTGCGAGTATTTACATTTCCGAAATACAAATTAACTCAAAATAATTAACGTGTTTGATTCTTCATAACAACATTTTGTAGAATGAAATAAAACATGGACTACAAAAAGAAAACGTATATAAATCACCAAGGTGGGGGGGGGGGGGGTATGACGTCATCTGCGCGCGCCAAACAAAGCTCCATGTGCAACAGCGAAGAGGCGATTAGTTGAGTTTGAGTTTGTGATGAAAAAAGTTCAAAAACACAAACATAGAGAAGTGAAATTCAACATAAAGTCACTCAGTTGGATGTGAAACTGAAATATAGAAGCTAGCGGGAAGACATGCATTACAAAGACACGAGTATTCAGGAGTTTTAAAGTTTAAAGTCCGAGGAAACTGGAGATAAACAGTGTTTTGAAAAGGTGAGTTTGGTCTGTTGGACAACGTTGATGTCTTAATTAAGAATATGTTCCTCTGTTTGGGGAATTTCTGAAAGGTTAGGGGTCAACCGCTGAATAACGGGACACTTTGAACAGACATATTGTAAATAACACGGAGATACTGCAGAGTACTATACACAGAGGGAAATGAAGTATTTCGATCATTTACTTGAATACCAGTACTGTGAAAATATTCCACTGCCAGTACAAATCCTGTTTAAAGTAATTTACTGAACTATTAGCGTTTTGCTTTTTACTACATGAACTTTCTGTCAGTTTTAGTTACTTTTAAGTCCATTTTAACAGAGGTGGGAGAAGTACTTGAGTAAAAGTAGAAGTACTCAGATCTTGTACTTGAGTAAAAGTAGAAGTACTCAGATCTTGTACTTGAGTAAAAGTAGAAGTAGTCAGATATTGTACTTGAGTAGAAGTAGAAGTACTCAGATATTGTACTTGAGTAAAAGTAGAAGTACTCAGATCTTGTACTTGAGTAGAAGTAGTCAGATATTGTACTTGAGTAGAAGTAGAAGTACTCAGATATTGTACTTGAGTAAAAGTAGAAGTACTCAGATCTTGTACTTGAGTAAAAGTAGAAGTACTCAGATCTTGTACTTGAGTAAAAGTAGAAGTAGTCAGATATTGTACTTGAGTAGAAGTAGAAGTATTCAGATATTGTACTTGAGTAAAAGTAGAAGTAGTCAGATATTGTACTTGAGTAGAAGTAGAAGTACTCAGATATTGTACTTGAGTAAAAGTAGAAGTACTCAGATCTTGTACTTGAGTAAAAGTAGAAGTACTCAGATCTTGTACTTGAGTAAAAGTAGAAGTAGTCAGATATTGTACTTGAGTAGAAGTACTCAGATCTTGTACTTGAGTAAAAGTAGAAGTACTCAGATCTTGTACTTGAGTAAAAGTAGAAGTAGTCAGATATTGTACTTGAGTAAAAGTAGAAGTACTCAGATCTTGTACTTGAGTAAAAGTAGAAGTACTCAGATCTTGTACTTGAGTAAAAGTAGAAGTACTCAGGTCTTGTACTTGAGTAAAAGTAGAAGTACTCAGATCTTGTACTTGAGTAAAAGTAGAAGTACTCAGGTCTTGTACTTGAGTAAAAGTAGAAGTACTCAGATCTTGTACTTGAGTAAAAGTAGAAGTACTCAGGTCTTGTACTTGAGTAAAAGTAGAAGTACTCAGATCTTGTACTTGAGTAAAAGTAGAAGTACTCAGGTCTTGTACTTGAGTAAAAGTAGAAGTACTCAGATCTTGTACTTGAGTAAAAGTAGAAGTACTCAGGTCTTGTACTTGAGTAAAAGTAGAAGTACTCAGATCTTGTACTTGAGTAAAAGTAGAAGTACTCAGGTCTTGTACTTGAGTAAAAGTAGAAGTACTCAGATCTTGTACTTGAGTAAAAGTAGAAGTACTCAGGTCTTGTACTTGAGTAAAAGTAGAAGTACTCAGGTCTTGTACTTGAGTAGAAGTAGAAGTACTCAGGTCTTGTACTTGAGTAAAAGTAGAAGTACTCAGGTCTTGTACTTGAGTAGAAGTAGAAGTACTCAGGTCTTGTACTTGAGTAAAAGTAGAAGTACTCAGATCTTGTACTTGAGTAAAAGTAGAAGTACTCAGATCT
>NW_022987888.1:172888-250388 GCF_902827165.1 Trematomus bernacchii | reverse complement strand
GTGGTATTAGTAGTTGTAGTAGTAGTAGAGGTGGTATTAGTAGCATTTGTAGTAGTAGTAGTGTTAGTATTAGTAGTAGTAGTAGTAATAGTAGCATTGGTAGTAGTGGTGGTAGTAATAGTAGCATTGGTAGTAATAGTAGCATTGGTAGTAGTAGAGGTAGTAATAGTAGCAGTGGTAGTAGTGGTGGTAGTAATAGTAGCAGTGGTAGTAGTAGTAATAGTAGCATTGGTAGTAGAGGTAGTAGTAGTAGTAGTAGTAGTAGTAATAATAGTAGCAGTGGTAGTAGTAGTAGTAGCATTGGTAGTAGTGGTAGTAGTAATAGTAGCATTGGTAGTAGTAGAGGTAGCAGTGGTAGTAGTAGTAGTAGCATTGGTAGTAGTGGTAGTAGTAATAGTAGCATTGGTAGTAGTAGAGGTAGCAGTGGTAGTAGTAGTAATAGTAGCAGTGGTAGTAGTAGAGGTAGTAGTAGTAGTAGTAGTAGTAGTAATAGTAGCAGTGGTAGTAGTAGTAGTAGCATTGGTAGTAGTGGTAGTAGTAATAGTAGCATTGGTAGTAGTAGTAGTAGCATTGGTAGTAGTGGTAGTAGTAATAGTAGCATTGGTAGTAGTAGAGGTAGTAATAGTAGCAGTGGTAGTAATAGTAGCATTGGTAGTAGTAGAGGTAGTAATAGTAGCAGTGGTAGTAGTGGTGGTAGTAATAGTAGCATTGGTAGTAATAGTAGCATTGGTAGTAGTAGAGGTAGTAATAGTAGCAGTGGTAGTAGTGGTGGTAGTAATAGTAGCAGTGGTAGTAGTAGTAATAGTAGCATTGGTAGTAGAGGTAGTAGTAGTAGTAGTAGTAGTAGTAGTAATAGTAGCATTGGTAGTAGTGGTAGTAGTAATAGTAGCATTGGTGGTAGTAGTAGAGGTAGCAGTGGTAGTAGTAGTAGTAGCATTGGTAGTAGTGGTAGTAGTAATAGTAGCATTGGTGGTAGTAGTAGAGGTAGCAGTGGTAGTAGTAGTAGTAGCATTGGTAGTAGTGGTAGTAGTAATAGTAGCATTGGTAGTAGTAGAGGTAGCAGTGGTAGTAGTAGTAATAGTAGCAGTGGTAGTAGTAGTAGTAGTAGTAGTAGTAATAGTAGCAGTGGTAGTAGTAGTAGTAGCATTGGTAGTAGTGGTAGTAGTAATAGTAGCATTGGTAGTAGTAGAGGTAGTAATAGTAGCAGTGGTAGTAGTAGAGGTAGTAATAGTAGCAGTGGTAGTAGTAGTAATAGTAGCAGTGGTAGTAGTGGTAGTAGTAATAGTAGCATTGGTAGTAGTAGTAGTAGTAGTAGTAGTAGTAGTAGTAGTAGTAGTAGTAGTAGTAGTAGTAGTAGTAGTAGTAATAGTAGCATTGGTAGTAGTAGTAGTAGTAGTAGTAGTAGTAGTAGTAGTAATAGTAGCAGTGGTAGTAGTAGTAGTAGCATTGGTAGTAGTGGTAGTAGCATTGGTAGTAGTGGTAGTAGTAGTAGTAGCATTGGTAGTAGTAGTAGTAGTAGTAGTAGTAGTAGTAGTAATAGTAGTAGTAGTAGTAGTAATAGTAGTAGTAGTAGTAGTAGTAGTAGTAATAGTAGCATTAGTAGTAGTAGTAGTAGTAGTAGTAGTAGTAGTAGTAGTAATAGTAGTAGTAGCATTGGTAGTAGTGGTAGTAGCATTGGTAGTAGTGGTAGTAGTAGTCGTAGCATTGGTAGTAGTAGTAGTAGTAGTAGTAGTAGTAGTAGTAGTAGTAATAGTAGCATTGGTAGTAGTAGTAGTAGTAGTAGTAGTAGTAGTAGTAGTAGTAGTAGTAGTAATAGTAGCATTGGTAGTAGTAGTAGTAGTAGTAGTAGTAGTAGTAGTAGTAGTAATAGTAGTAGTAGTAGTAGTAGTAGTAGTAGTAGTAGTAGTAGTAGTAGTAGTAGCATTGGTAGTAGTAGTAGTAGTAGTAGTAGTAGTAGTAGTAGCAGTGGTAGTAGTAGCATTGGTAGTAGTAGTAGTAGTAGTAGTAGTAGTAGTAGTAGTAGTAATAGTAGCAGTAGTAGTAGTAGTAGTAATAGTAGCAGTGGTAGTAGTGGTAGTAGCATTGGTAGTAGTGGTAGTAGTAGTAGTAATAGTAGCATTGGTAGTAGTAGAGGTAGTAATAGTAGCAGTGGTAGTAGTAGTAGTAGTAATAGTAGCAGTGGTAGTAGCATTGGTAGTAGTGGTAGTAGTAGTAGTAGTAGTAATAGTAGCAGTGGTAGTAGCATTGGTAGTAGTGGTAGTAGTAGAGTTGGTGTGTGTCACCTGTTCCTCATTGTATCCTGCTGTGTGTTTGTTTACAATGCAAAGCAACTCTTTAGGAAGGACATAAAACACTCAGAGGTTCCCTCACCCCCCCCCCTCTCTCTCTTCTGTTTCTCTTTCTCTTCAGTCTTTACGTCCACTGCTCTTCTACATAGGGATGCATATCGTTGACTTTTTTACGATACCGATACCACTGAACGATACCGATACTCAACCGATACATATCGTGATACTTTGATGTTGCATAAGGGAAACATTTTATCATCCCGCAATTACTCCCATGAAGCGCTTTATTATATAGTTAACATGTCAAATTAATATTAAATTCAATTGTGGGACTTGGACCTTTTAGTACTGAACAAACAATGAAAAACACGTTATCTATGAAGAAAACTGATTCTGCAATATAATTTATAACAACCATCAGGCGGGAATAGTACATCTTGTCAATGGAAAAATAAAATAGCACCAGTATAATCAATATTCAACCTGAGATTCCACTGACCAATATCACCTGCTAAACTGAACACTCTCTCGCTTGGCACGCTGCTTCCCTGAACACAAAGGTACTTGGTTGCCATACGAGACAGCATTGGTTGGAGATTGGATGTGTTGCCACCTTTACCAGAAATAAACTTCTTGCAGTGGTTACAGACCCCACCATTCAGACTGGCAGTGGTTACAGACCCCACCATTCAGACTGGCAGTGGTTACAGACCCCACCATTCAAACTGGCAGTGGTTACAGACCCCACCATTCAGACTGGCAGTGGTTACAGACCCCACCATTCAGACTGGCAGTGGTTACAGACCCCACCATTCAGACTGGCAGTGGTTACAGACCCCACCATTCAGACTGGCAGTGGTTACAGACCCCACCATTCAGACTGGCAGTGGTTACAGACCCCACCATTCAGACTGGCAGTGGTTACAGACCCCACCATTCAGACTGGCAGTGGTTACAGACCCCACCATTCAGACTGGCAGTGGTTACAGACCTCACCATTCAGACTGGCAGTGGTTACAGACCCCACCATTCAGACTGGCTGTGGTTACAGACCCCACCATTCAGACTGGCAGTCATATGCAGCCACACTTTAGATTTTCAAAAGTGACTTGGTTGCGGAGTTTCACTGCGAAATTGACGTCGTAATTCCGACGGTTTGGGCACAAGTTTAAGGATATTATGCCTCACTTTTATAACCGGGAACCGGTATGCACCCCTACTTCTACATAAGATACGTAACAGTGCTACTTTATTCTGTGTGACTTTCACGTAAATGTTTCTTTAAAACTTCCATCATCTTTTTTCTACTTTTCATTTATTTCATTCTTATTTAAATAATACACATTTCTAAAAATGTTCTAAAAACTTTTCAAATGTATTCTCTTCTACTTTTTTCTATAATGTTTACACGTTTTTCTTTTTCCACATGACTTCCTCTCCTCTAACCCTGTTGACTCTGATCTGTCTCCAGAGAGAGATCTCGTTAAATATACATGAGCTCTAAGTCTCTTACATCCCCACAACACACCCTGCATTCATTATTGATACACACACACACACACACACACACACACACACACACACACACACACACACACACACACACACACACACACACACACACACACACACACACACACACACACACACACACACACACACACACACACACACACACACACACACACACACACACACACACACACACACACACACACACACACACACACACAAGCACCTGTTGTCTGCTGCAGTGCTTCTTATTTTTAGGTAAAGAATTCTTAATTGTTTTTACCTGGCGCTGGATTTGAGTGAGTCTCCTGGCTGTTATTATACTCCAGGAACTATACCGATGTACTTTCCAAACTGTATATAACTTAACTTTCTAAAGCCCTTTCATCCTTTCTGTACTTTGAGGGGTTTCGCGGGGCTTTGAGGCTGAAACCTCTGGAGTTTTCTGATGCAGTAAAATTCAGATTGTGTTTGAGCTATAGGAGGAACATCGTCTGCTGGAGATCAATCCTCCACACATTCCTCTGATCCTCTCTCTCTCTATATTGATTCTTCACACACTCAGAGGCTAATCCTGCATGCTACACACACACACACACACACACACACACACACACACAGTCCACATCTGCCTGAGTCTTTGAAGTGGTTTCCTCTGTTTCCAGTCTGACAGTAGTTAGCTCAAAGCATAACACACACACACACACACCCCCCCACACACACACACACACTGAGTCCTCGAGTGTGGGAACGAGTCAGCTGTTTTAATGCGTAACACACACACACAAGTTTCAGATTTTACAAGGCGGTCAGAGGGAGGGCTGCATACCACAGAAGAAGTTTTCAAACAAAGTAGAACATGAAGAAATACGGATGTTTAAACATGTGTATATACCAGTTTAAAACGTTATTATTACATTCATATTTAAGTGACTAAAATACTTTGTTTAAGTACAATTATGAGACCAATATTGTACATTTGTATATCTTTAGTTACTTGCATATTTATATTTGTTTGCTGTCCAATGGAGGCGTTTAAAAGGCATCACCTCCGACTTTATTCGCTATTCTTATGACATTTTATAACCTTAAATCAACTATTTCCTCCTGTTAAAGCGACAGGACTTTATCTAATCTCTTGCGAATGTCTATTTATAATCTGTTTCCTCACCACAACATGCTGAACTGAAGAGTGAGGATAAAACACAGGAGTCAAGGCTCAAGGAAACTGTCATAAATCTCTCTTTATCTGCTTCCAATTTCCAAAGAGGAAGGAATTAGTAACAGCCCTAAAGGAAAGGAGGAAGAAGTCACGAAGGGAGGAAAGGAAATAAGGAGTCCAGGGCATTATGGGATGGATACTGATATGATGAGAGATTTACAGATGAACAGCTCTGAGGTCAGAGGTCATGAGGCTGATTGATAGGAGAGAAAGAGGCGGGATAATGATGGCTGTGTTCACCTGCTGGAAATAAATGTTATTTACAGCTAAATTATAATGATTAGCGTTTAATGGGTTATTGCACATATCAGTATGTAATGTCTCTACTTTAAAGTGGACCTATCATGCTATATTTGAATAATATAGTGTAGGACCATACCTATATAAGGCATATTTAGACTTTTTTCTTTTCAAAATACCAAACCGATCATGCATTTTAGCCATGCCTCATTTTGCTCAATTTGCACTTTTTTAGCTCTGTTTTTGCAAGGGCTGATTCTGTGAGAACAGCACCACCTACAGGCCTGGCATATGTACTACAGCGTCTCCAGCGCTTTCGAACGGCAATGCCGTGGTTGTCTCCTCCTGATTGGTGGAGTTGGCCCAATAGCCGTAGCGCCACCGTCCTGACGTCAGGACAGTGTTCAAATCTGGATCAGTTTTTATCAGATCCGTTGCAGCCCCTTTTTTAGAGATTTGGGTATGGAGGAAAATAGAGAGGGTTGTTTTCTGACACTTGGTGAGTTCCCTGGAACACCGGGGACACATATTCATGTATACAAGACGTACACAAGTGCATTTTGCATGATAGGTCCCCTTTAAAGAGTCCTCTCCTGCTGATGTTCAGGTGTATATCAGGATGTAGTGTCTCTACTTTAAAGAGTCCTCTCCTGCTGATGTTCAGGTGTATATCAGTATGTAGTGTCTCTACTTTAAAGAGTCCTCTCCTGCTGATGCTCAGGTGTATATCAGTATGTAGTGTCTCTACTTTAAAGAGTCCTCTCCTGCTGATGTTCAGGTGTATATCAGTATGTAGTGTCTCTACTTTAAAGAGTCCTCTCCTGCTGATGCTCAGGTGTATATCAGTATGTAGTGTCTCTACTTTAAAGAGTCCTCTCCTGCTGATGTTCAGGTGTATATCAGTATGTAGTGTCTCTACTTTAAAGAGTCCTCTCCTGCTGATGTTCAGGTGTATATCAGTATGTAGTGTCTCTACTTTAAAGAGTCCTCTCCTGCTGATGTTCAGGTGTATATCAGTATGTAGTGTCTCTACTTTAAAGAGTCCTCTCCTGCTGATGTTCAGGTGTATATCAGTATGTAGTGTCTCTACTTTAAAGAGTCCTCTCCTGCTGATGTTCAGGTGTATATCAGGATGTAGTGTCTCTACTTTAAAGAGTCCTCTCCTACTGATGTTCAGGTGTATATCAGTATGTAGTGTCTCTACTTTAAAGAGGGGAACAGAGTCTGGACAGCAGCTGTCTTCAGGTTAAATCAGCCGTGAAGAAAAGGAGGAGGAGAAAACAACAAGAGGGGGAACAGGTGAAGGGGTGTGTGTGTGTGTGTGTGTGTGTGTGTGTTTCAGTGTTTCAGTGTGACGACCTCCAGGTCAATCAGCTGTGAGAAAGCAGCGACCTGCTCTCACCTCCTGCTGGGAAACGTTTCAATGAAGCTAAGCGTCCGTCTGGAATCTCAGGTCCTCCACTTTCTTCACACAGAGATATCTCAGCATGGGATGGATGTGAGATCAGCTCCAGACCCTCATGAACCCCCCAGCATTCATTCTCATTCCTTTGTTGGTCATTTAACTTTCGTTCAGAGACACTTATCAGGAGAAAATGTTCGACTAACTCTGATTTATTTCCACATAAATATATATTTAGAGCTAATTCAGGTGTTATTAGCGTCTAGCGCTAGTTAGCTTATATTAGCATGCTAACATAAGCTAAGCTAAAATGGTGGTAAGATGAATCGTTTAAACGTGTTCGATATCTCAAACAAATACCTCGACTCTGGTTCGGGACCAAGTCCGTTTCAAATAAAAAATAAATTAAATCATTAAAGATTTGTTTTACTATTGTTAGCGTGACAGAGACTACGTAATGTTTATAGCTCAATCTGGCATAAATGTTCTCTTTGTGAGAGTATTTGATATATTTGCACGGTCCTTGTTCATTTAAAGTGGACCTATCATGCTATATTATAATAATATAGTGTAGGACCATATCTATATAAGGCATATTTAGACTTTTTTCTTTTCAAAATACCAAACAGATCATGCATTTTAGCCATGCCTCATTTTGCTCAATTTGACCTTTTTTAGCTCTGTTTTTGCAAGGGTAGATTCTGTGAGAACAGCACCACCTACAGGCCTGGCATATGTACTACAGCGTCTCCAGCGCTTTCGAACGGCAATGCCGTGGTTGTCTCCTCCTGATTGGTGGAGTTGGCCCAATAGCCGTAGCGCCACCGTCCTGACGTCAGGACAGTGTTCAAATCTGGATCAGTTTTTATCAGATCCGTTGCAGCCCCTTTTTTAGAGATTTGGGTATGGAGGAAAATAGAGAGGGTTGTGTTTTCTGACACTTGGTGAGTTCCCTGGAACACCGGGGACACATATTCATGTAGAAAAGACGTACAAAAGTGCATTTTGCATGATAGGTCCCCTTTAAATAATAATAACAATGTTTAGAAATGAATGTTAACATACAGTTTAAATTATTTGATATTTTAATTTTTTATATGTTCAGGTATCAGCTGCTTTTTGGCGGGTAATGACGCTCTAGATATCGGAACGTTCATAAATTAAATACATTTTCAGAAAGACTCGTTAACGTCCCTCCCTCTCTGTAAGATTGGATTATTGATTATTGATCTCAGTGTGTCTGAGCCTCCGCTGGTAACATAAGAACTTGTATTTATCCCCGTGGGGAATCAGGCGTTTTTAGCAGCGACGGTCGGAGTGAAAAACAGGATTCACACAAGCGCCACAACACCAAGTCAAATTCCTCGTATGTGTTAACCCACCTGGCAATAAACCTGCTGATTCTGATATATTATTATATATACACACACACACACACACACGCACACGCACACGCACGCACACACACACACAGACACGCACACACACACACGCACACGCACACGCACGCACACACACACACACACAGACACGCACACACACGCACACACGCACACACACACAGACACACACGCACACACACACACACACACACACACACACACACACAGACACAGGCACGCACGCACACCCACATCTGTGTTTACTTGTATGTATGCACCACAACACCAGGTCAAATTCCTCCTACGTGTTATTCTACCTGGAGATAAACCTGTTTCTGATTCAGATATATAAATAATAGTATATCTGTAAGGATTTTAAACTTTACAGCAGTCTAACAGGGATTCAGACCTTCCACAGTGCCTTGCTCGTTGGTTGATTTTTTTTAAATTGTTGTAATTGTATTGTATGTTATCATCATTTTTTACCTTGAACTGCAAACGTTCGAAAATTGGATCCATTTGATTTCCCTGAGAATTCTAAAGAGAATCTGCTGCTCTCTCTCTCTCTCACACACACACACACACACACACACACACACACACACACACACTCCCCCCGGCTCCTCCCCCCCCCCCTCACTAGGCATGTCTCTGCGTGTTCCTGTCGGTCCTGAAGCAGCCGCAGCTCGGACTCTTTCTCTCTGATCGATCCCTCTCAGATCATGGATTTTTGACGTCACGCAGTTTTTAATTCTCCTCCTGTCTGGATCCCGCGGATTTAATCTCTCTCTATAAATATATATATATATATATTTTTAGTATATATTTTAACGGGTGTTTTCCCTCGGAGGTTGTAGATCACCATGGGTTTCTACGGCACCCTGAAGCTCATCTTCTACAAAGTGAGTATATCGGTGTTTTTACCGGAGGGCTTCATGCGGGAAATGAAGGTTGTCAGGCGGCTTGTGCAGCACCGGGATGACGAGGCGTTTCTGTGTGTGTCGGTGTGTGTGTACGTGTGTGCGTGTGTGTGTGGACCACTGCGGAACCGGCAGAAACACACGTTATCTGCATGTCTTCATTAACCCTCAACACGTCCTTTAACGCGTCTCAGAATGAAGCTTGAATGCCTATCTTGTGCATTTATTCATTTCTGCTCAGTGTCCTTTAACCGTTTTTGCTTTAGTGTGTAAATGGCATAGTGTGTAGTCTGACAAAACGGCTGTGAATCGCATTATTGAGGTAAAATCTAGTGTATTAAAGCAGCAAATACATGTGGTTAAAAGGTAATATGTACATATAAGGAACACATGAGGATCTAATGCTTATTAATCCTTTGAAATCAACATTGTTACCACCCTAATAAAGAGGTAACATATTGTACAGCTGCTGTGAACTGCAAGGAACAGAAAGAAATATAGTATAACATCTTGAAATCAGATAATCAGACACCATTGCTGCTTTAATATAGTGCATAAAATGAATAATATTAGTGTACATTTCATTTTTTTGGGCCTAAAACAGTAAGAAATGTCTGAAATAATTGTAAAATCCGGCCAAACTTTATTATCAATCACTTGTAGATCTTCATCGCTACAAAATACAAGATTTAAACCATAATAATTAGCATTTCCTGTCTCATTATACTATAAAAACACAAGTAAAAGAGGTATAATTCACTGTTCAGATCATTACAAAAAACATTTTTGGGTCAAATATTGGTGTAAATCTTGAGATTTCTTTAAAAACCTGACAATATTTGAGTATCTAATGCTTGTTCGTGTTCACTGCTAGAAACCATTGGACTAAAACCTTATTAATCTCCATTTATGTCTCAATAAATTATGAAAACACAAGTAAAAGCGATATAACACACTGTACACCTCCTGTAAATTGTCTTTTTTTGGTCAAATATAGCATAAAATCTCTGTTACAGACTTGAAATCAGACATTATTTAAGTATCTAATAGTTGTTCATTTTTAAAGCTACAAACGACAAGATTAAATCCTTAGAAATTGGGATTCCTCGCTTCCCCCCCCCCCCCGCCGTGAAATGACAGATTATAGATGGATATCTCTCAGTAAATCCTGTAACAATGACACATAGGTCACAATGAGGTCACGTGTTATCCCAGTCATTACAGTAATGGTGTGCAGATGCTCAAAATGTACACAAATGTCACCATTATTTACCTTTGAACAGACTAGAGTCCCCCTATAGTGACCGCTGTAGTTCACTATAGGAGTCTCACAGAGGTTTCACTTTAAAACACACATGTCGTACATCAAAGCGCTTTTGATTTTAACAGTAAGCAGATTTCTGTTTTAGCCTGAAGTGAAGTTTTTCTTTTTCAAGCTTAATGAAATCCACTTGGACATCTGTTATGAAAAAACAAAACAGCGACATGTGGGGGTTAAAAGTCAGAAATGAAAAGCAGATTATGAGGTTACATCTGCCCTCAGACTCCCAAATATTCACTGTTTATTGCTGGTATTTTACTCTGAGAAGAGGCTGATAATGCCGAGTTATGATGCATCCACACACACACTGTACTGTACATCCTCCTGTGTGTGTGTGTTAGCGTGTGCTGCTCTATTTTAGACCGATGCTGCACCGGTGACATTCCTGCGATTTTCTGCATTCCTGCGTTCATTCACAGAGAGAGAGGGAGAGAGAGAGAGGGAGGGAGAGGAGAGGAGAGGAGAGGAGAGGGGAGAGAGAGAGGAGAGAGGGAGAGAGAGAGGGGAGAGAGAGGAGGGAGAGAGAGAGGGAGAGAGGAGAAAGAGAGAGAGGGAGAGAGGAGAGAGAGAGAGAGAGAGAGGAGGGAGAGAGAGGGAGGGAGAGAGAGGGAGAGAGGGAGAGAGGGAGAGGGACAGCGTGGGTGTTTTCAGTGTCGCTGCATCCCTTCATTCAGATGAGATCCCTCAACACTCGACGTCCTCTAATGCGTCTCAGAATCAAGGTTTCCTGATGATTTGTGCGACCATGCACGAGTGTTTTTTTGGGGCTTTAATAACAAAGTCAGACGCTCATCTTTTTGTCATACTAACACTTGACTTTTGTTGCCTTTATACATATATATATATATATATGCCGTGTGTACATTGCATACATGTGGTGTATGAAACAGCAGGACACGATGAAAAGAGTCAAATCAAACTGAAGTATCTGTTGCTTGTCCATCTTCACGACTATAACCCATAGGTCTCAAACGTTATTCATTCGCATGTTAGGCCTCATTATGGTTTGAAAGCCCCCATAAAAGAGCATGTGAAATGCATTTGTTTTGGTCAGATATATAATGTATTTCCCCTGGTATTATTGATGCATTTCGGGCAGAAGAAACGTAGTGAGAAACAACTTCATTTTGTCATTTCCTTACACCAATTTTCACAGTAAATGAATTAAAATAATGGATGCATTTTAGAAACGTAGTGAGATACTTTCCTCTTACAAAACATCATCTGCGTGCTTCCTTACAACATTTCTGCTTTAATATAGTGTTTAAATGAGGAATATTGCTTAGTGAAATGCCAGTAAATTGCACTATAGTGACATCAGAAGTCACTATAGTGATTTATAGACCGTCACACAACCCTGTATTTATCCTAAACAACACTAACACACCGAATATTTACAGTAAATGTTGTATTTCCTCCACTTGATGCATTACATTACATTACATGTCATTTGTTAGACGCTTTTATCCAAAGCGACTTACATACATTCAATACTGTGGACAACCCCCACAGGAGCAATTTGGGGTGAAGTGTCTCAGGGACACAACGACATGCTGACTGCAGTGGGACTCGAACTTGCTACCCCCTGCTTCGAAGTCCAGCACTCTATCTACTGAGCCACAGCCGCCCCATTAGATAACAGTTTAAAACCAGGACTAAATGACTGGATCCACCTGTTGAAGATTCCTGGGGCAAATGCCTGCTTTTTGGCCTCCTGCTGTGAATGATGACCTTTTGAACCTTTTGTCTCTCCCTCTCAGATGAAGAGGAAGCTGGATCACGGTCCAGACGGGCGGCCCTTTTCCTCGGGGAAGAAACACTGCAAAGGCAACGGATACCTCAGGTAAACAACACCTTTTATTTACATAAACAAACAACCCGTAAAACCAAATAACTGAACTGTAATTCAAACAAACCGACAGAGAAGACATTAATGTTGGTGAAAGTACTTGCTCTTTGGATACAGAAACATTGCTTTTTAAAGAATTAAAATACCTTTTTTGTAATGGGTTAGACACGTAAGACTTAACAACTAATTGTATCATTAGAAAAAAGGCTTTATAAGTATTTAAAAAGAGATGTATTGCTGTTGTGTAGTCTCTACGTAACAGTATTCAGCTTTATGTTAGCAAAACATATCAGTTATTTTGATATAGAAAATAACTGAAGGTTAGAAAGATTAAAAAAAAACAATTTCTCGAAGACATTTCGTCATAAGGAGTTCAATATTCTGATATATCGTTATCGTGTGTTTTGAAGGCTGCATTACAGTAAAGTTAAAAACATTTTTAATTTAGCAGGCTCGTAGCTTTCCTAATTGCCTACGATATTTTCCCAATATCTAATTATTTGGCCTAAATTGTTGAGATATTGGAATTTATATAGCCCTAGTTTGAACTACAGACTGTTTACTGTTGCTAACTGATGCTAACTGCTTCTAACTGATGCTAACTGCTTCTAACTGATGCTAACTGCTTCTAACTGATGCTAAGTGCTTCTAACTGCTTCTAACTGCTTCTAACTGATGCTAACTGCTTCTAACTGATGCTAAGTGCTTCTAACTGCTTCTAACTGATGCTAACTGCTTCTAACTGCTTCTAACTGCTTCTAACTGATGCTAACTGCTTCTAACTGATGCTAACTGCTTCTAACTGCTTCTAACTGCTTCTAACTGCTTCTAACTGATGCTAACTGCTTCTAACTGCTTCTAACTGCTTCTAACTGCTTCTAACTGCTTCTAACTGATGCTAACTGCTTCTAACTGATGCTAACTGCTTCTAACTGATGCTAAGTGCTTCTAGCTGACGCTAACTGCTTCTAACTGCTTCTAACTGCTTCTAACTGCTTCTAGCTGACGCTAACTGCTTCTAACTGCTTCTAACTGATGCTAACTGCTTCTAGCTGACGCTAACTGATGCTTAACTGATGCTAACTAATCTTAACTGATGCTGACTGATGCTGACTGATGCTAACCTCTTCGTCCCTCTCTTAACTGATGCTTAACTGATGCTAACTGATGCTTAACTGATGCTTAACTGATGCTAACTGATGCTAACGTCTTCGTCCCTCTCTTAACTGATGCTAACTGATGCTTAACTGATGCTTAACTGATGCTTAACTGATGCTTAACTGATGCTAACTGATGCTAACGTCTTCGCCCCTCTCTTCCCAGTCCGGCCTCTCTGGTCCAGGCCACCACTCCCACCACATTTGGGGACCTGAGGCTGGCCAATGGGCTTTCAGCTCAGCGGCGGCGCGTCACCTCGGGACCTCCACCCTCCGGCCTGCAGGACTGGCTCCACATCTTCCAGGTTAGTGCTCATTTTATTTGGTATATTAAGATAGCTAAACCCATCCTACGAAACCAGTTAATCCAACCAGTAGTGCTGTTACTTCCCAACATGCTAACTAGCTTCCTAACTTTTGTCAAACCGGCTAAGAATAGGCGATACATTCATATCAGTATGTAGTGTCTCTACTTTACATCAAATGTTTTCCAACATTGTGCAGCCATTATTTTTTAACATTAGCAGGATTGTAGGATTTCTTGACTAAAACGAATTAATACATACAATTCTGAATAAAAAGACGTTGTGATCGTGATTTACATTTTGGACGTAGTTATTAAGCCCTGAAAATAAATCACATGCAAAAATATGAATAAATAATACATTTTTAACTGTGGCAGGGAAACACCACATACTTGTTCTACTAGTGTAGTTGTGTGGGAAGAAGCTACACACACACACACACACACACACACACACACACACACACTATGTTCATTAGCTGTGTGTGTGTGTGTGTGAATATCTTCCACTGGCTGCACGTAAACACAGATTAGAGTAGAGCTGCCCCCGAGCTCTTCTTATGTAACTGATGAAAAAAACATTCATTCACACACTTTGAAATACAGACGTCCAACCTCTTCCTCCTCCTCCTCTTCCTCCTCCTCCTCTTCCTCAGGCGTGGAGTGGTCCTGAGCGTCTCTTGGCTCTGGATGAGTTGATTGACAGGTGTGAAACAGGCCAGGTGAAGCACATGATGCAGGTGATCGAGCCTCAGTTCCAGAGAGACTTCATCTCCCTTCTGCCCAAAGAGGTGAAAACACAAATACTGATTTTTTTTTCAGATACTCTCCACATATCTTCTGAGATTTTTGGGATATTTTATTCACAAACAAATGTTTTTTTCTGACATTTTATTTGATAATTTTCCATTTAGTTTTTAATTATTTTCTTCAGATATTTTTCCACAAATTTCGGGATATTTTTCCATATTTTCCAGAATTTATTCACATATTTAAGAATATTTTTCACGATGTTTTTCATACCAGCAAATATGTAGAAAGGTATTTAAATAGACCCATAGACTGAAGTAGAGTATACACATTTGTTTCTGCTACTATCTGTTAGGAGTCAATAGTTTCTTTGCTTTTTGATGAGTGATTTTTCTGCAACAAAAGTGAGTTTTAGTGTAAAATCAATACAAAAATTGGGTCAATTTAAATACCACTTCTTGCATTTCTACATAATGTGTAGAATATGCAGGTATGGTGTTAAATATGGGAATACAGTCTGGAAAATTTGAAAATCTATCCCGAATATTGCTGAAAATATGTGGAAATATATCTGAAAAATTCATTAAAAACAAATGTAAAATAATTGGAATAATTAAATAAAAATGCCTGAATTTATGTGAAAATTCCCCCAAAAATAAGTGAAAAAAGGTATGATATGTATTTATTGCTGTATTAAGTGTGTGTGTGTGTGTGTGTGTGTGTGTGTGTGTGTGTGTGTGTGTGTGTGTGTGTGTGTGTGTGTGTGTGTGTGTGTGTGTGTGTGTGTGTGTGTGTGTGTGTGTGTGTGTGTGTGTGTGTGTGTGTGTGTGTGTGTGTGTGTGTGTGTGTGTGTGTGTGTGTGTGTGTGTGTGTGTGTGTGTGTGTGTGTGTGTGTGTGTGTGTGTGCTGTGTGTGTGTGTGTGTGTGTGTGCTGTGTGTATTGGTTGGGTGTGTGTGTGTGTGTGGTGTGTGCTGTGTGTGTGTGTGTGTGTGTGTGTTGTGTTGCAGTTGGCGCCTGTACGTTGCTCACCTTCCTGGCTCCTAAAGACCTGACTGCAGCGGCTCAGACCTGCAGATACTGGAGGATCCTAGCTGAAGATAATCTGCTGTGGAGAGAGAAGTGCCGAGAAGAAGGTACTTTAAGACGTCCTGATGATGTTCAGGTGTATATCGTGTATAGGTGCTCTTCCTTTACAGAGTCCTCTCCTGCTGATGTTCAGGTGTATATCAGTATGTAGTGTCTCGACTTTAAAGAGTCCTCTCCTGCTGATGTTCAGGTGTATATCAGTATGGTAGTGTCTCTACTTTAAAGAGTCCTCTCCTGCTGATGTTCAGGGTGTATATCAGTATGTAGTGTCTCTACTTTAAAGAGTCCTCTCCTGCTGATGTTGAGGTGTATATCAGTATGTAGTGTCTCTACTTTAAAAGAGTCCTCTCCTGCTGATGTTCAGGTGTATATCAGTATGTAGTGTCTCTACTTTAAAGAGTCCTCTCCTGCTGATGTTCAGGTGTATATCAGTATGTAGTGTCTCTACTTTAAAGAGTCCTCTCCTGCTGATGTTCAGGTGTATATCAGTATGTAGTGTCTCTACTTTAAAGAGTCCTCTCCTGCTGATGTTCACGTGTATATCAGTGTGTAGTGTCTCTACTTTAAAGAGTCCTCTCCTGCTGATGTTCAGGTGTATATCAGTATGTAGTGTCTCTACTTTAAAGAGTCCTCTCCTGCTGATGTTCAGGTGTATATCAGTATGTAGTATCTCTACTTTAAAGAGTCCTCTCCTGCTGATGTTCAGGTGTATATCAGTATGTAGTGTCTCTACTTTAAAGAGTCCTCTCCTGCTGATGTTCAGGTGTATATCAGTATGTAGTGTCTCTACTTTAAAGAGTCCTCTCCTGCTGATGTTCAGGTGTATATCAGTATGTAGTGTCTCTACTTTAAAGAGTCCTCTCCTGCTGATGTTCAGGTGTATATCAGTATGTAGTGTCTCTACTTTAAAGAGTCCTCTCCTGCTGATGTTCAGGTGTATATCAGTATGTAGTGTCTCTACTTTAAAGAGTCCTCTCCTGCTGATGTTCAGGTGTATATCAGTATGTAGTATCTCTACTTTAAAGAGTCCTCTCCTGCTGATGTTCAGGTGTATATCAGTATGTAGTGTCTCTACTTTAAAGAGTCCTCTCCTGCTGATGTTCAGGTGTATATCAGTATGTAGTGTCTCTACTTTAAAGAGTCCTCTCCTGCTGATGTTCAGGTGTATATCAGTATGTTGTGTCTCTACTTTAAAGAGTCCTCTCCTGCTGATGTTCAGGTGTATATCAGTATGTAGTGTCTCTACTTTAAAGAGTCCTCTCCTGCTGATGTTCAGGTGTATATCAGTATGTAGTATCTCTACTTTAAAGAGTCCTCTCCTGCTGATGTTCAGGTGTATATCAGTATGTAGTGTCTCTACTTTAAAGAGTCCTCTCCTGCTGATGTTCAGGTGTATATCAGTATGTAGTGTCTCTACTTTAAAGAGTCCTCTCCTGCTGATGTTCAGGTGTATATCAGTATGTAGTGTCTCTACTTTAAAGAGTCCTCTCCTGTTGATGTTCAGGTGTATATCAGTATGTAGTGTCTCTACTTTAAAGAGTCCTCTCCTGCTGATGTTCAGGTGTATATCAGTATGTAGTGTCTCTACTTTAAAGAGTCCTCTCCTGCTGATGTTCAGGTGTATAACAGTATGTAGTGTCTCTACTTTAAAGAGTCCCCTCCTCCTCCTCACTCTCTCTGGTAGCGTTTTGCTTTGGCACATTTTTAAAGAGAATCGCTTGTGAGAACACACACTCCTCTGTGGGTGTGTTCTCCACAAAAAGGAAGGTGTTGTGTGTGTGTGTGTGTGTGTGTGTGTGTGTGTGTGTGTGTGTGTGTGTGTGTGTGTGTGTGTGTGTGTGTGTGTGTGTGTGTGTGTGTGTGTGTGTGTGTGTGTGTGTGTGTGTGTGTGTGTGTGTGTGTGTGTGTGGTGTGTGTGTGTGTGTGTGTGTGTGTGTGTGTGTGTGTGTGTGTGTGTGTGTGTGTGTGTGTGTGTGTGTGTGTGTGTGTGTGTGTGTGTGTGTGTGTGTGTGTGTGTGTGTGTTAGTGCAAAACACACACACAGAACACCTTCATTCAGCGCAATGCAGTGGCTCTGTGTGTCTGTGTGTGTGTTTTCTGGGCGTGCTGCCAGTCAGGGGAGATTCACTGCCAGCACTCAGCAGCCATACCAATGAGCTACCTAGCGTTAGCGCCGCGCCTCTGCCATACTAATGAAGGCCAGCAGCCTCATGAGGAAGCTAATTTGTGTTAGAGCACACATACACACACACACACACACACACACAGCGCAGAGGGAGTGTGTTGGCATCAGCTGGCACTCAGAGAGAATATGAAGCAGGAGGAAACACAGATTCAAACTGTTGAAGCTGCAGAATCATCAGGTTTAAAATGTGTGTGTACGTTTAAATATATATATGACGTTTTCATGATGTTATCGGGCTGTTCCATGCAGGGTGTTTTACTCTTAAAGGAAGCAAGAAGGTTCAAGGTTCAAGGTTCAAGGTTCTTTATTGTCAATCTGACATAGCTACAGAGTAATTATGCAGTTGAAAATCTTATGTCACAGGCTTCTCCAACAATGCAACATAATAACAATAAGAGCAAGAGCAATACAAAAATAATAATAGTTATAAAAATGAAATAAAGTTATGATGTGGAATAGTGCAGTACGAGTCTATATACAAGTTATTGGAATGATATATATATATTAGGTATTAGATACATACTACTGAGTAGCAGTTGAATGTTTGAAGTTGTTTCAACAGTTCAATTTTTTAACAGTCTCACTGCCCGCGGGAAGAAACTGTCTCCGAATCTTCTTGTCTTTGCCCGGATGCTGCGGTAACGTCTGCCAGACGGCAACAGAAAGAACAGTTTGTGGCTGGGGTGATGGGGGTCTTTGATAATCCGTAGTGATTTCTTCCTGAGCCGCTGGGAGTAAAGGTCCTCCATGGATGGCAGCTCCGTCCTGGTGATGTGCTGTGCAGTTTTCACCACCCTCTGTAAAGCCTTACGATCGAGGTCGGTGCAGCTGCCGTACCAGGCCGTCATGCTGCCAGTGAGGATACTCTCTATCGTGCACCTGTAGAAGTTGCAGAGTATCCTGGAATCCATTTTGAACCTCCTCAACCTGCGGAGGAAGAAGAGCCGCTGTCGAGCTTTCTTGGTGATGGTGGTGGTGTGAAGAGACCATGTCAGGTCCTCAGTGATGTGGACCCCAAGGAACCTGAAGCTTTTGACTCTCTCCACCGTAGTCCCATTGATGGCGATGGGGGCGTGTCCCTCTCCCTGCTGCTTCCTGTAATCCACAATCAGCTCCTTTGTTTTGCTGATGTTGAGATGGAGGTTGTTCTCCTGGCACCAAGATGTCAGGTTTTCGACCTCCTCTCTGTACGCCGTCTCGTCATCGTCTGTGATCTGGCCGATGACGGTCGTGTCATCAGCAAACTTCACGATGGTGTTGGAGCTGTGTGTGGCCACGCAGTCGTGGGTGAACAGGGAGTAGAGGAGAGGGCTGAGCACGCAGCCTTGAGGGGCACCGGTGTTAAGAATCAGGGTGGAGGATGTGATGTTTCCCACCCGCACTGCCTGGGGTCTGCCCGTCAGGAAGTTCAGGATCCAGTCGCAGAGGGCGCTGTTGAGCCCGAGGTCTCTGAGCTTGATGGCCAGCTTGGAGGGCACAATGGTGTTGAATGCTGAACTGTAGTCAATGAACAGCATTCTCACATATGTGTTCCTGTTCTTCGGGTCCAGGTGTGAGAGGGCAGTGTGGAGGGTGAGGGCTATGGCGTCGTCTGTGGACCTGTTTGCTCTGTAGGCAAACTGCAGGGGGTCCAGAGAGTCAGGGAGGGAGGAGGTGATGAATGATTTGACTAACCGCTCAAAGCACTTCATTATGATGGAGGTGAGTGCTACTGGGCGGTAGTCGTTGGGGCAGGTGATGATTGTCTTTTTGGGGACAGGAATGATGGTGGAGTGTTTAAAGACATGTGGGGACTACAGACTGCAGCAGGGACCTGTTGAAGATGTCTGTGAACACCTCTGCCAGCTGAACTGCACACACCCTGAGAACACGGCCAGGGATGCCATCAGGTCCAGGAGCCTTGTGTGGGTTAACCCTTTTAAAGGATTTACACACATCTGCCCTATTTAAAACAAAAGGGCAGTGTAGCTCCTGGTCCCTCTGCACCTCCACAGCCCTGGCTGCTCTCAAAGCGTGCAAAAAAACTGTTTAGCTCATCTGGGAGAGATGCGCACGCAGACACTCCCGCAGCACCCCCCGCTGCTCCTTTGTAGTCAGTCATTGTCCTTAGTCCCGCCCACATATTCCTAGTGTTACAGCCTTTGAAGTCAGATTCCACCTTCTCTTTGTACTGTCTCTTTGCATTTTTTATTGCTCTCCGGAGATCATACCTAGACTTCCTGTACTCCTCCAAATCTCCCGCTGTGTGCGCGAGAGTGCGCGCTTTCAGTTTGCCGCGCACCTCACCGTTTACCCAGGGCTTTTGATTTGGGAATGTCCGTACAGAAACCTTCGGTACCACGTCATCGATGCATTTCCCAATGTAGCAGATGACAGTGTCCGTGTGTGTGTTGATGTTATTGTCCTCAAACACACTCCAATCCGTAGATGCAAAGCAATCCTGCAGTGCTGAATCTGACTCCTCGCTCCATCGTTGTACTGTCCTTGTTATCGGTCTGTCCCTTTTAAGTTTCTGCTTGTAAGCAGGCAACAACAGTAGTGAGATATGGTCTGATTTGCCGAAGGGAGGGCGAGGGAGAGCCTTATATCCATTCCGGAAAGGGGAATAAACATGGTCCAGTATGTTTCCCCCGCGCGTCGGGAAGTTGATGTGTTGGTAATATTTTGGCAAAACCTTCTTCATGTTGGCGGTGTTGAAATCTCCGGCCACAACGAACGCCGCATCTGGCCGTGAAGTCTCGGTTTTATCAATAAACCCAAACAGCTGATCGAGTGCCGTGTTGTTGTCGGCGAGTGGCTGCGGGGGATATACACTGCTGTTATCACAACAGATGTGAATTCCCTCGGCAGATGGAAGGCCCGACATGAGATCATGAGGTGCTCTAGCTGTGCGGAACAGTCCGATGAAATAATCTTCACATCTGAGCACCAGTTGTTGTTAGTCATTACACACACACCGCCTCCCTTACTTTTCCCCGAGTTAGCAGTCCGGTCCTGACGAAAAATAGAGAATCCGTCAGGGACAATAGCGGAGTCCGGGATAGCGGGGTTGAGCCAAGTCTCAGTGAGAATTAACACGTTACAGTTCTTAATGTCCCGTTGAAAAGCAATCCGGCTTCTGAGTTCATCTAGCTTATTTTCAATGGATTGAACATTAGCCAGAAGAATACTCGGAAGAGGGGGCCGATTCTCACGTTTTCTCAATCTGACCAGCAACCCGGCCCGGCATCCTCGCTTTGTCTTCTTCTTGCGTCTCTCAGGTAGAACAGCAACAGGTAGCCATGGTGAATCTCCATTGTCTGTCGGAGGGTTAATATTGTCCACGAAGTTTCGCAATTGGAAAAGTTCCTCTCTGCTATATTGTATGGCAGAGTAGGTGCGGTCGGCTAGCATGTTGCGAACCATGTTAAAAGTAAAACGGCAAAAGTAAAAGAAATATGTACAAAATACGAAAATGGGCAAAGTTGGAGAGCAAGTACTTTGGAGTTATTATGATGATATATTTTAACTTAATATTCTTTGAGTCACAGTTTCTTACAAATACTGAAACATGAAACCAGAATCAAGTCGACTTCAAACTGTCTCATTACGCTTTCTTGAACAATGTTCTCACAGCCCTTTAAATCATTCGGTAAATAATTAAACCACGTCTTCACGCCAAGAGACACACGTCTGCTTTAAAGTGGTGCATGCAGACTGATGAACTCTGTTCTCCTCACCTGTCCTCAGGTGTGTCGGAGTACTCGTCTCGGCGCAGGAAGTCTTCTTCGCCCCCCGCGGAGACGTCCAGCTGGAAGTCAGCGTTCCTCAGTCAGCATCGCATCGAGAGCAACTGGAGGAGCGGGGACACGCGGGAGCCCATGGTACACCACTCATGATCACTATTAAATAATATAATAAACATTATTATATTATTTGGATTGTTATATTTGTCATATCATTATTATTTTTGTTTTATTACTATTTTTAGTAGTAGTTGAAGTGAGTCTTGCTGTTTTGAGTGTGTGTCCCTATTTTACGTTGCATTGGAAAGTAACGTGTTGATGTGTAAACATTAATCGTGTGTGTGTGTGTGTGTGTAGGTGCTGAAGGGTCACGATGAACATGTGATCACGTGTCTTCAGTTCAGTGGAGATCTGATCGTCAGCGGCTCCGACGACAACACTCTGAGAGTCTGGTCGGCCGTCAGTGGGAAGGTGAGAGGAGAAGTTATTATTAAAGGGGACCTACATTATCATGCAAAATGCACGTTTTGATGTCTTTTATACATAAATATGTGTCCCCGGTGTGTCAGGGAACTCACGCAGCGTCAGAAAATAAAACCCTCTCTCTTTTCCTCCGTACCCAAATCTCTAAAAACGGGGCTAAAACGGAGCTGATCCAGATTTGTGTCCGATATGACGTAATATCTGAAATGTGGACCCACGGCCCTATCAGAAACGTTGCTATCAGAAACAATGCCCGACTGTTTTGGACGTAATATGGTTGGTGTTTACATTAGCATCGCTAACACTCAGAGCTAACCTGTACTGGAGAGCATGTGTGTGAAGAAGCAGGAAATAAAAAGGAACTCACCTTGTGGTATAACCGGCAAGAGAGAAAGCCTTTGAGCTCCATACTGTTTCAGAGATAATCCTTGATAATCCATGATATGGCGTTTCATCACGGCAGTATTTAGTTTAGACAGTAGCTGCCGGGTCCCGCATGAGCTCAGACCCCTCCTTTTTTATTTTGTCTATAAAGCTTTATACCCAGAATCAGCACTTTTGAAACAGGAAGTGAAATAGAGGGATATGAGGCATGGCTAGAATGGGTGATCTGTTTGGTATTTTGAGCAAAACACTTCATAGACATGTTTTTTATATCTTTTTATATATCTGAGACCTATGCTAAAAAAGCATGATAGGTGACCTTTAAGTAGAATAATACCAGCTGCTTTTCTGCACATATGAGAGTACACTGAATATCGTATGTGTTGTACTATTTTTATAATATTTTAGAGAGAAAGTATTCCACATATTTAATCAGAATCAGTACTTTTTAATCATATTTAAACACTGGGAAAAGCGCTATTTAAATATCATGTATTATTATTTAAAATTGGATTTAGTGACAGTTGCTCCCTTTCAGACTCGCATAAATTAAAATAGAAAAAAATTAGAAAATATATACTAACAAGCTAAAGCAGAATTGTGCAGATTGAACGACGATAAATAACAACAATAAATACGTAAAAATGTAATCCAAAAACGTGCTTTTATCCACATTTAGGCGTTTATTTCATGTTGTGTCTGTATATTTATCCTAAATTCACCATTACATAAAACCTCATTTGCATATTTAAACACAACATGTACAGAAAACTTGTAATATAAAAGTTAATTGTGTTAATGTCAGTAAAGAAGTGGGGAAGTTTCATAGTGATATCTGTCAGTTACATTTCTTACCCCATTCCCCTGCAGTGTGTCACTCTTTATGAATGGAGGGTTTGAGTGACCAATAGGATGCCATTAAGTTAGTATTAGTATTATGGGATGTAATAAAACAGAAAGCAGTAGTATTAGTCGGTTTCTCAGAGCGATGACTCACCCTGTCTGTATGTGTGTTAAAGGTGAACAGTGATGCGTATTTGTACTTCCTGTAGTATTTCCACTTCACGCTACCTTGTACTTCTACTTCACTGCTTCTGAAAGAGACATGTTGAACTTTTTAAAGATACACACGACAAAGCCACAGGATATAAAGGAGGTGGAAGATAACACTCATCTCAGAAGGCGATAAAAAGCAGAAAAATGTGTCGGAAAATATTCAAAAATATGTGAATAACGTCGAAAAAATACCCGAAAAAATGTATGGAAAATCCACAAGATAAATGTAAAAAGTTAGAAAAATGATTAAGTAATATGTGAGAATTCAGAAAAGAAAAAAACAAATGAATATATATTTAAAAAAATGTTCTTTACTTCAGTTTAAACGCAGTACTTTTCCTTGCAGTGCAGTATTTCCACACTGAGGTATTAGTCATCATTTCTCTGGTTTCGGTCGAACAGACACACCTTTAGTGTGTGTGTGTGTGTGTGTGTGTGTGTGTGTGTGTGTGTGTGTGTGTGTGTGTGTGTGTGTGTGTGTGTGTGTGTGGTGTGTGTGTGTGTGTGTGTGTGTGTGTGTGTGTGTGTGTGTGTCGTGTGTGGTGTGTGTGTGTGGTGTGTTGTGTGGTGTGTGTGTGTGTGTGTGTGTGTGTGTGATGTGTGTGTGTGTGTGTGTGTGTGTGTGTGTGTGTGTGTGTGTGTGGTGTGTGTGTGTGTGTGTGTGGTGTGTGTGTGTGTGTGTGTGTGTGTGTGTGTGTGTGTGTGTGTGTGTGTGTGTGTGTGTGTGTGTGTGTGTGTGTGTGTGTGGAAAAACAAACAAACACGCCCTCTCTCTCTGCCTCGACGTGTTTCCGCTGTGTCCGTTCATTTTAAAAGATGGTGATGACAGTCTTACTGATAAATAATGAGTAGTAATCACAGAAGTACACACAGTACACACAGAAGTACACGCAGTATTACTTCCTCTTTTCCTCTGCAACAGTTGCCAAGGCAAAGTTTTACTCTGTTTCCACGGCAACCGGCACCACAACACCCCTCAAGGTGAAACTGTGTTCAAGGGGAGACACACACACACACACACATTTATACACACACTCAGAACACACACACACAGCTGAAACTCACACACTTTTTATTTTTATTATTTTCTGTTTTTATTATTTATTTTTTGTTACCTATATTTTAGTGTCTTTAAAAAAGTTAAATAATTATCTCCCTCTTCCTCCTCCTCTTCCTGTTCTTCCTCTTCCTCAGTGTCTCCGCACGTTGTCAGGTCACACTGGGGGGGTGTGGTGCAGTCAGATGTCTGTTGCCACGGTGATCAGCGGCTCCACTGATAGGACGCTGCGTGTTTGGGACGCAGAGAGTGGCGAGTGTGTTCACACACTGTACGGACACACGTCCACCGTGCGCTGCATGCATCTCCATGGAGACAGGTAACACACACACACACACACACACGCACGCACACAGACACACACACACGCTGTTGTGCCTGATTCTCATCTCCATGGTAACCTGCATTACATTATTATGGACTATATAATGAGTGTGTTATTAGTGTCCACACACACACACACAGTTATGAAACTAGGTCAGCATAACATGAACAAACTAACATACAGTCTCACACACACACCCTAGCACACTAACAGTCACACACACACACACACACACACACACACACACACACACACACACACACACACTCAAATATACACACTCTTTGAAGACACTCTAAAGACACTCACACACACACACAGTTTTCTCCACTGTATCATTATGAGTATGTTAACCCCCCCTCCTCTCCCTCAGGGTGGTGTCGGGCTCGCGGGACACGACGCTGCGTGTGTGGTGTGTGTCGACGGGCAGGTGTGTGTGTGTGTTGTCGGGCCACGTGGCGGCGGTGCGCTGCGTGCAGTATGACGGGCGGCGCGTGGTGTCGGGGGGGTACGACTACATGGTGAAGGTCTGGGACGCTGAGACGGAGGCCTGCCTACACACACTGCAGGGACACACCAACAGAGTGTACTCACTGCAGGTACACACACACACACACACACACACACACACACACATACACATACACATACACACACACATACACACACACACACACACACACACACACACATACACATACACATACACACACACATACACACACACACACACACACCAACACACACATACACATACACACATACACACATACACACACACATACACACACACACACACACACACACACATACACATACACATACACACATACACACACTGCAGGGACAAACACTCACTCTCAAACAAATACACACCCTTTAAGGCCCTCCAACAGTCATACACACACACACACATTTATATACTTTATTTATGTACATACACACATCCTCACTTATACATTCATCCACACACACACATTTTGCTAAGTACCCTTAATTTAATAAAAAAGTGTTTACAGTTGTTATTGAATGATCGTGTGTGTGTGTGTGTGTGTGTGTGTGTGTGTGTGTGTGGTGTGTGTGTGTGTGTGTGTGGGTGTGTGTGTGTGATGTGTGTGTGTGTGTGTGTGTGTGTGTGTGTGTGTGTGTGTGTGTGTGTGTGTGTGTGTGTGTGTGTGTGTGTGTGTGTGTGTGTGTGTGTGTGTGTGTGTGTGTGTGTGTGTGTGTGTGTGTGTGTGTGTGTGTGTGTGTGTGTGTGTGTGTGTGTGTGTGTGTGTGTGTGTGTGTGTGTGTGTGTGTGTGTGTGTGTGTGGTGTGTGTGTGTGTGTGTGTGTGTGTGTGTGTGTGTGTGTGTGTGTGTGTGTGTGTGTGTGTGTGTGTGTGTGTGTGTGTGTTGATGATTGTATTTACTCTCCTCTGTGCAGTTTGACGGTGCGTTCGTGGTCAGCGGCTCGTTGGACACCTCCATCAGAGTCTGGGACGCAGAGACCGGTAAGATAAGAAGTACTTTATTGATCCCAATTTGGGAAATGTTTGCGTAACAGAAAATACAATAATTTACCTGTATTTATTTACGTGTATTTTTTATTATTTAACTGTATTTATTATAATTATATCGTATTTATCATTATAATTAATATAAGTGTATTTATTATATTTAAAGTGTATTTATTAGTTTATTTATTATAATTAATCAAAATGTAATAATTATAATTAAAGTGTATTTATTATAATATAATTAAAGTATATACATCATTATTAAGTTAAATTATTAAGTGTTTTAATAATAATTCAAGTGTATTAATAATATATCAAAGTGTATTTGTTATGATTAAAGTGTATTATTTAAAGTGTATTCATAATATTTAAAGTGTATTAATAACGGCGTCTCCATGGTTACAGGTGGCTGTGTGCACACCCTCACTGGTCACCAGTCCCTCACCAGTGGGATGGAGCTCCGGGAAAACATCCTGGTTTCTGGGAACGCCGACTCCACGGTCCGAGTGTGGGACATCCAGAGCGGAAAGTGTCTGCACACCCTGCAAGGTGAGGACTCTTTAAAGAGGAGACACGACATACTGATATACACCTGACACCTGAACATCAGCAGGAGAGGACTCTTTAAAGTAGAGACACTACATACTGATATACACCTGAACATCAGCAGGAGAGGACTCTTTAAAGTAGAGACACTACATACTGATATACACCTGAACATCAGCAGGAGAGGACTCTTTAAAGTAGAGACACTACATACTGATATACACCTGAACATCAGCAGGAGAGAACTCTTTAAAGTAGAGACACTACATACTGATATACACCTGAACATCAGCAGGAGAGGACTCTTTAAAGTAGAGACACTACATACTGATATACACCTGAACATCAGCAGGAGAGGACTCTTTAAAGTAGAGACACTACATACTGATATACACCTGAACATCAGCAGGAGAGGACTCTTTAAAGTAGAGACACTACATACTGATATACACCTGAACATCAGCAGGAGAGGACTCTTTAAAGTAGAGACACTACATACTGATATACACCTGAACATCAGCGGGAGAGGACTCTTTAAAGTAGAGACACTACATACTGATATACACCTGACACCTGAACATCAGCAGGAGAGGACTCTTTAAAGTAGAGACACTACATACTGATATACACCTGAACATCAGCAGGAGAGGACTCTTTAAAGTAGAGACACTACATACTGATATACACCTGAACATCAGCAGGAGAGGACTCTTTAAAGTAGAGACACTACATACTGATATACACCTGAACATCAGCAGGAGAGAACTCTTTAAAGTAGAGACACTACATACTGATATACACCTGAACATCAGCAGGAGAGGACTCTTTAAAGTAGAGACACTACATACTGATATACACCTGAACATCAGCAGGAGAGGACTCTTTAAAGTAGAGACACTACATACTGATATACACCTGAACATCAGCAGGAGAGGACTCTTTAAAGTAGAGACACTACATACTGATATACACCTGAACATCAGCAGGAGAGGACTCTTTAAAGTAGAGACACTACATACTGATATACACCTGAACATCAGCAGGAGAGAACTCTTTAAAGTAGAGACACTACATACTGATATACACCTGAACATCAGCAGGAGAGGACTCTTTAAAGTAGAGACACTACATACTGATATACACCTGAACATCAGCAGGAGAGGACTCTTTAAAGTAGAGACACTACATACTGATATACACCTGAACATCAGCAGGAGAGGACTCTTTAAAGTAGAGACACTACATACTGATATACACCTGAACATCAGCAGGAGAGGACTCTTTAAAGTAGAGACACTACATACTGATATACACCTGAACATCAGCGGGGAGAGGACTCTTTAAAGTAGAGACACTACATACTGATATACACCTGAACATCAGCAGGTGAGGACTCTTTAAAGTAGAGACACTACATACTGATATACACCTGAACATCAGCAGGAGAGGACTCTTTAAAGTAGAGACACTACATACTGATATACACCTGACACCTGAACATCAGCAGGAGAGGACTCTTTAAAGTAGAGACACTACATACTGATATACACCTGAACATCAGCAGGAGAGGACTCTTTAAAGTAGAGACACTACATACTGATATACACCTGAACATCAGCAGGAGAGGACTCTTTAAAGTAGAGACACTACATACTGATATACACCTGAACATCAGCAGGAGAGGACTCTTTAAAGTAGAGACACTACATACTGATATACACCTGAACATCAGCAGGAGAGGACTCTTTAAAGTAGAGACACTACATACTGATATACACCTGAACATCAGCAGGAGAGGACTCTTTAAAGTAGAGAAACTACATACTGATATACACCTGAACATCAGCAGGAGAGGACTCTTTAAAGTAGAGACACTACATACTGATATACACCTGAACATCAGCAGGAGAGAACTCTTTAAAGTAGAGACACTACATACTGATATACACCTGAACATCAGCAGGAGAGGACTCTTTAAAGTAGAGACACTACATACTGATATACACCTGAACATCAGCAGGAGAGGACTCTTTAAAGTAGAGACACTACATACTGATATACACCTGAACATCAGCAGGAGAGGACTCTTTAAAGTAGAGACACTACATACTGATATACACCTGAACATCAGCAGGAGAGGACTCTTTAAAGTAGAGACACTACATACTGATATACACCTGAACATCAGCAGGAGAGGACTCTTTAAAGTAGAGACACTACATACTGATATACACCTGAACATCAGCAGGAGAGGACTCTTTAAAGTAGAGACACTACATACTGATATACACCTGAACATCAGCAGGAGAGGACTCTTTAAAGTAGAGACACTACATACTGATATACACCTGAACATCAGCAGGAGAGGACTCTTTAAAGTAGAGACACTACATACTGATATACACCTGAACATCAGCAGGAGAGGACTCTTTAAAGTAGAGACACTACATACTGATATACACCTGAACATCAGCAGGAGAGGACTCTTTAAAGTAGAGACACTACATACTGATATACACCTGAACATCAGCGGGAGAGGACTCTTTAAAGTAGAGACACTACATACTGATATACACCTGAACATCAGCGGGAGAGGACTCTTTAAAGTAGAGACACTACATACTGATATACACCTGAACATCAGCAGGTGAGGACTCTTTAAAGTAGAGACACTACATACTGATATACACCTGAACATCAGCAGGAGAGGACTCTTTAAAGTAGAGACACTACATACTGATATACACCTGACACCTGAACATCAGCAGGAGAGGACTCTTTAAAGTAGAGACACTACATACTGATATACACCTGAACATCAGCAGGAGAGGACTCTTTAAAGTAGAGACACTACATACTGATATACACCTGAACATCAGCAGGAGAGGACTCTTTAAAGTAGAGACACTACATACTGATATACACCTGAACATCAGCAGGAGAGGACTCTTTAAAGTAGAGACACTACATACTGATATACACCTGAACATCAGCAGGAGAGGACTCTTTAAAGTAGAGACACTACATACTGATATACACCTGAACATCAGCAGGAGAGGACTCTTTAAAGTAGAGACACTACATACTGATATACCACCTGAACATCAGCAGGAGAGAACTCTTTAAAGTAGAGACACTACATACTGATATACACCTGAACATCAGCAGGAGAGGACTCTTTAAAGTAGAGACACTACATACTGATATACACCTGAACATCAGCAGGAGAGGACTCTTTAAAGTAGAGGACACTACATACTGATATACACCTGAACATCAGCAGGAGAGGACTCTTTAAAGTAGAGACACTACATACTGATATACACCTGAACATCAGCAGGAGAGGACTCTTTAAAGTAGAGACACTTACATACTGATATTACACCTGAACATCAGCAGGAGAGGACTCTTTAAAGTAGAGACACTACATACTGATATACACCTGAACATCAGCAGGAGAGGACTCTTTAAAGTAGAGACACTACATACTGATATACACCTGAACATCAGCAGGAGAGGACTCTTTAAAGTAGAGACACTACATACTGATATACACCTGAACATCAGCAGGAGAGGACTCTTTAAAGTAGAGACACTACATACTGATATACACCTGAACATCAGCAGGAGAGGACTCTTTAAAGTAGAGACACTACATACTGATATACACCTGAACATCAGCAGGAGAGGACTCTTTAAAGTAGAGACACTACATACTGATATACACCTGAACATCAGCAGGAGAGGACTCTTTAAAGTAGAGACACTACATACTGATATACACCTGAACATCAGCAGGAGAGGACTCTTTAAAGTAGAGACACTACATACTGATATACACCTGAACATCAGCAGGAGAGGACTCTTTAAAGTAGAGACACTACATACTGATATACACCTGAACATCAGCAGGAGAGGACTCTTTAAAGTAGAGACACTACATACTGATATACACCTGAACATCAGCAGGAAGAGGACTCTTTAAAGTAGAGACACTACATACTGATATACACCTGAACATCAGCAGGAGAGGACTCTTTAAAGTAGAAGACACTACATACTGATATACACCTGAACATCAGCAGGGAGGAGGCTCTTTAAAGTAGAGGACACTACATACTGATATACACCTGAACATCAGCAGGATGAGGACTCTTTAAAGTAGAGACCACTACATACTGATATACACCTGAACATCAGCAGGAGAGGACTCTTTAAAGTAGAGACACTACATACTGATATACACCTGAACATCAGCAGGAGAGGACTCTTTAAAGTAGAGACACTACATACTGATACACCTGACACCTGAACATCAGCAGGAGAGGACTCTTTAAAGTAGAGACACTACATACTGATATACACCTGAACATCAGCAGGAGAGGACTCTTTAAAGTAGAGACACTACATACTGATTATACACCTGAACATCAGCAGGAGAGGACTCTTTAAGTAGAGACACTAACCTACTGATATACACCACACCTGAACATCAGCAGGAGAGGACTCTTTAAAGTAGAGACACTACATACTGATATACACCTGAACATCAGCAGGAGAGGACTCTTTAAAGTAGAGACACTACATACTGATATACACCTGAACATCAGCAGGAGAGGACTCTTTAAAGTAGAGACACTACATACTGATATACACCTGAACATCAGCAGGAGAGAACTCTTTAAAGTAGAGACACTACATACTGATATACACCTGAACATCAGCAGGAGAGGACTCTTTAAAGTAGAGACACTACATACTGATATACACCTGAACATCAGCAGGAGAGGACTCTTTAAAGTAGAGACACTACATACTGATATACACCTGAACATCAGCAGGAGAGGACTCTTTTAAAGTAGAGACACTACATACTGATATACACCTGAACATCAGCAGGAGAGGACTCTTTAAAGTAGAGGACACTACATACTGATATACACCTGAACATCAGCAGGAGAGGACTCTTTAAAGTAGAGACACTACATACTGATATACACCTGAACATCAGCAGGAGAGGACTCTTTAAAGTAGAGACACTACATACTGATATACACCTGAACATCAGCAGGAGAGGACTCTTTAAAGTAGAGACACACGGAGTTTAACCCTATATTAAAGTATCATTTCCTAACTTCTGTGATCTAAACGTTCTGGTGTTGCGTTCAGGTCCCAATAAGCACCAGTCGGCGGGTGACGTGTCTCCAGTTCTGCAGAGGACTGGTTCTGTCCAGTTCTGACGACGGTACGGTGAAACTTTGGGACCTGAAGACGGGCTCCTGGGTCCGAGACGTGGTGACGCTGCAGAGCCGAGGAGCAGGTCAAAAAACATGCAGTATTAATATACTTTAAGTATTTATGTGCAGGAGAATCTCCCGTAGTCATTTGGTAGTTTTAGGGCATTTTCCAACCACTTTAAAAAATATATTTGTGTAATTTCTTAAGACAAGTGTTATTTCCGCCTCTCTTTGGGTCTAAACTCTTTTTATTCCCCCACAGGAGGCGTGGTGTGGAGGATCCGAGCGTCCGACACTCGTCTGGTTTGTGCCGCCGGCAGCCGGAACGGCACCGAAGAAACCAAGCTGCTCGTCCTCGACTTCGATCTGGACGACCGCACGACGGAAGAGGAGTGAGGAGGAATATTTGTTGTGAACCAAAAGTCCCACGGACAGGTATGAATGTCACCTGGAAGGGATTTCAACGCCGTGGATGTATCCTAAACGAGGCGACAGATGAATGTTTTTGACGCTTTACGGAAATGGATTTTTACTGAATGTAAACGACGGACAGATGGAACGTTGACTTTTATCGTTTTTGCTGCTGAACCAACGACAAACTCAACGACGGAGATGAAAGACAACATGAACCAAATCCTGGAGACGGAGCAACTTCCAGAGGCAGACGGGGAACCGCTGAAGATCAAGGAACATCTGATTGCTCGTTTACGTCCATTTGAATAATGCGGGAACAGAGGGTGCAAGTCCAGCTTCAAGGGGAGCTGGAGTTGAAGTGAAACGCTCTAAACTGTGATGGAAACGTTACATCAGATTTTCTGTTTCCGAAGCACCGTCACATTTTGCTTTAATGCGTAAAACAACTTCTCCACTTCAGCCGAGCTTAAAATAACTTTATTGCCATATTTCAGGTTCTTTTTGAAGGCGTTTCCTCTCCTTTTTGTCAGGCATGATGTCAAGAAAATGCACATGAAAAGCCGAGTGGAAACACAGCGTTAGTTTCATCTCGTCTCCGTTGCCTCGAAGTTCCCTGAGTCCTGTAATATATGTTTGTTAAATTGATAATCAGAGCCTTACATCTGCAAAACAAACCTTTGATTGAAGCTCGACAGACGCCTGAGTTCAGAGTAAAAGAGATTATTTAGAAACACTCGGAGCTGAGAAACCTCACAGATTCACGCTGTAGTTTCCTGCCAAAAACAAAAGGGAAATGCAGAAAATGAACTATATTTGAACGTTATTGGTTCAAACAGATCTTAAAAAACTGCTTTATTTGACAATATTTGACCATAATTATACTTCTAGAGAAAACCTGTGGAAGCAGAGAAAGGTGATTTACCTGTTCACTTCATTATGAAATGTATTTGATTCACTTTGAGGTGAAAGGGAGGCAAGGAGAAGCCGTTTAATCCCAAATGTGTTTCATTATTTACTTTATTTGGAGAAAAAAACACTGAATTTATGCATTTTGAAATGTTGGGTGATCCAATTAAGCAATGAAAACAAAAGAAAGTTGGGTTTTTATTGAATATATATTACGTTGTCCTTTCTGTGCTCCCATAGGATTTTAGATGGATTTGTTTAAGGGTATTTTTCCCACTTAATTCTCAAAGGATCCCAAAAAATAAGCAATTTTTTGCGACGTATTTGGTCAAAAAGTGGCTCGAAATCCCCCCCAAAAACTCTGAACAAATATTTATAATCAGTTAAAAATGAAACTCTACAACCATTAAAAATGCAGGAAAAAACGTATATTTTTTTGCATTTCTTTAAGGTTATATTTCACAGTATTAAATACAATATATATATTTTTAAACCCAAATCTTTAAAGGCTTATTTCACACTCTCTTTTCCTCGGTTTATAACATATTTAAATATTAAATAAAATATTTCTCCCCTGATAACCAGACATTAAATCTGCCAGGCAACACCTCTAAGCCAATGAGAGCAGAGCGGGTGGTTGTTCCCCCCGGCAACAGGTGGTGATTTTCTTTGAGAAGTGAGGCTCATCCTGTACATTACTGTAAATAAAAGATGTAAATATCCAGCTTTTTATAAGAAGAACAGAACATATTGTGGAGAGAGGAAGGCGGGATGAATGTGGATCAATAAAGATGATTTTATTAAAAAAGATTACTTGTTTGTTTTCAATTTTCATCCATTAAAGATATTAAATAAGAGCGTTAAGCATTGAACAATGTGTCCTATTTATTTTGAGATTTTTTTAATGTATTTTCTGCATTGGGTTATTTTCTGGGTAGGAAGGTTGGTTGGTTAGTGGGTAGGAAGAAAGGAAGGTAGGAAGGTAAGTAGGTAGGTAGGGAGGGAGGGAGGTAGGTAGGTAGGTAGGTAGGTAGGTAGGTAGGTAGGTAGGTAGGTAGGTAGGTAGGAAAGAGGGAAGGTTGGAAAGAAAGAAGGAAGGAAGGAAGGTAGGTAGGGAGGGAGGTAGGTAGGAAAGAGGGAAGGAAGGAAAGTAGGTAGGTAGGTAGGTAGGAAAGAGGGAAGGTTGGAAAGAAAGAAGGAAGGAAGGAAGGAAGGTAGGTAGGGAGGTAGGTAGGTAGGAAAGAGGGAAGGAAGGTAGGTAGGTAGGTAGGAAAGAGGGAAGGAAGGAAGGAAGGAAGGTAGGTAGGTAGGTAGGTAGGTAGGAAGAGGGAAGGTTGGAAAGAAGGAAGGAAGGTAGGTAGGTAGGGAGGTAGGTAGGAAAGAGGGAAGGAAGGAAGGAAGGTAGGTAGGAAGGTAGGAAAGAGGGAAGGAAGGAAGGTAGGTAGGTAGGTAGGTAGGTAGGAAAGAGGGAAGGTTGGAAAGAAGGAAGGAAGGTAGGTAGGTAGGGAGGTAGGTAGGAAAGAGGGAAGGAAGGAAGGAAGGTAGGTAGGTAGGTAGGAAGGTAGGAAAGAGGGAAGGAAGGAAGGAATCTTCTGCATTGGGTTATTTTCTGTTAAATAATTTAACTACATTTTTGTATTTATTTTGAATCATTTTAAGACTTAAACTAATAATTTCTTTAGATATTTCTGAATTGGGTACTTTAATGCTTAACACTTTAAGTAGCTTCCTTTTTCATTTTGTATAAAACCTACTTTTACTCAAGTAACCATTTGAATGCAGGACGTTGCGTCTGTGTGTCTGACTCCCTCTAGTGGTGAAACTTCAGAACTGCATTGCTCTCTCATTGCAGTGAAAGTACTAAAGTACACATTTCAGGTACTTGTACTTTCATTGAACATTGTCTTTCTATGCTACCTTATACCTCTACTACACTTAATTTATTTGACAACTTTAGTTGATTTAAAAATAAAGATTTTGTAGAAAAAATGTGCAGTTTGTAAAATATTCTTTTTAAATAATATATTTTATATTTTAATGATATTTTAAAATAGTTTTTAATACATTTTTCAACATTTATATAAAGAGTCTTTAAGTCAAAATTAAATGTATTATTTCAAACAATTAGTTGATTTTTTTGATCATTTAAGTTTACAGCAATTCATTATACTAACATACCACCTTTGGTAAGAATTTGACAGATTTCTTAATATTCTTGTAACTTTCCCTCTTTATTAATTATACACATTCACATTGTCGCAGTCATGTTGCTATAAAACACATTTGATTCAACGTTCACAAACAAAAACAAATCAGGAGACGGTTTGTAGGCACGGGCGTTTGGGTTTTGAGTCAAATAAAAACATCTTGACTTAACGATGAACTAAGTCTACAGGCAGTGTGAATGTCTTATGTCACTTTAACGTAATATAAAACCGAGAACATTTGAAAAAAGTCAATATTTTGAGTCTGAAACGGCATTTCTCTGACATTTCTTCATGAAAAGGACTCAAAGCGTAACTGATGCAGACAGATTGAGTCTTTTCTGGGAGAAAAGGTGGCAAAACCTTCAGAAAATTATGTAAAATGATTTCATTTCTTCTGAAAATCTGCGAGATACCCTTCTGCATTTAAAACAAATCCACATTTAAGCAGCCTTTAATGACACAGTGCAAGAACACCTCCAGATTTCAGGCTTTTGTCTGCAGGTGTTTCAGTCATCGGATGGTGCGGTACATCATGAAGTCGACCGTGGTGCATCGTGGGAATTTCCCGATGGAGCTCTCCTCGACAGGTGTGTAGACTTTGATCTGTCTCATGTGTGTGTCTCGGCCGTTCTGATGGTTCGCCAGCACCGCGATCTGGATCATGAAGGTGCTGATCGGATCGTTCGTACGCTGAGACAAAACAAGAACAAATATGTTCGTTACAACGTCCTGTCATCTGGCTATAGGTTGGTAGGTGGGGAGGGAGGTTGGTAGGTAGGAAAGAAAGAAGGAAGGTAGGAAGGTAAGTAGGATGGTTGGTAGGTTAGTTGGTTGGTCAGTTGGTTGGTTGGTAGGTTGGTTGGTTGGTTGGTCGGTTGGTTGGTCGGTTGGTTGGTTAGTTGGTCGGTCAGTAGGTTGGTTGGTTGGTAACTTAGTTGGTCAGTTGGTCGGTTGGTAGGTTGGTTGGTTGGTAACTTAGTTGGTCGGTTAGTTGGTTGGTTGGTCGGTTAGTTGGTCGGTTGGTCGGTCAGTTGGTAGGTTGGTTGGTTAGTTGGTCAGTTGGTCGGTTAGTTGGTTAGTTGGTCAGTTGGTCGGTTGGTCGGTTAGTTGGTCAGTTGGTCGGTCAGTTGGTCAGTTGGTCGGTTGGTAGGTTGGTTGGTTGGTAACTTAGTTGGTCAGTTGGTTGGTTAGTTGGTCAGTTGGTCGGTTGGTCGGTTAGTTGGTTGGTTGGTAGGTAGGAAAGAAGGTCAGTCGGTCGGTGGGTAGAAATATTGAATAAACTGAGTATTTTGACATATAGTATTATTATTAATAATACGAGTTCCTCGCCTGGTTCATCAGAGTGATGTGGATCCAGCCGCTGGGCTCCACCATCTCCAACTGCTGCAGAGAGGAGGGGACTATATGAATCATTGAAATAATCACTGATGATTTGATACTAATGTTGTTATGAGGAGTTGTTACCCTGATCTCTTGCAGGTTGTGGAAGTTGTTCCCGACTCTGACTGAGATCTTGCTGGGCGTGTAGCTCTCGTCTGATTTGTAATCTGCGTAGATGCACAGCAGCTTCACCGTGGTCCTCCTCCTGAGCGGGTCACAACACGGAGGATTAGAGACATGAGGGGGGTAATATTCAGAGAAGGACACTCCTACTCAATTGGGGGGATTTATACTGTAGGAAGAATCTGATATCTTTTCGGATAAAAATAAATACATTCTGGGATTAAAGTCACAAATGTAAGAATAATCAATAAAGTGTGTCTGGAGTTATGAAACACCATTTTGGAGCTTATTTCTAGTCTTTTCATAAATGTGTGACTCCAGTCTCAGAAGATACTTTAGATATTTATGAAGTTAGAAATATTCTAGGAAATGTAAATTGTTTGTCTTTTATCCCCGGGCTCTGTAATTTATTATTTTTGTATTTATTTGAGTACAATTTAAAGAGTACCTGAACTGGATGTTGACGAGGTGAGGCTGAGAGCCGTCAGACTGCCAGTACGTCTCCAGGTTATCGTCTCTCAGCTGATCCACTCCGAACCCTGCAGAGGAGAGTAAACAAACAACATCTGTAAACAAACACTCAGAGAACAACATCTGTAAACAAACACTCAGAGAACCACATCTCATACTGATATACACCTGAACATCAGCAGGAGAGGACTCTTTAAAGTAGAGACACTACATACTGATATACACCTGAACATCAGCAGGAGAGGACTCTTTAAAGTAGAGACACTACATACTGATATACACCTGAACATCAGCAGGAGAGGACTCTTTAAAGTAGAGACACTACATACTGATATACACCTGAACATCAGCAGGAGAGGACTCTTTAAAGTAGAGACACTACATACTGATATACACCTGAACATCAGCAGGAGAGGACTCTTTAAAGTAGAGACACTACATACTGATATACACCTGAACATCAGCAGGAGAGGACTCTTTAAAGTAGAGACACTACATACTGATATACACCTGAACATCAGCAGGAGAGCACTCTTTAAAGTAGAGACACTACATACTGATATACACCTGAACATCAGCAGGAGAGGACTCTTTAAAGTAGAGACACTACATACTGATATACACCTGAACATCAGCAGGAGAGCACTCTTTAAAGTAGAGACACTACATACTGATATACACCTGAACATCAGCAGGAGAGGACTCTTTAAAGTAGAGACACTACATACTGATATACACCTGAACATCAGCAGGAGAGGACTCTTTAAAGTAGAGACACTACATATCTACATGTTGTATACACACACACTCTCACCAGGTTTACAGGAGGACAGCGACCACACCGCCTGGGATCCGATCTCTCGGACCATCCCGGTTCTCTCCAGCTGCTTCCTCAGATGTTCATTGATATGTCTACACTGTAGCTATGTACACATGACAATAAAAGCCTTGCATCTTGAATCCTTCACTGTCAACACGTATTTATATTTTACTTTATAGCTTCGTTTCATTTTCTAATTGAGATATCTAAATGTTATGTTTGTTTTTCTACTCTTTTTCATTGTGTGCAATGCCTTGTTGACACGCTGCTGTGATGACAACAAGTCCCAGATTGGAGTCAACAAAGTAACCCTTAGCTATTAAAAGATAGCACAGATCTTTTGAGAGTTAACAGATTCTTCTGCCAACAAATCAGCTTATAAAAAAACACACCATCAACACTGTGTCAATAAGACGGCAGTATTTAAGTATTTTCTCTCCAAATATGAGTAATAAAACAGTCTAACTAAGTACATTTACAGGTACTTGTACTTTACTTGAGTATTCCATGTTATGCTACTTTGTACTTCTACTCCTCTACTTGTACTGAAGTGCAGACCTGAGTACTTCTACTTTACTGAAGTGCAGACCTGAGTACTTCTACTTGTACTGAAGTGCAGACCTGAGTACTTCTACTCTGATCTGTCAGTATAGTATTCCCTGACAGCATGGTCACCATCAGTAAAACATAACAAACGTCTCTGTGGCTAGCTGTTAGCAGCTAATATTTCTCCACTAAAAGCCAGTTACATTAACGTTAAGACAGAAATATGATTAAAACTTACAAGAGTTGTTATTCCAAGTGTTCAACGTGTCCTCTGAGTGCATCAGAAAACAGCTTTAGTCGCAAGAAAAGTGTGAAAATATCCGCTTTGTTTTTTTATGCAGCTTCGAATCTCCAACTCCTGTCTGTCCGGGTTAAATGACGTCACCGGCAGGGCGTTTTGTCACGTGCAGCGTTTTGGAATCCTGTGACGTCAAATCCATTTGGAAGGGGCTTTGGTGTTTGAGCCGTTTGGAATCCTGTGACGTCACAGGGCTTTGGTGTGTGTAGTGCGAGAGCAAGTATATTAGTAGCCTACTGGAAACATTACTTCCACTGTTGTAATATCCACCAGTACACTTTTTGTTGTTGACAGGTGAACAGTCCCCTTTTGTTGACTCACATCATACTGTAAACATTATTTCCACGGCTGTATTTCAATCACTTCATTACTCTAGAATGGGGCTAAGGTGTAGTAGACGATTGAGGAGAGAGTCCAGTTCAGGCGGTAAACATCAAGAAATATCAAACCCCATTTCTGAAGTGGACAAAATCTTAGTGTGTCCTATCGAGCAATTGGAAAGTGCAAGAAAGAAATTCCTAAAGCTCAATGGGGACAAGATGGGAGATTTGGAGGCAGAGTCTCTGAGGGCAGAGGAAGTTGCTGCTGGTGAATCATCATCAGGAACGGAGCTCAAAGACAATAACTATCATCACAAAGACTATCTGCTCAAACATAATATAAAGCTGAAAAAAGGGATCCTGCAAGATAACGAGGCCAAGAAGGAGGAATTAGATCGTCTGAAAGAGAGGCTTCGGCTTCTCGGGATTCCAGACGAAGCTCACGAGATCGCAAAAGTCGACACTGAAGATCTTATCAAAGGGAATAAGGATTTGCAGAGTGAAAATGACAGTAAAACCGTAGAGCTGAAGAGTAAAACATGCATGGAGGAAAAATACACCGCACTAAAAGTGTTGCAACAAGACAAGACCCGCGAGAAGGAAGCCCTGAAAGCAAAGGAAGACACGGTGAGTCGGGAAAACGAAGCTTTGCAACACGAGATGCAGGAGATTGAGACAGAGCTGGCGAAGGAAGAAGCCCTGTGCAACGCGATAAAACAGGCGGTCGAAGTCAAGAGCTGTGAAAATGAGGCTCTGCGGGAAAAACTGGAGTGTCTGAAGACGAAACATCAGGACCTGAAGAGAGAGAACGACAAGGTGAAGGAGAGCATCAAAGAGTTCAAGGACAGATACTTGGAACTGAAAGCTTTCGAGAACGAACTTCGTGCCGAACACAAAGTCCTGATTAAGACACACGCAGAAGTCCATGAAAGAGTTCTGAAAGAGGAACAGTGGAAGGACAAACACGACCAGCTGAAAACACAAACGGACGCCATAGAGCTGCATCACGACGGACTCAGAAAGGAAATCCAGTCGTTCAGAGACAGACCCGAAACCCTGAGTGACTTAAAGGCCGACGTGAAAACAAAACAGAAAGAACAGAAAGCTCTGCTCAACCTGGGTGAATCGATGCAGAGAGAACTGAGAAGATTGAAGAGGGTTCACAGCGAAATGCAACCCGTGAAGAAACAGATCCAGTCCATCCGGTCGCAAAACATCTATCTGACAAAGTGGATCGGCGTGGTTTGCGATCGAATCATAAGGGAAAAAGACACCAGGTTGTCGGACGAATTAAACGCCGTGAAGGCACAGTACAAGGACTTGAGTGATCAGAGAGACGCATCTCTTGAAATGCTAGAGAAGAAGGACAAGATAACCGACCTGATCAAAGAACTGAGAACAAACACGTCGGCTTTGGAGATAGAGCGTCAAAATATACAACCACAATATCAGGAAAAGCAGGATATCTATGACGAAGGAGTCGCGGTTTATAAAGCTTTGGAAAGAAAGCAAGATGATCTCCGTAAAGAACTTGTTCAGATGAAAAGGGTCATCAAAGATCCCAAAGACTATCTGCTCAAACATAATATACAGCTGAAAAAAGGGATCCTGCAAGATAACGAGGCCAAGAAGGAGGAATTAGATCGTCTGAAAGAGAGGCTTCGGCTTCTCGGGATTTCAGACGAAGCTCACGAGATCGCAAAAGTCGACACTGAAGATCTTATCAAAGGGAATAAGGATTTGCAGAGTGAAATTGACAGTAAAACCGTAGAGCTGAAGAGTAAAACATACATGAAGGAAAAATACACCACACTAAAAGTGTTGCAACAAGACAAGACCCGCGAGAAGGAAGCTCTGCAGAAAGAGCTACTCGTTGCAGATCCAGAATGCAGCGGCATGACCAACGATCAGAAAGAAAAAGCCCTGAAAGCAAAGGAAGACACGGTGAGTCGGGAAAAACTGGAGTGTCTGAAGACGAAACATCAGGACCTGAAGAGAGAGAACGACAACGTGAAGGAGAGTATCAAAGAGCTCGAGCTACAAAGAGAGTTCAAGGACAGCTACTTGGAACTGGAAGCTTTCGGGGACGAACTTCGTGCCGAACACAAAGTCCTGATTAAGACACACGCAGAAGTCCATGAAAGAGTTCTGAAAGAGAAACAGTGGAAGGACAAACACGACCAGCTCAAAACACAAACGGACGCCATGGAGCTGCATCACGACGGACTCAGAAAGGAAATCCAGTGCTTCAGAGACAGACCCGAAACCCTGAGTGACTTAAAGGCCGACGTGAAAACAAAACAGAAAGAAAAGAAAGCTCTGCTCAACCAGGCTGAATCGATGGCGAGAGAACTGAGAAGATTGAAGAAGTTTCACAGCGAAATGCAACCCGTGGAGACACAGATCCAGTCCATCGAGTCGCAAAACATCTATCTGAAACAGTGGATCGACGTGATTTGCGAACAAATCAGAACCAGAACCAGGTTGTCGGACGAATTAAACGCCGTGCATGCAGAGAACAACGACTTGAGTGATCAGAGAGACGCATCTCTTGAAATGCTTGAGGAGAAGAAGGACTCTCGCAGCCAAAGCTAATCTTCTTACCGTGATTTCATCCACTTTCTTTTCTTTCTTTAATCTTTGAAGCGGGTTTACACCAGGTGCTCTGGTGTTTCTTCCAGCATTATAACTACATTTCATTCTGGTTATTCTGTAAAAAAACATTGTTTCCTACGGGAAGTTGGGTGTATTTAAAGGACCTGCGATGAGTTTAATATTAGTAATAATTTAATAGAGAATAGGTATGTATGGATCTTGGATAACTGGACTTAAACTCCCACTGTAACATGTATTCTCAATTTAATATTTAATAATCCATTCCTTAGACAATTAATGTATATGTAATATTTTGCTTTATATTTTGAGGCGGGGCTATTGCGTCGTCATTATCAGAAACGAATGACCGTATAGGCGACCACACGGCCCCGTTGGACCCCCCAGAGCGCTCCGTTCCCAGATCTATCCACCTTTGGACCCGTTGTCGTTTGCAGGGTCTGTTTCTACGTTTCCGTTACGGCGTCGTGTAGCTTAAAGGGCTATACGCAAGAGAAATATGCGGATTCAACCCGTTTTCGTTCCCGTGGGGCCGGGGCCTAAGAGACCAATGGCAGCATTATGCCTTTATGATTGTATGTGAATATAACTTAAATCTTCTGCATTTAACTTTAACGTTAAATATCTGCAGAATGTTTACTCGTTTAGCTAGAAGTAAACAGGAACTGAGAGTACGTTTAGTGGTTAAATAAATATTTTAATTTGCACAAGATATTTATTTTAAATGTCGTGTTTATGTGAAAAACTCTGACTCAAAACGTCCATCATGCTGAAACAAGTGCATGATGGACGTCGCTCAGGAACTAAGCAGAGGACCAAATGTCTCCAACGCTGTCAGTGTCTTATTTTGTTAAATGGTGTAAAAAGTATGTAATGTAATAAAAATGTTTTTGTTTTTTTCTCGTACCTTGTGAGTGCCTTCTTCAAAAAGTGTTAAAAGTATAAATTGATATAATGTTTAGTCCTGTAGTGTTTAGATATGGTGTGTTTATTTATTATGATTAGAACAAAACGTAAAGGACCGTTCAGCGCGGAGAACCTCGTGATGAGAACACGTTCTCCTCTCAGATACAAAACATCTGCAGATACCAAAATAGTCTCCAACATTTTAAAAACGTGACGTCACAGAGCGTGGATTCACTGGAGAGGATTAGGGCAACGAGAGGGGGAAAAGGGATGTTACTAAAAGTAGGTTTTTCTCGAAACAAACACTTCTCAGAATTTGTACTTGAATCCCTGATTTACTAAAACAAGTGAGAATTCTGGGATTTTCATATTTTTTCTTTCGCCGGTCAAGATGTCCGTTAAAGTTTAAATCTTCCGGACAAAATTAGAAAAGTGCCGGTCAAAGGTCTTTTTATTTTATTTATTGAGCTTTAAAACAAATGAATAACGACTCTATAGGCCTATAATAACACGGAGGACGGAGATCTCTTTTTCTCCCCCTCTTCTGACAGCCCAGCAGCTGATCAGAGCACGTCTCCCCTCTCCTGCAGGGGGGCGTGGTCAGCAGAATCAGACCGTAGACAGCAAACAGCACATAGAGCGAAATGAGGCATGGCTAAAATGCATGATCTGTTTGGTATTTTGAAAACAGAAACGTATAAATATACCTTATATAGATACCTACAATATATCATTTAAATATAGCATGATAGGTTTCCTTTAATATTTACAGATTCTGACCTTTTTTCATTTCATTTCATTTCATACCTTTTATTTATCCAGGTTGTATCCCATTGAGATCATTGATCTCTTTTTCAAGGGAGACCTGCTCAAGTAGGTTCCACATGAAACATTTTAACTATGAACTGACGGTTGGCCTGTTTTCCTCCTCGGAGCCGTTGCTGGTTGCCAGGCAACGGCTCCCTCTTCCGCTCCACAGAACACACCGACAAACTGTCACTTTCTTCCCCGCTCAGAGAGCGCCCTGCTCGGCCACAGATCCCCGGATCGTCCGGTGTCTGCGGCGGAGCTCCGGTTCTCTGTTTCTCCGTTGTTTCTCCTCCCTGTTCCCGGTGTTCACGTACCCGCGTGAAGGGGAGGAAACTCAAACGCATGAGTGAGCATGAGTCACGTGGTTAAAGGGAAATGACGTTATCTTAATTCAGAGATATTTGAATCCAATCATCCTTTATTCAGTAATTAATTTAAAATGAATTAAATAGGGACGTTACACCATAAATACCATATAAAAGACGTATTATTTATTATTTAAAACGAATCATTATTATTATTATAGAAAATAAGTAAATATTGTAATATTAATATATTTTTTAATATATTTTACTTGAGTGAAAGAAGTTATGCAACTTTTGAAAAAATTCTGTTTTAAGTAATTATTTAGGTTATTTATATTTATTTAGACATGACTTAAATTATAAATAAATTATCAAAATAGTTGGAAATTATGTTTCTGATAATCTCCTTATATATAAAATATAAAAATGCATTCATATACCACACACATGTTTTCAAAAGCTTTGAGAATATAGCTTTATTGATAAATACAAATATGTAATTTCATATAATAGACACAAAACTAATAGTTAAGTTCCCTGCACATAAAATAAACATACATTTAGACATCAGTATATATACTGACCTGAATTCTGCATAATAATATATAAAGCTGAGAACAAACAAATCAGCAGCATTTTCATATTATGGGATGTAATGAGTCCAGCCTGCAGGGGGCGCAGTGCTGCAATGTTTACATATACAACAAAATAATAACAAATGCACTACGAAGCCAATATGATGCATATTTTAACATTTTATTAATATAATTTGATGTATGTCTTGTTGCTTATGAATGCCCTGCATGTCTGCCTGTATTTCCCTCTATTTAAAACATTTAATAAGGTGGAAAATACACAGAAATAACTGACATAAAACATGAAAGACTTACACCGTTTCCAAAACATCTTAATATTCTGTGATCTTGATTTGCTCCAAATTGTAATATGTGTAAACTTGACCTTTGCTTTAACTTTCTTCCAAGTTTCATTACAATTAAGGCACTCGTTTTTCTGTATTTCTGCTAAAAAGCAGACAAACTGAACCAAAAACACAACATGTATATGTAAGTCCACATATGTTTTGCCATATATTAAATCACCATACCATAACAAGTCTATAAAACATATAAAAACCTGAATAAATACACAATAAAAATGTATATAAACTAAACATTAGAGGATCAATATAGTGGTTATCCTTTATACACAATGTAGTTGGTGCTGAGTTCAGGTGCAGTGGGAGAAACGGGCTCTCAGTGGTCGGTGTGTTTGTACTGCAGACTGGTTCCATGGTTCAGAGGCAGCATGCTGTTGGAGAGAGAGCCAGAATAACACCAGCAACACAGACAGGACGACAGACAGACAGACACACAGACAGACAGACAGACATACAGACACACAGACAGACAGACACACAGACACACAGACACACAGACAGACAGACAGACACACAGACACACAGACAGACAGACAGACAGACAGACAGACAGACACACAGACAGACACACAGACACACAGACAGACACACAGACAGACAGACAGACAGACAGACACACAGACAGACAGACAGACAGACAGACACACACACACACAGACAGACACACAGACAGACATACACACAGACAGACAGACAGACAGACAGACCAGTGGCGGCCGGTCCATAGGGGCGCTAGGGGCGCCGCCCCACCTCTTCCCATATTGAAAAAAATAAAAATAAATAATAATTCAAATTAAAATTAAAAAAAATATATATGTTTAAAAAAATATATGTTTTTATTTTTATTTTTAATGAACAAGGTAAATATTATATAATTGGTATCAGTAAAATGTATAATCTACAATAAAATCTCGTTTAAAATTGTGTTACGATGTCTAAAGTTACTGATAAGTCACATGTTTCCTGCCTGGACTTGCCCATGCACCTTCTCTCGTCTGGGCGCTAAGAGAGGAGCCTTCAACCAGTGCAGCAGCAGCCACCAGCAGCTGACTGTTGCTATCTGTAACGTGTAAACTATGCCGCGAAAATATAATTTCAGCCAATCAGCGTCGTCAAAGATGACGGTCACCGGGCGCCAATGTCAGCGCCCAGTGCAGTCTGTGAGTAGTTTGGACAGTGACTCGTATCCGGTTGACGCAGTAGTTGATGAGGATGGCTTCGTGTGCAGGTGGAGTCTCCGGACCTCGGTCCCCGGCTAATTCTGTTCAAGAGCTAATCTCCAATCCTTTCGAAAGGAGAAGTTTGGCAGATAAATTGTTGCTTAAAGACCTTGCACCGGACCAACCCGATTTGAATATATCGCAGCAATCTCGTGAAAAAGACAACATTTATACACGAGGCTTCACAAGTAGCTGGTACACAAGAAAGGCTTGGCTAGCTGGATGCAAACAGGTAAATGCTGTCTTTTGTTTCCCATGCTTGGATATCACTTTATATGTAGAGAGGAGGTTTCCCATGGTTGTTAGAAGTTTATTAATAAGTGGGCATTTATCACAGAAGTGATTGTTCTGTCTCCACGTTTGTTGCATTGTCTGTGATGTATTTTCCAACGGTTATAGCTCCTGTTCTGTCCCAGCAACACTACACGGTTTGCAGCTCCACCACATTTTTGGTTTATCTTCGGTGTCGCTTAAAATCTGCTTCCCATCGGACTAAAACCTCCACGTAATCTGAAGACAGATACTTGAAGTTATTTAAACCTTTTGCAAACTTTATGTTCTTTTTGCTCTAGCCTTGCCAGTTACATTGTACATAACACATATATTATCATTATGCTAACTGGTTGTTCGTGTTAGACGATGTAGCTTTTTCATTTCTGAGTTATTGCTATATGTAAATAAGCCTGTTTGTAAATAATCCTCAGAGAAACAAAGAAAAAACACAATTTATGACATTTTGTGCTGTGGTTATTTTTTTTAAATTGCATTTATTCACAGTTCAGTTTGAAATGCTGTAGTGACTTGTATTGAACCACTTAAATATTTATAATTAATGCTACTGAAAAGATGCTATTAATTTTATATCTCACATGCAGTTCACTGTAAAGCTACTTGGTGAAGGTGTTGGTTCATAAAACATGAACAGTTTTAAGAAAGAAAAAAACAGACCAGTTCTGAGAACACAAATTCCTGGTACAGTGGTAGATGTTCAGGTTGATAAATAATATTTTCCACACTGAAGATTATGGAGGTATTGATCAGTCTTCTCATATTTTTAAGCCTCGATTTCTCCTTTCCCCCCCCCTCTAACATCACCAGAAGTCATCATTTAAGGGGTCATTTCTCGAAAAAAAATTCCGGGGGGAAACCCCCCGGACCCCCCGGGTAGGTCACTTACGGTACGTCAAGAGCCCCACCAAAAAAAAAGACCACCGGCCGCCACTGAGACAGACAGACACACAGACAGACAGACATACAGACAGACAGAAGGAGAGAGAGAGACAGACACAAAGACAGATTTATTTAAGAGGACATATTCTGCTGATGTTCAGGTGTATATCAGTATGTAGTGTCTCTACTTTAAAGAGTCCTCTCCTGCTGATGTTCAGGTGTATATCAGTATGTAGTGTCTCTACTTTAAAGAGTCCTCCTGTTGATGTTCAGGTGTATATCAGTATGTAGTGTCTCTACTTTAAAGAGTCCTCTCCTGCTGATGTTCAGGTGTATATCAGTATGTAGTGTCTCTACTTTAAAGAGTCCTCTCCTGCTGATGTTCAGGTGTATATCAGTATGTAGTGTCTCTACTTTAAAGAGTCCTCTCCTGTTGATGTTCAGGTGTATATCAGTATGTAGTGTCTCTACTTTAAAGAGTCCACTCCTGTTGATGTTCAGGTGTATATCAGTATGTAGTGTCTCTACTTTAAAGAGTCCTCTCCTGCTGATGTTCAGGTGTATATCAGTATGTAGTGTCTCTACTTTAAAGAGTTCTCTCCTGCTGATGTTCAGGTGTATATCAGTATGTAGTGTCTCTACTTTAAAGAGTGCTCTCCTGCTGATGTTCAGGTGTATATCAGTATGTAGTGTCTCTACTTTAAAGAGTTCTCTCCTGCTGATGTTCAGGTGTATATCAGTATGTAGTGTCTCTACTTTAAAGAGTCCTCTCCTGCTGATGTTCAGGTGTATATCAGTATGTAGTGTCTCTACTTTAAAGAGTGCTCTCCTGCTGATGTTCAGGTGTATATCAGTATGTAGTGTCTCTACTTTAAAGAGTCCTCTCCTGCTGATGTTCAGGTGTATATCAGTATGTAGTGTCTCTACTTTAAAGAGTCCTCTCCTGTTGATGTTCAGGTGTATATCAGTATGTAGTGTCTCTACTTTAAAGAGTCCTCTCCTGCTGATGTTCAGGTGTATATCAGTATGTAGTGTCTCTACTTTAAAGAGTTCTCTCCTGCTGATGTTCAGGTGTATATCAGTATGTAGTGTCTCTACTTTAAAGAGTGCTCTCCTGCTGATGTTCAGGTGTATATCAGTATTTAGTGTCTCTACTTTAAAGAGTTCTCTCCTGCTGATGTTCAGGTGTATATCAGTATGTAGTGTCTCTACTTTAAAGAGTCCTCTCCTGCTGATGTTCAGGTGTATATCAGTATGTAGTGTCTCTACTTTAAAGAGTCCTCTCCAGCTGATGTTCAGGTGTATATCAGTATGTAGTGTCTCTACTTTAAAGAGTCCTCTCCTGCTGATGTTCAGGTGTATATCAGTATGTAGTGTCTCTACTTTAAAGAGTCCTCTCCTGCTGATGTTCAGGTATATATCAGTATGTAGTGTCTCTACTTTAAAGAGTCCTCTCCTGCTGATGTTCAGGTGTATATCAGTATGTAGTGTCTCTACTTTAAAGAGTCCTCTCCTGCTGATGTTCAGGTGTATATCAGTATGTAGTGTCTCTACTTTAAAGAGTCCTCTCCTGCTGATGTTCAGGTGTATATCAGTATGTAGTGTCTCTACTTTAAAGAGTCCTCTCCAGCTGATGTTCAGGTGTATATCAGTATGTAGTGTCTCTACTTTAAAGAGTCCTCTCCTGCTGATGCTCAGGTGTATATCAGTATGTAGTGTCTCTACTTTAAAGAGTCCTCTCCTGCTGATGTTCAGGTATATATCAGTATGTAGTGTCTCTACTTTAAAGAGTCCTCTCCTGCTGATGTTCAGGTGTATATCAGTATGTAGTGTCTCTACTTTAAAGAGTCCTCTCCTGCTGATGTTCAGGTGTATATCAGTATGTAGTGTCTCTACTTTAAAGAGTCCTCTCCTGCTGATGTTCAGGTGTATATCAGTATGTAGTGTCTCTACTTTAAAGAGTCCTCTCCAGCTGATGTTCAGGTGTATATCAGTATGTAGTGTCTCTACTTTAAAGAGTCCTCTCCTGCTGATGCTCAGGTGTATATCAGTATGTAGTGTCTCTACTTTAAAGAGTCCTCTCCTGCTGATGTTCAGGTGTATATCAGTATGTAGTGTCTCTACTTTAAAGAGTCCTCTCCTGCTGATGTTCAGGTGTATATCAGTATGTAGTGTCTCTACTTTAAAGAGTCCTCCTGTTGATGTTCAGGTGTATATCAGTATGTAGTGTCTCTACTTTAAAGAGTCCTCTCCTGCTGATGTTCAGGTGTATATCAGTATGTAGTGTCTCTACTTTAAAGAGTCCTCTCCTGCTGATGTTCAGGTGTATATCAGTATGTAGTGTCTCTACTTTAAAGAGTCCTCTCCTGTTGATGTTCAGGTGTATATCAGTATGTAGTGTCTCTACTTTAAAGAGTCCACTCCTGTTGATGTTCAGGTGTATATCAGTATGTAGTGTCTCTACTTTAAAGAGTCCTCTCCTGCTGATGTTCAGGTGTATATCAGTATGTAGTGTCTCTACTTTAAAGAGTTCTCTCCTGCTGATGTTCAGGTGTATATCAGTATGTAGTGTCTCTACTTTAAAGAGTGCTCTCCTGCTGATGTTCAGGTGTATATCAGTATGTAGTGTCTCTACTTTAAAGAGTTCTCTCCTGCTGATGTTCAGGTGTATATCAGTATGTAGTGTCTCTACTTTAAAGAGTCCTCTCCTGCTGATGTTCAGGTGTATATCAGTATGTAGTGTCTCTACTTTAAAGAGTGCTCTCCTGCTGATGTTCAGGTGTATATCAGTATGTAGTGTCTCTACTTTAAAGAGTCCTCTCCTGCTGATGTTCAGGTGTATATCAGTATGTAGTGTCTCTACTTTAAAGAGTCCTCTCCTGTTGATGTTCAGGTGTATATCAGTATGTAGTGTCTCTACTTTAAAGAGTCCTCTCCTGCTGATGTTCAGGTGTATATCAGTATGTAGTGTCTCTACTTTAAAGAGTTCTCTCCTGCTGATGTTCAGGTGTATATCAGTATGTAGTGTCTCTACTTTAAAGAGTGCTCTCCTGCTGATGTTCAGGTGTATATCAGTATTTAGTGTCTCTACTTTAAAGAGTTCTCTCCTGCTGATGTTCAGGTGTATATCAGTATGTAGTGTCTCTACTTTAAAGAGTCCTCTCCTGCTGATGTTCAGGTGTATATCAGTATGTAGTGTCTCTACTTTAAAGAGTCCTCTCCAGCTGATGTTCAGGTGTATATCAGTATGTAGTGTCTCTACTTTAAAGAGTCCTCTCCTGCTGATGTTCAGGTGTATATCAGTATGTAGTGTCTCTACTTTAAAGAGTCCTCTCCTGCTGATGTTCAGGTATATATCAGTATGTAGTGTCTCTACTTTAAAGAGTCCTCTCCTGCTGATGTTCAGGTGTATATCAGTATGTAGTGTCTCTACTTTAAAGAGTCCTCTCCTGCTGATGTTCAGGTGTATATCAGTATGTAGTGTCTCTACTTTAAAGAGTCCTCTCCTGCTGATGTTCAGGTGTATATCAGTATGTAGTGTCTCTACTTTAAAGAGTCCTCTCCAGCTGATGTTCAGGTGTATATCAGTATGTAGTGTCTCTACTTTAAAGAGTCCTCTCCTGCTGATGCTCAGGTGTATATCAGTATGTAGTGTCTCTACTTTAAAGAGTCCTCTCCTGCTGATGTTCAGGTATATATCAGTATGTAGTGTCTCTACTTTAAAGAGTCCTCTCCTGCTGATGTTCAGGTGTATATCAGTATGTAGTGTCTCTACTTTAAAGAGTCCTCTCCTGCTGATGTTCAGGTGTATATCAGTATGTAGTGTCTCTACTTTAAAGAGTCCTCTCCTGCTGATGTTCAGGTGTATATCAGTATGTAGTGTCTCTACTTTAAAGAGTCCTCTCCTGCTGATGCTCAGGTGTATATCAGTATGTAGTGTCTCTACTTTAAAGAGTCCTCTCCTGCTGATGTTCAGGTGTATATCAGTATGTAGTGTCTCTACTTTAAAGAGTCCTCTCCTGCTGATGTTCAGGTGTATATCAGTATGTAGTGTCTCTACTTTAAAGAGTCCTCTCCTGCTGATGTTCAGGTGTATATCAGTATGTAGTGTCTCTACTTTAAAGAGTCCTCTCCAGCTGATGTCCAGGTGAGTGCCTTGGTGTTTAAACAATACAAATAACAACAACATGTTGACTTTAGGATTAACTTAAATAAACCTCAGTGTTATTTTCTCTGTCTTTATGAAGTGACCTTTAAAGTGTACACTTCCTTTTCATCAGACGTCACGACCTCCTCCATGTTTATCACTGGAGATATGTTAAACCCTAAACATTGAGACTCTCACGACCTTTGACCCCCGGACTGACGCTCATATTCACCTTGAAGCAGTTTTTGAACTTCTTGGAGACGAAGTAGAGGATGATGGGATTGATGCAGGAGTTGATGGTCGCCATGTTGATGCCGAAGTAGTCGAGCACCAACAGGAAGCTGCAAGAAGAAGAAATCAAATAATGTGTACATCATCTTCCAATTTAAAAAAGATATTTCTGACGTTTTTTCAGGTATTTTAAACATGTTTTTAATGACATTTATTGACGTATTTTAAATATATTTTTAAGGACTTTTTCCACATATTTTCTGAAAATATCGACAAACTTATGGGACATTTTCAGGTTTTTAGGGGGGTATTGTATTTGTCTTTACTTAATATTTTAGGATATTATCCTGCATTTACCTGCTGTTTCAGATTATGCGTATTTAACCTCCTTTATAAACTGATTTTTCATATTTTTTCCTATCATTTCAGACAATTTACAAGCTTTTCTCAAACATATTTCATTTTTTTCATTCTTAGTTTCTACAGATTTGACGAACATATTTTGCATATTTTCCTGACACTTTTATTCAAGACTTAATTCAGCAATTTTTTCACATCTTTTTAAATATTAAATATTTTACTTATATTTTCTTATATTTTTCTGACATTTAAAAAAAAAATTTGACAAATGTATTTTGGATAGAAATTTGGGGGAGAATTTAGTCACATAAATTAACACTTATAATTAACATCTTCCCATGAATTGAGAGCATTTCCTTGGCACTGATACAGTATATTTTAAATGTGTGTGTTCCTCTGCTTACTTTAGCAGTTCACAGCGGTGGGCATCGTGGGATTTGTAGGCGTTCCTCTTCAGGAGGCGGCTCAGATGGAGAGGGAACCAGCAGAGAGCGAAGATCAGAACCAGACAGAAAACTGCTTTCGCCACTTCTCTACGCTGCGGGAGGAAAGAAGAGGATGATCAGTGTGTGTGTGTGTGTGTGTGTGTGTGTGTGTGTGTGTGTGTGTGTGTGTGTGTGTGTGTGTGTGTACCTGTTTGAGGTGTTCACTCAGGGCGATCCTCAGGCTTCCCTTCTGGTGCCGCAGCATCTCGCAGGTCATGAGTCCGTAGAACACAGCCGAGCAGGTCAGAGGAACGCAGAAGTAAAACCCAAACAGCCACCAGTCCTTCGCGTCTCTATAGAACTGCAACACACAGAAACACACAGAAGCTGAACCCAGTCTGCTCTGATTGGTTAGCTCGCCGGCTCTGATGTAATTGGTCAACCAGCTTAGAGATATCCCGCTCCCTTAGCCTATCACGTACAATGTGTTGGAGCGCTACATGGTGATGTCACTATGTTCTGGAAGTAAACAAAGTCTAATTGAGGCGTTTCAGGGGGTTGTGGGAGAGGGAACACAGGGATTTGAGCCTCTGCAGACCATTTACATGCACTAAAACCTGTATAACACACTACAGTAAAGGGAAGACCCCAAAAAGCAGAAAAGGGCCCCTTTAATTAACGCTGTTACTAAGACATATTTTCATTCATTATTATTTCAATGAATATGTTCTAGATTAACCTGAGTGCACTGACTGCAGTTAATATGAGGTCTGAGCACTGATGGCAGGTCAGCTGACCCCGGGTCAGTTCTGAGTGCACATGTGACCTGCAGATGTAAACAGGAAATGATGTTTTAAACTATCAAAGAGACCTCGCCCTGAAAACACAACAACTCAGAGAGCCTGGAAACACAAGAGAGAGAACATCCGTCATACAGACGATCTGAGATCAGGCTTTACCCATAACCTGTCAAATGTGCCGTTATTATTTATTTAAACATCTTAGGCAGAATTTGGTATTTCAAACCAACTTGATAGATTTGTTCCTCACACGTTCAAATTAATTTTTGCTATTTTTTTAACTAACAAACTGATATCTTTATGTAGCTTGATATATTTGTTTAGAAAACTACTGTCTGAGTTTCATCTATTGCTACCTTTTCACATTTTAATGGTTAAAAACTAACATTGGGATTCTGTTTTGAGAAGAATATTAAACAGTTATATTTCTGACCATATTTTAGATATTTAACATATTTCTTTATGACTTTTCTCATGCGTTTTTTGTGGTATTTTTGTGCCTTTATTCACATATTTTAGGACATTTTTCACAACATTTATCAACATTTTACTGTTATTTGACACAGTGCTTATTTTACTTCCTTAATACATTAATTTTTTTATTGTTTTCCTACTCATTTCCACACATTTGTCAGACTTGTCTCACATTATTTCAAATATTTTTCTATTATCTGTCGCTAATTTTTTGCATATTTTACAAATATTTTGTGTGTATGTTTCTGACACTTCTCAGGTTAGGGTCAGGTTCTGCAGTCACACACACACACACACACACACACACACACACACACACACACTGAAAGGACGGAGGGAGGACACACACACTTACACACACAATCACATTGCATTCAGCGTAACAAGCCATCCAGTAACAACGTCCACACACGCACACACACACACACACACACACACACACACACACACACACACACACACACACACACACACACACACACACACACACACACACACACACACACACACACACACACACACACACACACACACAGTCTCAGACACACAGTCTCTCACTCACACACATACACACACACACAGTCTCAGACACACACACACAGTCTCACACACACATTCTCTCACACACACAGTCTCAGACACACACACACACACACACACACACACAGTCTCAGACACACACACACACAGTCTCAGACACACACACACAGTCTCACACAGTCTCACACAGTCTCACAGTCACACACACACACACACACACACACACACACACACACACACACACACACACACACACACACACACACACACAGTCTCAGACACACAGTCTCTCACTCACACACATACACACACACACAGTCTCAGACACACACACACAGTCTCACACACACATTCTCTCACACACACAGTCTCAGACACACACACACACACACACACACACACACAGTCTCAGACACACACACACACAGTCTCAGACACACACACACAGTCTCACACAGTCTCACACAGTCTCACAGTCACACACACACACACACACACACACACACACACACACACACACACACACACACACACACACACACACACACACACACACACACACACACACACACACACACACACACACACACACACACACACACACACGGAGGGGGTGTTGGGCTGCAGCATGCACGTTCTCATGGTAGCGTTCCTGTACTCGAAGGTAACCATGGTGAACCCGACGGCCTCGGGCACGGCGAGCAGCGCCGACAGCAGCCAGATCCCCCCGATGCCCAACGCCGTTACCATGGGAACACCGGTCCCCTGCACCTGGGACCAGGAAGCCACCGCCCGGTACCTGAGGGGGTCAGAGGTTAATGTGTGTGTGTGCAGAGATGTGAAAAGTACACACATCCTTTACTCAAGTAGAAGTACAGATACTCGTGTTTAAAAATACTCTGGTGAAAGTAGAAGTACTGACTAAACTTCTTTACTCAAGTAAAAGTAAAGAGGCTTTGAAATGTACTTCAGTAAAAAGTACCCATAACTAGCAGCTGTTTTAAAGAGTACCTGACCTCCCTTTATATTAATAGAACAATAATGTCATTGTTAGCTAATGAATGTTTCCATGCTGAACAACGGCAACATGACAACGTTTTCATTGGTCCCTCTTCTTTATAGAGATGGGCGAGTCCTGATTCATTCGGATCATTAACCCGGATCCTAGAAATGAGCTGGTCGCGACGAGTCTCCCCTCTCCATTAACCCGAGTCCTTGAGTCCCACACTTGGTGTGACGTACAAATTAAAACTATAAATTGCGTCACTCGCTACTCTCTTTATAACATGTAAAATCACATTACAACGTACCCCAGTCCATCTACCTACCCTTTAGCAAGTATACAGGATAGCTGCCTGCCAGAAGTTATCGTTTGGCTCAGGGGAGGGGACGCGGATCAGTGAAACTTCCTGCAGACTCGTGGGGACTCAGAGGAGCCGACGGCTCCTAACCGTAATAGCATAGCAGATCCATACTCGTCATGTGCACGAGCATAGCCCCTCCTCCAGCACCCGGCTCCCGCGCTATATATGAGTCAACAGCAGACTCGCAGATTCGCAGATTCGCAGATTCGCAAATCCTGACTCGCTGCAACACACAGCGGATCAGACTCGTGCGGACTCGGAGCCGGATATAGCAGCAGACCCAGAGATCCAGCAGACTCGTGCATGAGGACGAATCGCAAAATAACCCTTTTTTTTGTGATCAACATTTTTTATTAAAGCAAAATACACTGTGTAGCGGAGGTTAATAGTTTAATAGATAGATAGATAGATAGTACTTTATTGATCCCAAATTGGGAAATTGTTGTTACAGCAGCATAAAAGGCATTTTACAATAAAACAAAACTACAAAATATACAAGAATAGAAAGAAAATAAAATAAAATATAAAATATAAAATATACATGTCGAAATAGAAAATATACATGCAGATATTATATATATATATATATATATACAAATATATATATATATTCAAAATATATGGAATAATAATATGCTCGTGAAATGCATCAACTTTTCGGTTTCACCGATAGGATTTCTACGGTCTTGGTGATGCTGACTCATATGACTCAAATGACTCGTATGATCCGGATCTCTTCAATGACTGACTCAGAAGACCCTGAGTCCGTAAAAGGATCCGGATTTGCCATCTCTAGAGAAGACCAGGAAATGATGGATACACGGATCGCGTTCAAATCAATAGGCACGCAATGACTCTAAATAATAATGATCACGCCACCAAACACACATTCAAACTAAAGGAACCAGCCTGTTTGGGAAATGTGAGAAGTAGAAAGTACAGGTATTTGGGTTCAACATGTGAGAAGTAGAAAGTACAGGTATTTGAGTTCAACATGTAAGAAGTAGAAAGTACAGGTATTTGAGTTCAACATGTAAGAAGTAGAAAGTACAGGTATTTGTGTTCAACATGTAAGAAGTAGAAAGTACAGGTATTTGTGTTCAACATGTAAGAAGTAGAAAGTACAGGTATTTGTGTTCATCATGTAAGAAGTAGAAAGTACAGGTATTTGTGTTCAACATGTAAGAAGTAGAAAGTACAGGTATTTGTGTTCAACATGTAAGAAGTAGAAAGTACAGGTATTTGTGTTCAACATGTAAGAAGTAGAAAGTACAGGTATTTGGGTGTGTGTGTGTGTGTGTGTGTGTGTGTGTGTGTGTGTGTGTGTGTGTGTGTGTTACCTGTCCACACTCAGAGCACACAGGTTGAGGACGGTGATGCCGACGGAGGTTTTCTGCAGGAAGGGAAACAGCTTGCAGAGAAACAGCCCGAACACACTGTCTGCAAACGGCCAGGTCATCGCCAACAGCTACACACACACACACACACACACACACACACACACACACACACACACACACACACACACACACACACACACACACACACACACACACACACACACACACACACACACACACACACACACAGATTATTAAGTGTGTGTTATCTCAGTCAGGGGATATTTTAGTGCTCTTATCTCTAACACTCAACCTGCTGACTGATAAACACACCACAGACAAGTTGTTGTGTATCCCATAATGCATTGCTGCTCCTGTAAACTCAGCACACTGCTCCCATCTCCCCAAGTTCCATTATTAAATGTTTGTCCTACTTGAATTCCTTATTTCAGGCATAGAAACAGATCAGAATGAGGAATAGAAACCACATGCATCATGTCAAATAACATCCATTTATACAAAAATGATGCGGTGAAAGTGAGTTTGACACCCCTGCCTTAGATACTGATAAAACAACATGTCAACAAACAAACCCTGAATCTGTTTACCTTGTACACGTTGATAGGTATGTCGATGGCGATGTAGATCAGGTCTCCTAAAGCCAGACTGGCTATCAGCGCGTTGGGGCCGTTCCTCATGCTTTTATTTTGGTAGATGATCCTCAGCAGGGTGGCGTTCCCGATGATCCCCACGGCGAAAATAACACAGGAAAGCACGGTGTTGATGTATTTGAAGGCGGTGTTGATGGAGGTGACTTTTAGGCAGCTAGGGGGCGACAGAGGGCGTCTTTTCAACAACAACGAGGCGTTCAGGGACTGCTTTCTCTCGTGTTTGTTGTGTTTCAGCTTGTTGTGTTTTGGTTTTGTTTTCTCCAGCAGGGTCGGGGGTTTGATGGCGGTTTCTTGGAGCAGATTTGGTTCTCTGTGAGGCGGGTCGGTGCTATGAAGGTTTGACATGTCCGATGAGACGGTTCTTTGGGATCCAACGGGGGCGATGGACGTCAAACACGAGGCGAGAAGCAGCAAGAAAACAAGGCTGGGTGTGGAGGGGATTCTGGAACTGGATTTGTTGCCAGAACTCTTTTCTGAATCCATTTTCACAGCTCCAGAGAACATCTTCAAACCGCCTAACCCCGGTGGAAATGTAGAAGTATTTCCAGAACTTCTTTATTCGCTTTAGAACAAACTCTACAAGCCAGATTAGAAACCGTTGACATAGACCGAATCACGCCTGAGCTGAACAAAGAGAGCGTTAAAACAACTTAATAACCCAACGTTAGTCTAGATCAACATTTCAAGACCGTGTAGAACTTTTCTTAGTTTTAGAACGAGCGCTAGAACCTGCAATTTTACAATTAGACGACGCTGAACAAACGACGGCGGGAAACAACGTTAATATCTGCTAGCGTTGTGTAAATCTGACGCAATATTAACACAACTTGTAGAGCTTTTCGTACTCTAGAATACACAAACGACAAAGAAACTAATGATCATAACTAAATCTGGAGCGATATATACGTGTCTCTTTTGGGTATATTTGTTTTATGAAAGATGACGGCAACGCGTCACGATGCAGAAATGTCCTTTAGCTCAGACTTCTGACATCCAGTGTTTACAACAGAAATATATATATGTGTTAAAGTTAATTTCACATATCGTTGCTATCCAAAATAACCGCTAATCGTCCAGGAGGAGTTGTTTGTATTGTTGTTCCAGAAAGAAAAAGCCCAGCTCTGAGTTCAAGAGGAGTTTGTTGACATTTGATGATTTCAGGCTTTGAGGAAATCTGTGGAGAAAACACAAACAAAACACAGGCTTTATTAGAAAGGGATGTTTCTCTAAATGTTAGATTCGACCTATAAGACAATTCATCTGTGTTGAATTAACCAGAGATGGAGTACTCGAGTCCTGGACTCGGACTCGAGTCGGACTCGAGTGCCGATTTTCGGGACTGTGACTCGACTCGGACTCCCGCACTGATTGACGCGACTCGGACTTGGACTCGTGAATTCTCGCGCACGATGACTTGGACTCGGACTCGGACTCGTGAATTATCGCGTACGCTGACTTGGACTCGGACTCGGACTCGTGAATTTTTCCCCCCATGATGACTCGGACTCGACTTGTACATTGACGCTCCGACTTGGACTCGGACTCGGACTCGAGCAAGTTTTCTATGGAGTCTGATGTCCTCTATCCTGGCGTGTGCACCGGCTGCGAGGCGAGTTCACGTACTGGGCCCCGCTATTCCAGTCTAAAGATGTCTAGAGACACGCCCCGCATCGTGCTGTATGCTTTCACACATTCTGCTTCCACATTGGAAAAGAGCATCGCAAAATGCTCTATGTGGAAACAATATTGAAGAGAAGGCTCCGTAACACATTACTCTAAACATCGAGTTCAGACATATAGGCTGTCTTGAACACTATCATCAGAGTAACGTCATCTAATCAATACATAAAGATTCAGCCGATAACACGAAAGCATATGGCTACTTAACATGCAGAATGACGTCATTTTGCATGCTAAGTAGCCATGTGCTTTCTGGGGCTAAATCTTTATCAGTAAACCGATTTAACCGGTAAAAGTTCCTTCAAAATAAGAGTCCCGATCTTATTACTATCAAAATAAAAGTGCAAAACGAAAACTTTACCATAGGAAAATATTGGCATACAAATATAATCACTTCTCTAAAAGGTAACTCATTTTAAACATAGTTTATATATAATAATAATAATAATAATAATATTAATATTAGTAATAAGCTTTATATTTGTATAGCACCTATTACAAGAATTGTAGCCAAACTGGCTTCACAGCAGTTCAATAGACAGATTAGTATAACATGACAGGATAAAGCAATGTAGAGGAGCAGCTACATTTCAACACATATATCCATGAAGATTAATACATGAAGACTTGTGACTCGGACTTGACTTGGACTCTTCTTAGGTGACTCGGACTTGGACTCGGACTCGAACACAGGTAATGATGACTCGGACTCGGACTCGACTCGGACACTCCTTGGGTGACTCGGACTTGGACTCGGACTCGAACACAGGTAATGATGACTCGGACTCGGACTCGACTCAGACATTCCTTGGGTGACTCGGACTTGGACTCGGACTCGACTACGACTCTCCCTTGGTGACTCGGACTTGGACTCGGACTCGAAGAGTGGTGACTCGAGAGTGACTTGGACTCGTGAATTGGTGACTTGACTACAACACTGGAATTAACCAATTAGTAGGTTGTTATCATCGATAGGAAACCAAAACAAATAGTTAAAAGACGCTAAAATGCTCCATTAGACATGGTAACAACGTCATTCATCAATCTATGAAATACAATTATATGCATCAATACACAATGACAGACAAAAGTATTTCGCTAAATGTTATGCAGACGGCAGGTCAATGTCTGTCTGCATTTAAGATCTTAATGTCAGTCTGGCTGTTGCTTGTTTGGTTAAAAGTGATTTTAATATTTAAAAAGTCCCGGCTTTAAAGTCAGGATGAAGACTAGACACAGCAACAAGTTATTAAAAGTCTACGTCTCTGGTCATGTGACGCAAAGGCTTTCTTCAAATGTGAGGAAATGTTACAGAATTCAAATATCATTTGATAAAATAAATGAAATCACTTCCGCGAAACTCGCGGAAGTGATTTCAAAACAAAAGCACTCGTTTGCTTGGAACGTTGATAATATTATAAACAAGGGGAAACGAGGTGAATTTAGCGATCACAACGAAAACGGCCAAGACACACATTGAGCCCAGAAAATGAATGTTATTAAGGGCTGTAATGTAAATATAATAAGTCTATGTCTAAAATGGACAACATTGTTAGGAGATTTAAACTATACAGCGATTCTGCACTGCGGTCACTCAGCCGTCTCTCCACGTTGTTTTTTCAAATCAGCTGCTCTTCATTTTTTTTTTACAAATATTTTGTACCGCAAGTTCTTAATAAAACTAACACTGTTGGACTCGGTATTATTTTGACTGCTACCACCAATAAAATGAAGTACTTTTTTTTTAGTAATCCTCTGTCAAAGTCCCCTCCTGAGTACTAGAATGCATGTTTCTCTACTATTTTGAATAAGCGTTAAAACACCTTTCTTCATGAGACTTATATTGTTGGACAGAGTATTTTAAGAGGATGGTAGACATGATATCAGCACTAGTACTGCAGCAGCAGCATTTTACACCATGCGAAGTCTTTAGAGTCTGGCCCATAGGTCTGGCCTGGACAGCTGGTCTATCCTTCAGCAAAGTGACACACCCTTGTGACTCTTGTTGGCTGCTGTCTTTTAAAATATGATTATTTCTCTGCTCCTAGTTAATTCCTCGCAGATTCTTCCACCAGTCCCAGTCATTGCATGTCAGAGCTTCGAAAAATGTGTCCAATTCAACTAAATGTTTTTTTGTGAGTGAAGGCCAGAGCTAAATTATAGATTGTTTGATTGTGTACGGTGAGAGAAAATAATTCCACATCCTCCTATGAAACTTTTTTTATTTACTTTTCCATTATACTTATACTTACTTGTATTAGAGAGGGTTCTTATGGTCATTAAAAACCTGGAAAAGTCATGGAAATTCAAAATGCTAATTCCAGGCCCTGGAAAAGTTATGGAAAACAATATTTTCCCCAAAGTTTTGAAAAAGTAATGGAAATGTGACTAAAATTGCATCAAATATAATTTATATTTAATCTAATCGCCAAAATAGTAATACTATAATGATAATAAATACTGTATCATATAGTAATGAAACGTAAAATGGCATTTAACTGACGAGGTATTTTGCTGGTGAGAGATGTTAGTTGCTTTAGCCTGTAGAAGCTAGTAAGCCTACTATTGGATTTGTTTTAGAAAGGGACAACATGTTTCAGACCCTATTTTCCTGTTCCATGTTAAAATAAACCATTTTCAGTGGTACCGCTGAGACAGAGTAATGTTTTTGGTCATGGAAAATTAGGTATAGGTCATGGAGAAGTCATGGAGAAGCATTGGTGAAAAAGTGTATGAACCCTGATTAGAACATTTGCATGGTGAACTACATGCTGGATATCTTCCCCAGCCTCAAGGAAATACAATAAAATAAATGGATTCATAATTTTAAACAATTGATAAAAATGTATAAATTAATAATGTTTGGTGCAAACATTTCAAATTTAAATACAAAAGGAAAAAAAAGTTTACTTTTGAAATGATTTCTCACAAAAACCTTTCTAAATAGTAAATTATTAAAAAGCGTGTAGTCAATAGACGTTTTTTTGCCTAAAATAGTTGAAATTGAACGTAAACTATATCAAACACCACATCCATGGCAATTAACCCATTTTTGCCCGCTATTTAAATTGACTTTGGTTGAAGTTAATACAAATATTCATATTATATATATATATATAGCATATCATTGATGCAGTCTTTCTGAACACTTTTAAAATAAAATACTGCAAATGAAGAATATTTGTAACCCTTTAACTGCCAGCGCCACCATTTGGTAGAGCTCATTTTGTGTCTTGATATCTTGTTGAAAAATAAATAAAAAAGTTTTACTCCATCTGATTCAGCCAGCTCTACAATTTGGTTGACATGTTATGCACAAAACAACCTCTAGATGTCACTGTGGTTCGAATAGAAAGCCCTTCAGCTAGCTTCCACTGAGAAAGTTGGCATGCTAAAAATCACTGCTGACGAAATCACTCTTTTTGGTCAACTTTTGTAAGGTAACCATGTCATTTTTGACATATTTTAGTGTCAGAGCACTGAGTGAACATAATCAGATAACTTGATGCACAAAAAAAGTTTTAACAAGGGTGTAATTATTTTTTTGAAAATATGCTCAACCAACCGGTCGAATTGGCCTTTTATGGTAAACTAGCAATATGACTTTTTCAGAGTTTCAGAGATGTTTTTCAATAAAATATGGTAAATAAATGGCTAGATTTGTGGTAATATTACTACATCTAGTACTGCCTTATGAGTCTCAGAGTGAAAGAGTGATAATAATTCATAAAGCAGCTTTCATGCATGGCATTCAGCCCGAAGTTGCACACAGATGAGCAAGTTAGGCCAACACAGGATGTAGACATTTGCTGTTAGGCCAGTGGGTTCTTGTTAGGCCAATTCAGCATCTACAGTAAGATGAGCAAGTCTTTTTTTATTATGAAAAACACTTAACATTACTTTTTTCCTTTTTTTACAATTATAATTTATTTTCTTTTATGAATATATCTATATATTGCTAATTTTCCATAAAATAATATTTTTTATTTCAGTTTGTGTTTTATTTGAGTTTGATGCATACAAATACTGTACTGTATGATGATTGTTGAAAATGCACTTTTACCATAGAAGGCCAGCTCGACCAGTTTGTAGTCTGGCTCAAAAAAACAAAACTGTGTGGTCAGTCAAAAAAAAAGAAATGTGTTTGTGGTTAGTTGTGGCCCATTTGATAAAAAAATGCAAACAAATAATTGTTCCATAGGTTTTTTCTTGGTCTGGCAGTTAAAAGGTTCATGTTCTGCACAGATAGTGCCTTAACTTGAATTTGAAAACACGTGGCAACTTTATTAATACAGCAGATGAAAAGATTTGTGGAAGGATAAATTCTTCATGGGCTTCAATGGCTCTCGAGATAAAGGGCATTTTATGGTTGCTTGTATTATCCTCAGATAGTGGTTTGTTTAAATAACTAGTGACATTTTAATAAATATTGCAAAAAAGGGCATATATATAACCTGGCCGGCTTAACCAGTCTGTATTTCTTCAAGCACCACAAGAGTCAGAGTTTATAAAGTAACTACACAGTAAAAGTACTTCATAGTACTTGTGGGGGTTTCACTAGTACTGAGTCCAACAGGATCAATCTCACGAAGAACTAATGACAACAAAAAATAATTCCCTCATCAAACTTAGCAGAAGTGGCTTGCTTTTGTTCTCAGGAGGGGACTTTGACAGGGTATTTCTCAAAAAATACACAGTAAAAGTACTTCAATGTATTGTTAGTAGCAGGCAAACTAATACCGAGTCCAACAGTGTTAGTTTTATTAAGAACTTGTGGTAAAAAATATTTGTAAAAAAAAAATGAAGAGCAGCTGATTTGAAAAAACAACGTGGAGAGACGGCTGAGTGACCGCAGTGCAGAATCGCTGTATAGTTTAAATCTCCTAACAATGTTGTCCATTTTAGACATAGACTTATTATATTTACATTACAGCCCTTAATAACATTCATTTTCTGGGCTCAATGTGTGTCTTGGCCGTTTTCGTTGTGATCGCTAAATTCACCTCGTTTCCCCTTGTTTATAATATTATCAACGTTCCAAGCAAACGAGTGCTTTTGTTTTGAAATCACTTCAAAACAAAAGCGTCTCTATGTATGAAAGAGTCCTCTCCTGCTGATGTTCAGGTGTATATCAGTATGTAGTGTCTCTACTTTAAAGAGTCCTCTCCTGCTGATGTTCAGGTGTATATCAGTATGTAGTGTCTCTACTTTAAAGAGTCCTCTCCTGCTGATGTTCAGGTGTATATCAGTATGTAGTGTCTCTACTTGAAAGAGTCCTCTCCTGCTGATGTTCGTTCAGGGACCTCAGGTGAACACATTACGTCAATAAAAACTCCGGTTAATGCTGGTTACCATGGTAATGAGAACAGCGTTAGGGTGGAGCGCGCGCTCACACAAGAGCGCGCGACGGTGTGTTCAGGGACCTCAATAAAAAATCGGCCCTTTCTGTGTCGACCCTCCATGGGCAAATCTTCCTTTCACGGGGGATTTTGCGGCGGAACGGGTCACCAGAGAGTATCACAGCTTTATAGCTGCGGCCCCACAGCTAAGGGCTTGTCCATTAACACAATATTATGGGGAATGGAAACTCAGCTGTGTACTGTCAGAGTGGATGGACAGGACGCTGAAACGGGGTTATTCACTCCAGTTTTGCAGCGTCCCACCTCCATTCAGAGGCATGCGAGAGGTAATTCTGTCATCCCAGGAGGAGATGGGTTTCCTCTCAACAGAGATTCAGGCTTTGGTGCAGAAACAGGCAGTGTCTGTGGTGCATCCTCAGCAAAAGGAAAGGGGTTTTTATTCCATGTACTTCCTGGTTTTCAAGAAGACAGGGGAATTCAGACCTATTCTAGATTTGCGCAGCCTGAATCTTCACATTTGCCGCAGGAAATTTCGCATGTTAACTATCAAACAGTTAATGGGGCTAGTGCAGCCGGGCGATTGGTTCACCACCATCGACCTGAAAGACACATACTTTCATGTGGAAATTGTGCCAGAGCACAGGAAGTATCTGCGTTTTGCCTTTCAAGGGATAGCCTACGAGTACAACAGACTGCCGTTCGGCTACTCCCTATCCCCACGCACATTCAGCAAATGTGTGGCCACAGCGCTTCAACCGCTGCGCGCCCAGGGTATGAGAGTTTTCTTTTACATAGACGACCTCATAGTCATGGCTGGGTCCCGGGAAAAGGCAATGTTTTGCACAGCACAATTGATCACACACCTAACCAAATTAGGCTTTGCGATCAATTGGGGAAAGAGCACCCCCCATACCTCTCCAACAGGCGTTGTATTTGGGAGTGGTGCTCGATGCAGACGCGCTACGTGCCACCCTGTCAGAAAGCAGGCGTACGTCCCTTCTCAGGGCGGTGTACAGTCTCTGGGTCTCATGGCGGCTGCTCACGTTGTGGGTCCCATTGGGGTTACTGCATATGCGCCGCCTGCAGAGGTGGTTTTCCAGTCTGCGTTTGGATCCCAAGAGGCACAAACGGCGGCTGGTGACCATCCCCCCCTCAGTGGAGGGCAACCTCCGGTTCTGGGGGTCTCCCGGGCACCTCCGGAGGGGGTCTCCACTGGGGCGGGTAACCTCCTACATCACAGTGTTCACGGACGCATCCAGAACAGGATGGGGAGGGACCTGCCTGAAGAGGGCTATAGGTGGGGCGCTGGTCTCTAACAGAAACACGACACAGCAACCTCCTAGAGCTACGGGCAGTAGTGTTAGTCCTCCAACATTTCATGCCCCTAATTCAAGGGAGACATGTATTGGTCAGGAGCGACAACAGCACCACAGTGGCTTATATCAACAGGCAGGGCGGAGTCCGCTCCGCCGCCTTGTTGGCCACAGCGGAGAGGCTGTGGTTATGGGCATCATAGGTGGTATTATCTCTGAGAGCCCTCCATATCCCGGGACTGGAGAACAGGGGGGCCGACCTCATGTCGAGGGGCGGCCCCCTGCCAGGCGAATGGACGCTTCACCCGGAGGTGGTGAAGCAGATCTGGGCCCAGTTCGGGAGAGCGGAAGTGGACCTGTTCGCCAGCCGGCACAACAGCCACTGTGCCCTGTGGTTCTCCATGGCCCTGAGCGACGACCCGCCTTTGGGGGTGGACGCGTTTGCACACGAGCCATGGCCAAAAAAAGCTGCTATACGCCTTTCCACCGCTGCGTCTCATTCTCCCTCTCCTGGGGAGAGTGAGGCGAGAACGTCTGGCAGTCATTCTGGTGGCACCGGATCGCGTCGGGGCTCCGTGGTACTCAGAAATGACACAGATGAAGGTGGGCCAGCCCTGGGCGATCCCCCAGTTCTGGGGGGCGATGTCTCAAGAGGCAGGTGCAATCGGGGCGTTACCCACTCTGAGCCGTCCTCTTCAGGCTTGGCTCCTGAGAGGGACAGGCTAAGACAGGGTGGATTGTCTGACAGCGTTATTCAGTCTATCCAGGCAGCTAGAGCAGAATCCACCACAGCCTGTTACAGGCCAAAGTGGCTGAGATTCCAGCATTGGTGTAAGGAGCGGGGAATAGAGCCCCTATCTTGGGAGTTGGGCTCTATTTTATCCTTCTTACAGTTACTGGTGGACAGAGGGCTTGCTCATTCCACAGTGAAGGTGTATGCAGCAGCCATCTCGTCCTGTCATGAGGGATTCAACGGCAGGTCAGCCTTCTCTCATCCACTGATGTTGCGGTTTTTACAGGGGGTCAGGAGGCTGCGCCCGGTGGTGCACGCCTCCGCCCCACAGTGGGACCTGCTGCTGGTGCTCGAGGCTTTGGTCACGGGGCCTTTTGAGCCTCTTGAGCTCTCCTCCCTGAAAGCACTGTCGTGGAAGACAGCGTTGCTACTTGCCTTAACGTCAGCCAAAAGAGTGTCCGAGTTAACCGCTCTGTCGGTGCACCCGAGCTGTTTATTGATTCGGGGTGACCAGAGTGGGGCGACACTCAGACCGAACCCCGCCTTTGTGCCCAAAAGCCTAAGGAGTGTGTTCAGGTCGAGGGCTATTCAGTTGGGGGGTTTTAGTCTTCCACCCCATGGGGGGGCTAGAGAAGCTAAATTACACCTCCTCTGCCCGGTGCGCGCATTAGCATATTATGTAGAGCGCACAGCTACCCTGAGACGCACTGAACAGTTGTTTGTGTGCTTCGGGGGCGGGGTGACTGGAAAAGCTCTGTCCAAGAAACGCCTGGCAGGCTGGCTTTGTGAAACCATTGCACACGCCTACGAGCGGGCAGGGAGAGCCTGTCCCATGGGGGTCCGTGCGCACTCCACACGAGCTGTGGCTGCATCAACAGCCTTATTCAGCGGTGTGAGTGTGGAGGATATATGCACGGCGGCGTCTTGGTCAACGCCAGGCCCCTTCATAAAGTTTTATCTCTTGGATATGTCTGGCTCTTTCTCAACGTCTGTGCTTGCTGGGGCAACACAGGACTGGTGAGGAGGGGGGGGGCTGTGGGTCAGTGGGCATCTGACCCCCTCCCCGGGCGTAAATGCGCTTACATTTCTCCGGACCCCTGGAGGGTCGCGGGGTGACGTAATGCGCTCTGGGCCCTTACAGGGCTGAAGGGCTCCCTCACCTGCCTGGGGGCAGGAGGGGGAGAGCCCTCCATATTATTGTCCCTACACACTCTGCACAGGGTCAGTGGCTGAGTGGGGGGACGTAGGGGGCACTTGCGTTCTCCCCGTGCTCTTTAGGGACTCAGGAGGGAGAGTGCATAGTGAACCCATACAGGGCTGCGGACTTCCCTGTCTGCCTAGGGGCAGACGCACGGGAGTCCTCAGCACTATTTTTGAGCACACTTTTTTGCGAGGCAAGCGCGTCAGGGTGTGCTCTATCGGCCGCAGCCCGGACTTCTCCACGGTTACAACCGAGGGAGAGGTGAGTGAGGCGCAGTGGCTGCTAAAGCCGGTCAGGGACAGTGAGGTGGAACGTGTGTGCTGGACGACAGTGCGTGCATACATCAGGGCTCCGCCCACTGTACCCATAGAGTCCAGTAGAGGGCGGAGCCTGTGAGAGATATAACGTCGGGTTACGTATTGTAACCCGACGTTATATTAACACAGGCGGAGCCCTCTACCTTGGGGGCACTGTCTGTCCTATACCGCTCGCTGAAGAGTGGTGTAGGATGGTGGTCAGGAGGCGAGGCCTCCTTTTATAGGGAAGTGAGATGCGCACGCATTCAGGTAGGCCCGCCCCGGCTACGTCTATAGAAATCTCAGTAGGTGAATGCTTGCATGATAAGGTAGTACCCATAGAGTCCAGTAGAGGGCTCCGCCTGTGTTTATATAACAAGGGTTACAATACGTAACCCGACGTTTCTTCTCTCTCCCCTCACAGCAGTACACAGGGGGGGGGGGGGGGGGGGGACTCCTGACTTAAGGAGAAATACACTGAGGCCCGAAAAAAGTTTTGTGTCATAGCCGAGAATAATATTTTGCAAGTCCTGCAGAGTAGGGGTCATGACCTTTTTACACAAACATGGGAAGGTGTGTCTTATGCCAGAGCCATGGAATATGTCTGGTCATGTCCAGTCCTGTGCATCAGATGCCCAGTTTCCACAGATATGGGTATGGAGGAGGGGTCTTTAGGTTTCCCTGTCCTGTTTTTGAGCATAAAGACACTGGTGGAGAGGGAGCAGACTCGAGAGAGGGCGGGGGGGGGGGGGTTCCCCTGGTAGCTCTCTCCCTGAGAGCTGGGGTTTTGTTCTCGGTAAGGTTCTCTCAAACTTGGTAAATATCTCTCGAATTTCTTTGTTGAATGCTGAGCGAATTTCTTTGTGAAATGAGTGGAATGAATTGATGTTTGTTGAAAGTTAGTACCCTGCCACCTGTGAGGAAAGGTCCTCTGAATTCATGCGGGACTAGTTGAAGTATACGAATGTGGAAATGAGAAAATGAACTGATTTGGTGAATGAAAGTTTGAATGTGCTTTTTATTATCACCGGTCATTTATGAGGAGATGCCTCTAAATTCTGTTGGGAGATTTTAAATGTCACAACTGAATTGGGCAGTTGAAGTTACAATTTAGTGTAATAAATGTAAAACTGTGAATCAAAGTTTCACATTAGAACATGATCACAGCATGATATGTTTAGTATGATTATAATGTTGTAATGAGAGAAGGTAAAAACCCTGTTCAAGTGTGGACCTATTTTTCTTCAAATAAACTGATCCCACCTTTTGGATTGGGACAACTTGAAAGACATCTGCGCTCTCCTCTCCTGCTTCAAAGGTGAGATTGCACACTGCCACACTCACACTTAGGTGGGGCCACACCTCATTACTGATATCAGAATCCTTCGGGATCGCTTAAACAGATTTAGAGGGTCGTCTGAATTGAAACAGCAGTTCATTGAACCTGGTTCTTCAGGAGTTAATAGAGGTGAGATCTTGCTGACGTTGGTGGATCTAAGCCAAGCAGTAAACTTACGTAGACTCAATAACTTCTGTTAGGTCAATTAGTAGGTCTGAGTCATTTGCCGGAATAAATGATCAGCCCTCCCGACTCCGACACAAGTCATCGATATTATCTACCACCAAATCATCTTCTTCAACATCTGTTGTGTCTTGAATGTCCCTTTCATTTTCAGTCCGGTCAGTTTGATCAAATGTTTCTGTATTCATCAAAATTCCTGGCTTAAACTGCAACTGGCTCTGCCTCTGTCTGCCATCATGGTTCCTGCTTTGTGGGAATTAAATGTCACTGGTTTCAAAATGACAATCCTGGTAGGGGCATTGGACATTTTGGCGCATCCGGATATATGTACACAAATGTGAAAACAATCTACCTAACTATATAACTATCTATCTATACAACTAACTGTTATTCATGTTTGATCAGCACTGCATATTTTTACAGTTTTTATCCGAGTTTGGAAAGATTCCGCTTGAAGTTAATCACAAAATGTATTAAAATTAAAATTAAAAAGCTGTAAAATGTATTATCTCTTGGATTTACACACGGCATCTATTGCACGTCTGTCCATCCTGGGAGAGGGATCCCTCCTCTGTTGCTCTCCCTGAGGTTTCTCCCATGTTCCCTTTAAACTGTGGGGTTTCTCTGGAAGTGTTTCCTTGTACGATGTGAGGGTCTAAGGACAGAGGGTCTAAGGACAGAGGGTCTAAGGACAGAGGGTCTAAGGACAGAGGGTGTCGTTTTCTCATACTGATATTCTGAACAAACTGTGCTGTTGTATTTGCTGTAAAGTGTCTTTACTGTAGGGTATTTTTTTATTATATGTACAGCACTTTGGCTCGACCAAAAATCGTTTAAAAATGTGCTATATAAATAAAACTTGATTTGATTTGATTTGATTTGAAAATGGCGTCCGTCTGTTATAAAAACGATCTCAATTACAGCTAAATAGTGCACTAAAATACGTTTCAGAAAACTTTTGAGGGCAGAAATAAACAGTACAGTAACAGAATCTTGATTTGTGTTTGATCAAGACTGCATATTTGACCAGTTCAAATAAGCCTTGGTTGAGAAAAGGACACCACATGATGGCTGTATGTTCAGAAACGTTCAAAACCAGAAACAGTACATATGCATTTCGTGACAGTTATTTATAATTTGTGACATTGTTAACATGTTTTTAATAAGCATTTAAACATTTTCAATTCATTTCAGAAAAGCTCTTATAACATGAATGGCATGGTGGTTTTAGTTAACGTTAGCTACCTTTGCTATTAGCTAACATTAAAGGTCCCATGTCATGCTTTTCCGGTTATGACCCGTCCCCTTGTGTGTTATGAAGGTGTTTCTGCATGTGAACGGTCTGCAGAGTCACAAACCCTCAAAGTACACCCTGTAGCGAGTAAAACTCTAACCCCTAGATTCCACCGGGTCCGTCTGCGCCGCGTTACGGCTGCGCCGCGGTTTTGGTCCGGCCTCTTCCGGCGTCATACCCTACCAGGCGCGTTTCAGAAGCATTTCAGAAGCGGAGCGTCTTGCCTGCCGGCTCGCAGTTTTTGTTGATTTGGGCATATTTCCTGGACAGTGTTATGGTTTAGGTGTTTTGCTTTCTCCTCCTCCTCTCTGTCTTCTCTCTCTCTCTCTCCTGTGCAGTGTGGTGATCGTTAGAAGGCGCAGCTGGTTCACAATGAGGAGCACCATCTAATCAACTCCTCCATAAAACCCTGGTCATGTTCACACTCCAGTGCCAGATAACTCCGTCTCACTCGGTAGAGCTGAACGTCGTAGTATCTCGTTTAGTGTGATTTTCTCTTGCTGTTTTTGTTGAAGAGTAAACCTTGTTAAAAGACTGAATCCATCTGGTCTCTGCCATAGTAGGTCCTGAACTTTTGACCCAGCCCTAACAGAATTATCTGGCCATAAAACATGGACCCGGCAGAGACTGAATTTTCATGGGACCTTTAAGATTAGACTGCCAGGAGTTTTAGCTATATTGACCCTTATAAACAGTCAAATTACCAACATTTAAATAAAAGCAATAATGACTTTTCTTTTCACTATCTCTGTAAAGCGACTTGAGCACCTGTAAAAGCGCTAACAAAATTAAATCCATTTGCTGCAGTTGGTCAAAAAGCAGTTGGTTAAAAAACAAGATATCTTTGGACATTAAGAAGGGTTCAAGTAGCATTGCCAGAATCTGTGAAGTCACATTCTTTTTTATCTTCAAATGAAACATACAGAGGCCACAACAATTAAGCAACGAAAAATGCAGTTCAATCACTAGCATTGCAATCTTTGAACAAGGTTGGCCTTTTGTGTCAGTTCAATCATTTCAACCAGATACGAGTTCTTGTAGAGCCTGAGCTGGAGGGTGTGGACAAGATGTCAGTATCGTCTGATTGAGCAGACACTGCTTCTTCAACGACGGTAAAGATGTATTCTTGGACACCATCATCAGGCATTGGGATGACCTTGATAGTTGTCAAATCTTCAAGGTCAGCAGTGGATGTCAGGTTGACTAGTGCATCTCCAACGTCTCTGTCTTGATATTGCATTCTAAAACCTCCACACACTTTCCTGACTTCATCAGTAAGCTGCTCCATTGTCTCTGGGATGCCATTAGGCAGAACTAGCTTCCTGGAGTCATCGGGATTCACAATAATTCTCAACTTGGCTGGCGTTTTCACGGTCATGTCAGGCAGCCCCAAAGGAACTAGAACAAACAAGAACATAAACAACTATTAGTAATAGTGCAATGATACACTGAAAGCAAACGTCTCTCTTACAATAGTGACATGCCTGGAATGACAGAGCAAATGATTGCCTAGATATATTATCACTTGAGATTAGAGTAGAGTAAGTCTCCATTTTGGGTTTGTCATTCCTTTTTAAACGTACATGAAAACTACATACAGTTCATTTTGGAACTTACCAATCAGCATAAATTGTGACCTTCAGCGGAAAACAGCAAACCAGTAAACACAAAGGAAATACATAAATAAGGTGTATTTAAACGATGTTAACCCAGCATAAAGCACACACCCCTCAAAGCATGGTTAACAAGACGGGCAGCGGGTTGTTTGTTTCCCCCCGTCCCCACTGTTTTACAGCCCACTCTCCGGAGCGGCGTGGTCCGAGTGCGGGTTGCTGCAGAGCAGAGATACAACCTTCAGCCACATAAACTATAGCGCTCCCGGAGCTTTAATAACGGCTCGCCAAAAGTATAAACATCTCTAACCAACACACTCTCACTCCCTAAGCGTCCAGGAGCGACGCTTGGTCAGGGTCCTGAGCGTCCAGGAGCGACGCTTGGTCAGGGTCCTGAGCGTCCAGGAGCGACGGCTTGGTCAGGGTCCCGTGGCGGGCAGGAGCGACGCTTGGTCAGGGTCCTGATCGTCCAGGAGCGACGCTTGGTCAGGGTCCCGAGGCGTGCAGTTTGGGACGCTCCGAGGCTCCTTCAGCTTCATAAAGGGACGCAAAGAGCTTTCAACTGATTGCAATGTATTCCCATCGGAGGCGGGGATTTTACGCTCAGGGAAGCACGGCATTCGTTTGTGTCGGAGGCTGTTTAAAGGCAATGTGAGCGTTCCATTCCCATTGGATAACGGAGAATTGTAACACCCGGAAGTAAGTATTTCCCCTTACTGTGGATTGATTTGACGAGATATCTCCACTACTCAACAACTCAGAAACACCAGATTATCTTGTTAATTAAACGACATTGATAGGTTTAGTGTGCAATGCTTTTGTCACGTTTTCCCCTTAGATTCTGAGAAACAAGGATTGTGGGTAATGTAGTGTCTTCGGCCATCCAAAACTCATAGAGAACGACTTGTTCTCAGAATTGAAGGGGAGAACGTGACAAAGCATTGTACACTAAAACCTATCAATGGACCACTGACCAAGCGTCGCATCCTGGACGTTTATGGAGTGAGAGTGTGTTGCTCTAACGCTGGCTGGGGTCTGGCTGTTTAGTGTATTTAATATGCTGCAGTGTTTTTTATGAGCGGAACACGTATTTTAAATTGCATTTTTTTAATGAAGACATGCGATTGCTGATGAAGTTAGCGTTGTACCATTTGCTCTGTTTAGCCCCCGACGGCCCCAGCCCCTGTTCATAAACAAGCTTGAATTAAAACACTCTCTCGTTTTTTACTCCAAAGGCCCATGCCACTCAGTTATAATGCATTCAGTCACCAATGTGGTGTGGTGTGTGTGTATGTGTGGGTGTGTGTGTATGTGTGTGTGTGGTGTGTGTGTGTGTGTGTGTGGTGGTGTGTGTGTTGTGTGGTGTGTGGTGTGTGTGTGTGTGTGTGTGTGGTGTGTGTGTGTGTGGTGTGTGTGTGTGTGTGTGTGTGTGTGAGGGGCACACCCGCCCGGGCCTTGATCAGACCACACCCAGGCACAAGAGCAGACTGGCACGGTTTGCTCGTCAACAGGTATATATATATATATACATAAATAAATGACGTTCGCAACAACTCAACCTTTTCACTAGTCAGTTCGCCCCATGCATGATACATTTATGAAGATGACCTGGTTAAACTGCTTAAAAACTAGCTAACCGTGGCTAAACTTGCTAACCCATAGCCACATACAAATACCTCATGTGAAACCAATATAACATTTGCAAACTATTTAAACTTTTCACTAGTCAACCGACACCACAAAGAATCGCCACTTGCCTGCAGCCTTCCATCTGTGCACAAACTTATCTCGTGCCCTCATTGGTCATGTGCGCGTTCGTGTGTGTTGGAGGAGGGGCTCTGTAAGGAAGTGGCAGAGTTTTTCCGGCTGTGTATTTTCACATTCTAGCGCACTCGAGCTGGTGTCTCCAAACTTACCTACCCCACCTTTAATTAGACCACTTAAAAAAAGTATTTTGATTAAATGACACAGTCGTTACACTTTTTCCAGTGTTCCAGATCCATGGTGGTCTTTTAGTAGTCCAATGGGCGTTTTTGTGGTACAAGGTATTCTTTTAACAATGCTGCTGTAATCTGAAGAATTGGTTGTAATGGTCAGACATGATCTTGGTTCCATATACTGGTTTCTTTCTTTTCTAAAATGATACAAATAATCAGCTTGTAATGGTCTGAGCTGATGTCATCATGGCTTGAGATGGTTACGCATCTTCAAGTAGTCCAAACTATTTTTAATGGTAGAACTGAATGACTCTTGGATCATGAACTGGTTTCTTGATGCTATAACTTGGACCAAAATGCTCTTTAAATGGTCCAATATGATGTTATTGTGGCCCTGAATGGGTTTCTTCATGAATGTATAGTCCAACAACCCTTTAGTTCTGAGACAATCCAAGTTGCTTTGGATTTTAAATATGAAGGACAGACCATCTGTTTCAATGTATTTCTTTATTTAGAGAAAGGGGCATGGTACTATCAGATCATTTCCTTCTCCCTGCTCCTTTTCGGGTCAGTGTGTTTATAGAGACATGATTTGTAAATATTTGTTGAACGGAACCAATAACAATGAAATGAAATGAATTTGTTGTCCTGGTTGGCCACCACTCTTGTACCAATAAGCCTGATTCCTCACCCTTATTGAATGCTTATATATAAATGTCTCTCCTTCCTCCATCAGAGCCGTGAACCTCTTTCCCAACCGGGTCATCGGGTGCATCGGGCAACATGTCGGAGAACCCGTCGAGGAAATCAACAAAATCCTGGGACTCCCGTTTCCTGGTGAGCAGCGCCCACGATCAGCTGATCACGGAGAAAACGACTTCTTCGCCGGACTCGTGGAGGAAGGAGGAGGAGGAGGAGGAGGAGGAGGAGGAAGAAGAAGAAGATAGAGATAGTGGAAGTGATTAAAAAACTGGACGAACTGACTGTTGATGAACTGATATAAGAACACATGATCACACACTAAAATATGAAGTGTTGGACTGTTAAAAGCTTTTTAAATTCCCTGTCAGACTTGTAATTTATTTACTCTGATCAGATCGATCCTGATTTACACCAACATCTCTTTGTGTATTTAGAAAACTTACATATTCTTTGTTAAATAAAACACATTTTTCTTTGCTTTTCTTTTGGTATCAGTACTAAAAAGCAGGTATTGTATTAAAAAACACCATAACAACCAGCTCTATGTTCTGTCTGCTGGGTTTGAGAAACATGCTTTTGTAATAAACATGTAAATATTTACAACTTTGTCATATCATATCTCTTAAAATACAATGCATGGGTTTGTCAATTCTGCCCATTGTATACTCTATTCCTGAAGAAACACACTTGTACATCGTTTCATTCTGTATTTATTTTAACTTGTCGGTACCAGTACGTAACAAGAAATATGTCAGTCAATAAAAGTTGTGTATTAAACAGTGAAAGCACCAAAGTACTTACAGTACTAAAAGTAAAAGTACTCGTTCAATAGAATAGCCCATCCCTGAATCATAAATATTATAATATAATATAATTACTCAGAAATCGATTAATCAATGTGAACATAGCTTTAATATTGTGTGTATAGTTTGAATATTAAATCTATCAACTGTAGTGATCGCTGTTTATCACTGTTTATCATAATTCACTCATGGAACTACAGGTTGGGGGTATTGTTTCTGCACGGACATATATGTTGTTGACTGTACTTATTGTGTGCCCTCCTTGCTTCTTCCTCTTTGCTTCCCGGGCTTCAAGCCGGCAACATGTGGTTTTCTGCTGCTGAATAAAACCAACTTTGCACCTTCGATGCACCGCCTCCGACTCCCTTCTCTCGGCACTACACAACTAAATATAGTGTAGTAGAAAGTTAAATATGTGCCTCTTAATTATTATTACATGTCATTTGTTAGACGCTTTTATCCAAACCGACTTACATACATTCAGTACTGTGGACAACCCCCACAGGAGCAATTTGAGGAGAAGTGTCTCAGGGACACAACGACATGCTGACTGCAGTGGGACTCGAACTTGCTACCCTCTGATTCGAAGTCCAGCACACTATCCTCTTAAAGGCTGTAAAGAATAATTTGGCATAACATCTACATTAAGGGTAATTAAAAATATCTTAACACGTTTCCTTGAAAGATAATAATTGTCTTTATATTTGTCTTTGTCCAAAATTCGTTTTTTATATTTCTAACAGATTTACCCGAGTTGGTATAGTCCAGTCTCCCCACACAATGGTACAGTCCAACTGCCAGCGGGAAAGCGCTGTTTGTCACGCGACACGATGTACCCGGTCACCATGGCGACAGAAGAAGGAGAAGGATCGTAGCTTAGAAACGAGAGAAAGCAGAGACTTTATCTCCGGATTCACACCATAATCCCTGGGTTTCTTACGGTATGTAAACCTTCTAATGTCCCGGTAAACTTGCATTAAGATACATATGAACCACAGAGAGTTAGGGTCCAGCTACAGCTCAGGGTTTAGCCACATGCTAAAGTTAGCTTCAGAGCTAGCAGTCTGTATTTGTAAACAAAGACGAGCTGGAAATGAAACAACAAATACTTAAAAACTGGTTAAAAAATGTTTCTGATGGAAGGAAACGACCTGTTCTCTCTTTGAATGTGGTTTATACCTTTCAGATAACATCTAGCAACAGGTAAAGCCTTACAATTAACCGTTTTCTATGGTTGGAAACTATATTTTAAGGTCACTTTATACTCCTTAGCTACATATCAGAGATACATATTGTTCTTTTAATACTCTTTGTTTGTC
>NW_022987888.1:0-172788 GCF_902827165.1 Trematomus bernacchii | reverse complement strand
ATTTCTCACAAAACCTTTCTAAATAGTAAATTATTAAAAAGCGTGTAGTCAATAGACGTTTTTTTTGCCTAAAATAGTTGAAATTGAACGTAAACTATATCAAACACCACATCCATGGCAATTAACCCATTTTTGCCCGCTATTTAAATTGACTTTGGTGAAGTTAATACAAATATTCATATTATATATATATATATAGCATATCATTGATGCAGTCTTTCTGAACACTTTTAAAATAAAATACTGCAAATGAAGAATATTTGTAACCCTTTAACTGCCAGCGCCACCATTTGGTAGAGCTCATTTTGTGTCTTGATATCTTGTTGAAAAATAAATAAAAAAGTTTTTACTCCATCTGATTCAGCCAGCTCTACAATTTGGTTGACATGTTATGCACAAAACAACCTCTAGATGTCACTGTGGTTCGAATAGAAAGCCCTTCAGCTAGCTTCCACTGAGAAAGTTGGCATGCTAAAAATCACTGCTGACGAAATCACTCTTTTTGGTCCACTTTTGTAAGGTAACCATGTCCTTTTTGACATATTTTAGTGTCAGAGCACTGAGTGAACATAATCAGATAACTTGATGCACAAAAAAAGTTTTAACAAGGGTGTAATTATTTTTTTGAAAATATGCTCAACCAACCGGTCGAATTGGCCTTTTATGGTAAACTAGCAATATGACTTTTTCAGAGTTTCAGAGATGTTTTTCAATAAAATATGGTAAATAATGGCTAGATTTGTGGTAATATTACTACATCTAGTACTGCCTTATGAGTCTCAGAGTGAAAGAGTGATAATAATTCATAAAGCAGCTTTCATGCATGGCATTCAGCCCGAAGTTGCACACAGATGAGCAAGTTAGGCCAACACAGGATGTAGACATTTGCTGTTAGGCCAGTGGGTTCTTGTTAGGCCAATTCAGCATCTACAGTAAGATGAGCAAGTCTTTTTTTATTATGAAAAACACTTAACATTACTTTTTTCCTTTTTTTACAATTATAATTTATTTTCTTTTATGAATATATCTATATATTGCTAATTTTCCATAAAATAATATTTTTTATTTCAGTTTGTGTTTTATTTGAGTTTGATGCATACAAATACTGTACTGTATGATGATTGTTGAAAATGCACTTTTACCATAGAAGGCCAGCTCGACCAGTTTGTAGTCTGGCTCAAAAAAAACAAAACTGTGTGGTCAGTCAAAAAAAAAGAAATGTGTTTGTGGTTAGTTGTGGCCCATTTGATAAAAAAATGCAAACAAATAATTGTTCCATAGGTTTTTTCTTGGTCTGGCAGTTAAAAGGTTCATGTTCTGCACAGATAGTGCCTTAACTTGAATTTGAAAACACGTGGCAACTTTATTAATACAGCAGATGAAAAGATTTGTGGAAGGATAAATTCTTCATGGGCTTCAATGGCTCTCGAGATAAAGGGCATTTTATGGTTGCTTGTATTATCCTCAGATAGTGGTTTGTTTAAATAACTAGTGACATTTTAATAAATATTGCAAAAAAGGGCATATATATAACCTGGCCGGCTTAACCAGTCTGTATTTCTTCAAGCACCACAAGAGTCAGAGTTTATAAAGTAACTACACAGTAAAAGTACTTCATAGTACTTGTGGGGGTTTCACTAGTACTGAGTCCAACAGGATCAATCTCACGAAGAACTAATGACAACAAAAATAATTCCCTCATCAAACTTAGCAGAAGTGGCTTGCTTTTGTTCTCAGGAGGGGACTTTGACAGGGTATTTCTCAAAAAATACACAGTAAAAGTACTTCAATGTATTGTTAGTAGCAGGCAAACTAATACCGAGTCCAACAGTGTTAGTTTTATTAAGAACTTGTGGTAAAAAATATTTGTAAAAAAAAAATGAAGAGCAGCTGATTTGAAAAAACAACGTGGAGAGACGGCTGAGTGACCGCAGTGCAGAATCGCTGTATAGTTTAAATCTCCTAACAATGTTGTCCATTTTAGACATAGACTTATTATATTTACATTACAGCCCTTAATAACATTCATTTTCTGGGCTCAATGTGTGTCTTGGCCGTTTTCGTTGTGATCGCTAAATTCACCTCGTTTCCCCTTGTTTATAATATTATCAACGTTCCAAGCAAACGAGTGCTTTTGTTTTGAAATCACTTCAAAACAAAAGCGTCTCTATGTATGAAAGAGTCCTCTCCTGCTGATGTTCAGGTGTATATCAGTATGTAGTGTCTCTACTTTAAAGAGTCCTCTCCTGCTGATGTTCAGGTGTATATCAGTATGTAGTGTCTCTACTTGAAGAGTCCTCTCCTGCTGATGTTCGTTCAGGGACCTCAGGTGAACACATTACGTCAATAAAAACTCCGGTTAATGCTGGTTACCATGGTAATGAGAACAGCGTTAGGGTGGAGCGCGCGCTCACACAAGAGCGCGCGACGGTGTGTTCAGGGACCTCAATAAAAAATCGGCCTTTTCTGTGTCGACCCTCCATGGGCAAATCTTCCTTTCACGGGGGATTTTGCGGCGGAACGGGTCACCAGAGAGTATCACAGCTTATAGCTGCGGCCCCACAGCTAAGGGCTTGTCCATTAACACAATATTATGGGGAATGGAAAACTCAGCTGTGTACTGTCAGAGTGGATGGACAGGGACGCTGAAACGGGGTTATTCACTCCAGTTTTTGCAGCGTCCCCACCTCCATTCAGAGGCATGCGAGAGGGTAATTCTGTCATCCCAGGAGGAGATGGGTTTCCTCTCAACAGAGATTCAGGCTTTGGTGCAGAAACAGGCAGTGTCTGTGGTGCATCCTCAGCAAAAGGAAAGGGGTTTTTATTCCATGTACTTCCTGGTTTTCAAGAAGACATGGGAATTCAGACCTATTCTAGATTTGCGCAGCCTGAATCTTCACATTTGCCGCAGGAAATTTCGCATGTTAACTATCAAACAGTTAATGGGGCTAGTGCAGCCGGGCGATTGGTTCACCACCATCGACCTGAAAGACGCATACTTTCATGTGGAAATTGTGCCAGAGCACAGGAAGTATCTGCGTTTTGCCTTTCAAGGGATAGCCTACGAGTACAACAGACTGCCGTTCGGCTACTTCCCTATCCCCACGCACATTCAGCAAATGTGTGGCCACAGCGCTTCAACCGCTGCGCGCCCAGGGTATGAGAGTTTTCTTTTACATAGACGACCTCATAGTCATGGCTGGGTCCCGGGAAAAGGCAATGTTTTGCACAGCACAATTGATCACACACCTAACCAAATTAGGCTTTGCGATCAATTGGGGAAAGAGCACCCCCATACCTCTCCAACAGGCGTTGTATTTGGGAGTGGTGCTCGATGCAGACGCGCTACGTGCCACCCTGTCAGAAAGCAGGCGTACGTCCCTTCTCAGGGCGGTGTACAGTCTCTGGGTCTCATGGCGGCTGCTCACGTTGTGGTCCCATTGGGGTTACTGCATATGCGCCGCCTGCAGAGGTGGTTTTCCAGTCTGCGTTTGGATCCCAAGAGGCACAAACGGCGGCTGGTGACCATCCCCCCCTCAGTGGAGGGCAACCTCCGGTTCTGGGGGTCTCCCGGGCACCTCCGGAGGGGGTCTCCACTGGGGCGGGTAACCTCCTACATCACAGTGTTCACGGACGCATCCAGAACAGGATGGGGAGGGACCTGCCTGAAGAGGGCTATAGGTGGGCGCTGGTCTCTAACAGAAACACGACACAGCAACCTCCTAGAGCTACGGGCAGTAGTGTTAGTCCTCCAACATTTCATGCCCCTAATTCAAGGGAGACATGTATTGGTCAGGAGCGACAACAGCACCACAGTGGCTTATATCAACAGGCAGGGCGGAGTCCGCTCCGCCGCCTTGTTGGCCACAGCGGAGAGGCTGTGGTTATGGGCATCATAGGTGGTATTATCTCTGAGAGCCCTCCATATCCCGGGACTGGAGAACAGGGGGGCCGACCTCATGTCGAGGGGCGGCCCCCTGCCAGGCGAATGGACGCTTCACCCGGAGGTGGTGAAGCAGATCTGGGCCCAGTTCGGGAGAGCGGAAGTGGACCTGTTCGCCAGCCGGCACAACAGCCACTGTGCCCTGTGGTTCTCCATGGCCCTGAGCGACGACCCGCCTTTGGGGGTGGACGCGTTTGCACACGAGCCATGGCCAAAAAAGCTGCTATACGCCTTTCCACCGCTGCGTCTCATTCTCCCTCTCCTGGGGAGAGTGAGGCGAGAACGTCTGGCAGTCATTCTGGTGGCACCGGATCGCGTCGGGGCTCCGTGGTACTCAGAAATGACACAGATGAAGGTGGGCCAGCCCTGGGCGATCCCCCAGTTCTGGGGGGGCGATGTCTCAAGAGGCAGGTGCAATCGGGGCGTTACCCACTCTGAGCCGTCCTCTTCAGGCTTGGCTCCTGAGAGGGACAGGCTGAGACAGGGTGGATTGTCTGACAGCGTTATTCAGTCTATCCAGGCAGCTAGAGCAGAATCCACCACAGCCTGTTACAGGCCAAAGTGGCTGAGATTCCAGCATTGGTGTAAGGAGCGGGGAATAGAGCCCCTATCTTGGGAGTTGGGCTCTATTTTATCCTTCTTACAGTTACTGGTGGACAGAGGGCTTGCTCATTCCACAGTGAAGGTGTATGCAGCAGCCATCTCGTCCTGTCATGAGGGATTCAACGGCAGGTCAGCCTTCTCTCATCCACTGATGTTGCGGTTTTTACAGGGGGTCAGGAGGCTGCGCCCGGTGGTGCACGCCTCCGCCCCACAGTGGGACCTGCTGCTGGTGCTCGAGGCTTTGGTCACGGGGCCTTTTGAGCCTCTTGAGCTCTCCTCCCTGAAAGCACTGTCGTGGAAGACAGCGTTGCTACTTGCCTTAACGTCAGCCAAAAGAGTGTCCGAGTTAACCGCTCTGTCGGTGCACCCGAGCTGTTTATTGATTCGGGGTGACCAGAGTGGGGCGACACTCAGACCGAACCCCTCCTTTGTGCCCAAAAGCCTAAGGAGTGTGTTCAGGTCGAGGGCTATTCAGTTGGGGGGTTTTAGTCTTCCACCCCATGGGGGGGCTAGAGAAGCTAAATTACACCTCCTCTGCCCGGTGCGCGCATTAGCATATTATGTAGAGCGCACAGCTACCCTGAGACGCACTGAACAGTTGTTTGTGTGCTTCGGGGGCGGGGTGACTGGAAAAGCTCTGTCCAAGAAACGCCTGGCAGGCTGGCTTTGTGAAACCATTGCACACGCCTACGAGCGGGCAGGGAGAGCCTGTCCCATGGGGGTCCGTGCGCACTCCACACGAGCTGTGGCTGCATCAACAGCCTTATTCAGCGGTGTGAGTGTGGAGGATATATGCACGGCGGCGTCTTGGTCAACGCCAGGCCCCTTCATAAAGTTTTATCTCTTGGATATGTCTGGCTCTTTCTCAACGTCTGTGCTTGCTGGGGCAACACAGGACTGGTGAGGAGGGGGGGGGCTGTGGGTCAGTGGGCATCTGACCCCCTCCCCGGGCGTAAATGCGCTTACATTTCTCCGGACCCCTGGAGGGTCGCGGGGTGATGTAATGCGCTCTGGGCCCTTACAGGGCTGAAGGGCTCCCCTCACCTGCCTGGGGGCAGGAGGGGGAGAGCCCTCCATATTATTGTCCCTACACACTCTGCACAGGGTCAGTGGCTGAGTGGGGGGACGTAGGGGGCACTTGCGTTCTCCCCGTGCTCTTTAGGGACTCAGGAGGGAGAGTGCATAGTGAACCCATACAGGGCTGCGGACTTTCCCTGTCTGCCTAGGGGCAGACGCACGGGAGTCCTCAGCACTATTTTTGAGCACACTTTTTTGCGAGGCAAGCGCGTCAGGGTGTGCTCTATCGGCCGCAGCCCGGACTTCTCCACGGTTACAACCGAGGGAGAGGTGAGTGAGGCGCAGTGGCTGCTAAAGCCGGTCAGGGACAGTGAGGTGGAACGGTGTGCTGGACGACAGTGCGTGCATACATCAGGGCTCCGCCCACTGTACCCATAGAGTCCAGTAGAGGGCGGAGCCTGTGAGAGATATAACGTCGGGTTACGTATTGTAACCCGACGTTATATTAACACAGGCGGAGCCCTCTACCTTGGGGGCACTGTCTGTCCTATACCGCTCGCTGAAGAGTGGTGTAGGATGGTGGTCAGGAGGCGAGGCCTCCTTTTATAGGGAAGTGAGATGCGCACGCATTCAGGTAGGCCCGCCCCGGCTACGTCTATAGAAATCTCAGTAGGTGAATGCTTGCATGATAAGGTAGTACCCATAGAGTCCAGTAGAGGGCTCCGCCTGTGTTTATATAACAAGGGTTACAATACGTAACCCGACGTTTCTTCTCTCTCCCCTCACAGCAGTACACAGGGGGTGGGGACTCCTGACTTAAGGAGAAATACACTGAGGCCCGAAAAAAGTTTTGTGTCATAGCCGAGAATAATATTTTGCAAGTCCTGCAGAGTAGGGGTCATGACCTTTTTACACAAACATGGGAAGGTGTGTCTTATGCCAGAGCCATGGAATATGTCTGGTCATGTCCAGTCCTGTGCATCAGATGCCCAGTTTCCACAGATATGGGTATGGAGGAGGGGTCTTTAGGTTTCTCTGTCCTGTTTTTGAGCATAAAGACACTGGTGGAGAGGGAGCAGACTCGAGAGAGGGCGGGGGGGGGGGGGTTCCCCTGGTAGCTCTCTCCCTGAGAGCTGGGGTTTTGTTCTCGGTAAGGTTCTCTCAAACTTGGTAAATATCTCTCGAATTTCTTTGTTGAATGCTGAGTGAATTTCTTTGTGAAATGAGTGGAATGAATTGATGTTTGTTGAAAGTTAGTACCCTGCCACCTGTGAGGAAAGGTCCTCTGAATTCATGCGGGACTAGTTGAAGTATACGAATGTGGAAATGAGAAAATGAACTGATTTGGTGAATGAAAGTTTGAATGTGCTTTTTATTATCACCGGTCATTTATGAGGAGATGCCTCTAAATTCTGTCGGGAGATTTTAAATGTCACAACTGAATTGGGCAGTTGAAGTTACAATTTAGTGTAATAAATGTAAAACTGTGAATCAAAGTTTCACATTAGAACATGATCACAGCATGATATGTTTAGTATGATTATAATGTTGTAATGAGAGAAGGTAAAAACCCTGTTCAAGTGTGGACCTATTTTTCTTCAAATAAACTGATCCCACCTTTTGGATTGGGACAACTTGAAAGACATCTGCGCTCTCCTCTCCTGCTTCAAAGGTGAGATTGCACACTGCCACACTCACACTTAGGTAGGGCCACACCTCATTACTGATATCAGAATCCTTCGGGATCGCTTAAACAGATTTAGAGGGTCGTCTGAATTGAAACAGCAGTTCATTGAACCTGGTTCTTCAGGAGTTAATAGAGGTGAGATCTTGCTGACGTTGGTGGATCTAAGCCAAGCAGTAAACTTACGTAGACTCAATAACTTCTGTTAGGTCAATTAGTAGGTCTGAGTCATTTGCCGGAATAAATGATCAGCCCTCCCGACTCCGACACAAGTCATCGATATTATCTACCACCAAATCATCTTCTTCAACATCTGTTGTGTCTTGAATGTCCCTTTCATTTTCAGTCCGGTCAGTTTGATCAAATGTTTCTGTATTCATCAAAATTCCTGGCTTAAACTGCAACTGGCTCTGCCTCTGTCTGCCATCATGGTTCCTGCTTTTGTGGGAATTAAATGTCACTGGTTTCAAAATGACAATCCTGGTAGGGGCATTGGACATTTTGGCGCATCCGGATATATGTACACAAATGTGAAAACAATCTACCTAACTATATAACTATCTATCTATACAACTAACTGTTATTCATGTTTGATCAGCACTGCATATTTTTACAGTTTTATCCGAGTTTGGAAAGATTCCGCTTGAAGTTAATCACAAAATGTATTAAAATTAAAATTAAAAGCTGTAAAATGTATTATCTCTTGGATTTACACACGGCATCTATTGCACGTCTGTCCATCCTGGGAGAGGGATCCCTCCTCTGTTGCTCTCCCTGAGGTTTCTCCCATGTTCCCTTTAAACTGTGGGGTTTCTCTGGAAGTGTTTCCTTGTACGATGTGAGGGTCTAAGGACAGAGGGTCTAAGGACAGAGGGTCTAAGGACAGAGGGTCTAAGGACAGAGGGTGTCGTTTTCTCATACTGATATTCTGAACAAACTGTGCTGTTGTATTTGCTGTAAAGTGTCTTTACTGTAGGGTATTTTTTTATTATATGTACAGCACTTTGGCTCGACCAAAAATCGTTTAAAAATGTGCTATATAAATAAAACTTGATTTGATTTGATTTGATTTGAAAATGGCGTCCGTCTGTTATAAAAACGATCTCAAATTACAGCTAAATAGTGCACTAAAATACGTTTCAGAAAACTTTTGAGGGCAGAAATAAACAGTACAGTAACAGAATCTTGATTTGTGTTTGATCAAGACTGCATATTTGACCAGTTCAAATAAGCCTTGGTTGAGAAAAAGGACACCACATGATGGCTGTATGTTCAGAAACGTTCAAAACCAGAAACAGTACATATGCATTTCGTGACAGTTATTTATAATTTGTGACATTGTTAACATGTTTTTAATAAGCATTTAAACATTTTCAATTCATTTCAGAAAAGCTCTTATAACATGAATGGCATGGTGGTTTTAGTTAACGTTAGCTACCTTTGCTATTAGCTAACATTAAAGGTCCCATGTCATGCTTTTCCGGTTATGACCCGTCCCCTTGTGTGTTATGAAGGTGTTTCTGCATGTGAACGGTCTGCAGAGTCACAAACCCTCAAAGTACACCCTGTAGCGAGTAAAACTCTAACCCCTAGATTCCACCGGGTCCGTCTGCGCCGCGTTACGGCTGCGCCGCGGTTTTGGTCCGGCCTCTTCCGGCGTCATACCCTACCAGGCGCGTTTCAGAAGCATTTCAGAAGCGGAGCGTCTTGCCTGCCGGCTCGCAGTTTTTGTTGATTTGGGCATATTTCCTGGACAGTGTTATGGTTTAGGTGTTTTGCTTTCTCCTCCTCCTCTCTGTCTTCTCTCTCTCTCTCTCCTGTGCAGTGTGGTGATCGTTAGAAGGCGCAGCTGGTTCACAATGAGGAGCACCATCTAATCAACTCCTCCATAAAACCCTGGTCATGTTCACACTCCAGTGCCAGATAACTCCGTCTCACTCGGTAGAGCTGAACGTCGTAGTATCTAGTTTAGTGTGATTTTCTCTTGCTGTTTTTGTTGAAGAGTAAACCTTGTTAAAAGACTGAATCCATCTGGTCTCTGCCATAGTAGGTCCTGAACTTTTGACCCAGCCCTAACAGAATTATCTGGCCATAAAACATGGACCCGGCAGAGACTGAATTTTCATGGGACCTTTAAGATTAGACTGCCAGGAGTTTTAGCTATATTGACCTTATAAACAGTCAAATTACCAACATTTAAATAAAAGCAATAAATGACTTTTCTTTTCACTATCTCTGTAAAGCGACTTTGAGCACCTGTAAAAGCGCTAACAAAATAAATCCATTTGCTGCAGTTGGTCAAAAAGCAGTTGGTTAAAAAACAAGATATCTTTGGACATTAAGAAGGGTTCAAGTAGCATTGCCAGAATCTGTGAAGTCACATTCTTTTTTATCTTCAAATGAAACATACAGAGGCCACAACAATTAAGCAACGAAAAATGCAGTTCAATCACTAACATTGCAATCTTTGAACAAGGTTGGCCTTTTGTGTCAGTTCAATCATTTCAACCAGATACGAGTTCTTGTAGAGCCTGAGCTGGAGGGTGTGGACAAGATGTCAGTATCGTCTGATTGAGCAGACACTGCTTCTTCAACGACGGTAAAGATGTATTCTTGGACACCATCATCAGGCATTGGGATGACCTTGATAGTTGTCAAATCTTCAAGGTCAGCAGTGGATGTCAGGTTGACTAGTGCATCTCCAACGTCTCTGTCTTGATATTGCATTCTAAAACCTCCACACACTTTCCTGACTTCATCAGTAAGCTGCTCCATTGTCTCTGGGATGCCATTAGGCAGAACTAGCTTCCTGGAGTCATCGGGATTCACAATAATTCTCAACTTGGCTGGCGTTTTCACGGTCATGTCAGGCAGCCCCAAAGGAACTAGAACAAACAAGAACATAAACAACTATTAGTAATAGTGCAATGATACACTGAAAGCAAACGTCTCTCTTACAATAGTGACATGCCTGGAATGACAGAGCAAATGATTGCCTAGATATATTATCACTTGAGATTAGAGTAGAGTAAGTCTCCATTTTGGGTTTGTCATTCCTTTTTAAACGTACATGAAAACTACATACAGTTCATTTTGGAACTTACCAAATCAGCATAAATTGTGACCTTCAGCGGAAACAGCAAACCAGTAAACACAAAGGAAATACATAAATAAGGTGTATTTAAACGATGTTAACCCAGCATAAAGCACACACCCTCAAAGCATGGTTAACAAGACGGGCAGCGGGTTGTTTGTTTCCCCCCGTCCCCACTGTTTACAGCCCACTCTCCGGAGCGGCGTGGTCCGAGTGCGGGTTGCTGCAGAGCAGAGATACACCTTCAGCCACATAACTATAGCGCTCCCGGAGCTTTAATAACGGCTCGCCAAAAGTATAAACATCTCTAACCAACACACTCTCACTCCCTAAGCGTCCAGGAGCGACGCTTGGTCAGGGTCCTGAGCGTCCAGGAGCGACGCTTGGTCAGGGTCCTGAGCGTCCAGGAGCGACGCTTGGTCAGGGTCCCGTGGCGTGCAGGAGCGACGCTTGGTCAGGGTCCTGATCGTCCAGGAGCGACGCTTGGTCAGGGTCCCGAGGCGTGCAGTTGGGACGCTCCGAGGCTCCTTCAGCTTCATAAAGGGACGCAAAGAGCTTTCAACTGATTGCAATGTATTCCCATCGGAGGCGGGATTTTACGCTCAGGGAAGCACGGCATTCGTTTGTGTCGGAGGCTGTTAAAGGCAATGTGAGCGTCCATTCCCATTGGATAACGGAGAATTGTACACCCGGAAGTAAGTATTCCCCTTACTGTGGATTGATTTGACAGAGATATCTCCACTACTCAACAACTCAGAAACACCAGATTATCTTGTTAATTAAACGACATTGATAGGTTTTAGTGTGCAATGCTTTTGTCACGTTTTCCCCTTAGATTCTGAGAAACAAGGATTGTGGGTAATGTAGTGTCTTCGGCCATCCAAAACTCATAGAGAACGACTTGTTTCTCAGAATTGAAGGGGAGAACGTGACAAAAGCATTGTACACTAAAACCTATCAATGGACCCTGACCAAGCGTCGCTCCTGGACGTTTATGGAGTGAGAGTGTGTTGCTCTAACGCTGGCTGGGGTCTGGCTGTTAGTGTATTTAATATGCTGCAGTGTTTTTTATGAGCGGAACACGTATTTTAAATGCATTTTTTTTAATGAAGACATGCGATGCTGATGAAGTTAGCGTTGTACCATGTGCTCTGTTTAGCCCCCGACGGCCCCAGCCCCTGTTCATAAACAAGCTTGAATTAAACACTCTCTCGTTTTTACTCCAAAGGCCCATGCCACTCAGTTATATGCATTTCAGTCACCAATGTGTGTGTGTGTGTGTATGTGTGTGTGTGTGTATGTGTGTGTGTGTGTGTGTGTGTGTGTGTGTGTGTGTGTGTGTGTGTGTGTGTGTGTGTGTGTGTGTGTGTGTGTGTGTGTGTGTGTGTGTGTGTGTGGTGTGTGTGTGTGTCGGAGCACACCAGCCCGGGCCTTGATCAGACCACACCCAGGCACAGAGCAGACTGGCACGGTTTGCTCGTCAACAGGTATATATATATATATACATAAATAAATGACGTTCGCAACAACTCAACCTTTTCACTAGTCAGTTCGCCCCATGCATGATACATTTATGAAGATGACCTGGTTAAACTGCTTAAAAACTAGCTAACACGTGGCTAAACTTGCTAACCCATAGCCACATACAAATACCTCATGTGAAACCAATATAACATTTGCAACTATTTAAACTTTTCACTAGTCAAACCGACACCACAAAGAATCGCCACTTGCCTGTCAGCCTTCCATCTGTGCACAAACTTATCTCGTGCCCTCATTGGTCATGTGCGCGTTCGTGTGTGTTGGAGGAGGGGCTCTGTAAGGAAGTGGCAGAGTTTTTCCGGCTGTGTATTTTCACATTCTAGCGCACTCGAGCTGGTGTCTCCAAACTTACCTACCCCACCTTTAATTAGACCACTTAAAAAAAGTATTTTGATTAAATGACACAGTCGTTACACTTTTTCCAGTGTTCCAGATCCATGGTGGTCTTTTAGTAGTCCAATGGGCGTTTTTGTGGTACAAGGTATTCTTTTAACAATGCTGCTGTAATCTGAAGAATTGGTTGTAATGGTCAGACATGATCTTGGTTCCATATACTGGTTTCTTTCTTTTCTAAAATGATACAAATAATCAGCTTGTAATGGTCTGAGCTGATGTCATCATGGCTTGAGATGGTTACGCATCTTCAAGTAGTCCAAACTACTTTTTTAATGGTAGAACTGAATGACTCTTGGATCATGAACTGGTTTCTTGATGCTATAACTTGGACCAAAATGCTCTTTAAATGGTCCAATATGATGTTATTGTGGCCTGAATGGGTTTCTTCATGAATGTATAGTCCAACAACCCTTTAGTTCTGAGACAATCCAAGTTGCTTTGGATTTTAAATATGAAGGACAGACCATCTGTTTCAATGTATTTCTTTATTTAGAGAAAGGGGCATGGTACTATCAGATCATTTCCTTCTCCCTGCTCCTTTTCGGGTCAGTGTGTTTATAGAGACATGATTTGTAAATATTTGTTGAACGGAACCAATAACAATGAAATGAAATGAATTTGTTGTCCTGGTTGGCCACCACTCTTGTACCAATAAGCCTGATTCCTCACCCTTATTGAATGCTTATATATAAATGTCTCTCCTTCCTCCATCAGAGCCGTGAACCTCTTTCCCAACCGGGTCATCGGGTGCATCGGGCAACATGTCGGAGAACCCGTCGAGGAAATCAACAAAATCCTGGGACTCCCGTTTCCTGGTGAGCAGCGCCCACGATCAGCTGATCACGGAGAAAACGACTTCTTCGCCGGACTCGTGGAGGAAGGAGGAGGAGGAGGAGGAGGAGGAGGAAGAAGAAGAAGATAGAGATAGTGGAAGTGATTAAAAAACTGGACGAACTGACTGTTGATGAACTGATATAAGAACACATGATCACACACTAAAATATGAAGTGTTGGACTGTTAAAAGCTTTTATAAATTCCCTGTCAGACTTGTAATTTATTTACTCTGATCAGATCGATCCTGATTTACACCAACATCTCTTTGTGTATTTAGAAAACTTACATATTCTTTGTTAAATAAAACACATTTTTCTTTGCTTTTCTTTTGGTATCAGTACTAAAAAGCAGGTATTGTATTAAAAAACACCATAACAACCAGCTCTATGTTCTGTCTGCTGGGTTTGAGAAACATGCTTTTGTAATAAACATTGTAAATATTTACAACTTTGTCATATCATATCTCTTAAAATACAATGCATGGGTTTGTCAATTCTGCCCATTGTATACTCTATTCCTGAAGAAACACACTTGTACATCGTTTCATTCTGTATTTATTTTAACTTGTCGGTACCAGTACGTAACAAGAAATATGTCAGTCAATAAAAGTTGTGTATTAAACAGTGAAAGCACCAAAGTACTTACAGTACTAAAAGTAAAAGTACTCGTTCAATAGAATAGCCCATCCCTGAATCATAAATATTATAATATAATATAATTACTCAGAAATCGATTAATCAATGTGAACATAGCTTTAATATTGTGTGTATAGTTTGAATATTAAATCTATCAACTGTAGTGATCGCTGTTTATCACTGTTTATCATAATTCACTCATGGAACTACAGGTTGGGGGTATTGTTTCTGCACGGACATATATGTTGTTGACTGTACTTATTGTGTGCCCTCCTTGCTTCTTCCTCTTTGCTTCCCGGGCTTCAAGCCGGCAACATGTGGTTTTCTGCTGCTGAATAAAACCAACTTTGCACCTTCGATGCACCGCCTCCGACTCCCTTCTCTCGGCACTACACAACTAAATATAGTGTAGTAGAAAGTTAAATATGTGCCTCTTAATTATTATTACATGTCATTTGTTAGACGCTTTTATCCAAACCGACTTACATACATTCAGTACTATGGACAACCCCCACAGGAGCAATTTGAGGAGAAGTGTCTCAGGGACACAACGACATGCTGACTGCAGTGGGACTCGAACTTGCTACCCTCTGATTCGAAGTCCAGCACACTATCCTCTTAAAGGCTGTAAAGAATAATTTGGCATAACATCTACATTAAGGGTAATTAAAAATATCTTAACACGTTTCCTTGAAAGATAATAATTGTCTTTATATTTGTCTTTGTCCAAAATTCGTTTTATTTTATATTTTCTAACAGATTTACCCCGAGTTGGTATAGTCCAGTCTCCCCACACAATGGTACAGTCCAACTGCCAGCGGGAAAGCGCTGTTTGTCACGCGACACGATGTACCCGGTCACCATGGCGACAGAAGAAGGAGAAGGATCGTAGCTTAGAAACGAGAGAAAGCAGAGACTTTATCTCCGGATTCACACCATAATCCCTGGGTTTCTTACGGTATGTAAACCTTCTAATGTCCCGGTAAACTTGCATTAAGATACATATGAACCACAGAGAGTTAGGGTCCAGCTACAGCTCAGGGTTTAGCCACATGCTAAAGTTAGCTTCAGAGCTAGCAGTCTGTATTTGTAAACAAAGACGAGCTGGAAATGAAACAACAAATACTTAAAAACTGGTTTAAAAAATGTTTCTGATGGAAGGAAACGACCTGTTCTCTCTTTGAATGTGGTTTATACCTTTCAGATAACATCTAGCAACAGGTAAAGCCTTACAATTAACCGTTTTCTATGGTTGGAAACTATATTTTAAGGTCACTTTATACTCCTTAGCTACATATCAGAGATACATATTGTTCTTTTAATACTCTTTGTTTGTCTGGATTATATCTCACATTTGCATTAACAGTAATATATGTATAAATGCTACTAAATGAATGCAAAATATATGATACTCTACACAGAAACTACTCAGTGTATGTCACAGTTTACACTTCACTCTTTCTAAACACTGAATGGAATAGGTTTTTGATGCTTATACATTGAAATAAACGACCTGTTTAAACTTTAATGTGATTTATACATTTCAGATAACAACTGTCAACAGTTAACGGTACAACAATAAACAGTGTTTCATGGTTGGAAAGTAAATAAAGTACATTTACTCAAATACAGATTGCAGGTAGTTGTATTAGCTTAAGTATTTTCATTTGATGTCACTTTATACTACTCCTTAATTACATACCAGATATAAATATGTACTTTTAATAAGATAAGAGAAGAGTTACACATCATGTGAAACTAAAACTGGTATATATACATATATATAATGAATGAGTAAATGTGTCTTTCAGACGCCCCTTGATTACATGATGGTTATTAAGTCATCTCAATATATTTCTGTTTTCTTTCAGGCTGTTTCTCTGTCATTAAGGTGAGAGTTATCACGATGCCGGGGGAAAACGGTGACCAGTTCAAACAGGGAGACCTGGTGTTCGCCAAGATGAAGGGATTCCCCCACTGGCCTGCCAGGGTACACACACACACACACACACACACACACACACACACACACACACACACACACAACATAACTACCTGCGTACAGATGTGTATTCCTAGCTAACGTGATATTCTGTGTGTTCAGGTGTGTCCGTTTGTCGGCGGTGGAAGAAATAAGAGAATCCCAGTCTACTTCTTCGGAACGCATCAGATGTACGTACACACACACACACACAGACACACACACACACACACACACACACACACACACACACACACACACACACACACACACACACACACACACACACACACACACACACACACACTGTAATCCTGACAGCAAAGACATGGTGACTTCAAAGTTTAATATCCGTCCTCAGAGGAACGATCCCTCCGGAGAACATCGTGCCGTACGTCGGGAACAAGCTGAAGTTCGGCAGCGGCGTCCGGATCAAAGGCTTCACTGAAGCCATGTGGGAGATCCAGAACACCCCCGCCGTGGGGAGCAAACTCAAAGTAAGAGTCGCTTACAGGGTTCTTACACCTTTTCAAAGTCAAATTCAAGGTGCATTTTCAAGCTTTTCAAGCATCTTACAGCTGTTGTAAATTACATATTTATATACACATACTTATACTCAAATGATTATTGTAATATAAAACAATCAGCCAAATAAATGTGTGTTTCGTGATAGCATTCTAGATGAGGACGAAAAATTAAAGAAAAGAAAACTAAGTTTAATATTTCAAAATGAGTGACCCATCTGTACGTAGACTGGGCATCCCATATAACCTGGCTGAGCCAATATAAAACAATCAGCCAAATAACTTTTCAATACATTATTGATTACTATTTCTGAGGTACTTTTAGGTTGGCAGTAAACATAAGTCAGAGGTAGATGGTGTACTTTTCCTCCACTACATGTATTTAATACCTTTAGTTACTTCACAGATGTGGATGAATGATGTGAAATATAATCAAGTGTTAAATCAGACTTTAGTTCCACCTGGAGTAAATCCACAAGCTACCCTGCAGTATACAAAGCCATTCAAACTAGCTGCACCTTTACCAGCTTTGAGAACACTTTCATGATCAATCATTATAAAACATATCATATATATTATTCTGAAATGGACCAATCTGCACAATAACTACCTTTACTGTCGCTACTTTAAAGTGGACCTATCATGCTATATTATAATAATATAGTGTAGGGCCATACCTATATAAGGCATATTTATACTTTTTGTTTTTCAAAATACCAAACAGATCATGCATTTTAGCCATGCCTCATTTCGCTCAATTTGACATTTTCTAGCTCTGGGCAGATTCTGTGAGAACAGCACCACCTACAGGCCTGGCATATGTACTACAGCGTCTCCAGCGCTTTCGAACGGCAATGGCCGTGGCTGTCTCCTCCTGATTGGTGGAGAGTTGGCCCAATAGCCGTAGCGCCACCGTCCTGACGTCAGGACAGTGTTCAAATCTGGATCAGTTTTTATCAGATCCGTTGCAGCCCCTTTTTTAGAGATTTGGGTATGGAGGAAAATAGAGAGGGTTGTGTTTTCTGACACTTGGTGAGTTCCCTGGAACACCGGGGACACATATTCATGTAGAAAAGACGTACACAAGTGCATTTTGCATGATAGGTCCCCTTTAAATATATTTTGATGAGAATACTTTTCTACTTTTACTTGAGGAACATTTTGAATGCAGCACTTTTACTGTAACAGAGTATTCCTACACTCTGGTACTTCTACTTTTACTCAAGTACAAGATCTGAGTACTTCTACTTTTACTCAAGGAGAAGACCTGAGTACTTCTACTTTTACTCAAGTACAAGATCTGAGTACTTCTACTTTTACTCAAGTACAAGACCTGAGTACTTCTACCTTTACTCAAGTACAAGATCTGAGTACTTCTACCTTTACTCAAGTACAAGATCTGAGTACTTCTACTTTTACTCAAGTACAAGACCTGAGTACTTCTACTTTTACTCAAGTACAAGACCTGAGTACTTCTACTTTTACTCAAGTACAAGATCTGAGTACTTCTACTTTTACTCAAGTACAAGATCTGAGTACTTCTACTTTTACTCAAGTACAAGATCTGAGTACTTCTACTTTTACTCAAGTAGTGATCTGAGTACTTCTACTTTTACTCAAGGAGAAGATCTGAGTACTTCTACTTTTACTCAAGTACAAGATCTGAGTACTTCTACTTTTACTCAAGTTCAAGATCTGAGTACTTCTACTTTTACTCAAGTACAAGATCTGAGTACTTTTACTCAAGTACAAGATCTGAGTACTTCTACTTTTACTCAAGTACAATATCTGAGTACTTCTACTTTTACTCAAGTACAAGATCTGAGTACTTCTACTTTTACTCAAGTACAAGATCTGAGTACTTCTACTTTTACTCAAGTAGTGATCTGAGTACTTCTACTTTTACTCAAGTACAAGACCTGAGTACTTCTACTTTTACTCAAGTACAAGACCTGAGTACTTCTACTTTTACTCAAGTACAAGACCTGAGTACTTCTACTTTTCCTCAAGTACAAGATCTGAGTACTTCTACTTTTACTCAAGTACAAGATCTGAGTACTTCTACTTTTACTCAAGTACAAGATCTGAGTACTTTACTTACTCAAGTACAAGATCTGAGTACTTCTACTTTACTCAAGTACAATATCTGAGTACTTCTACTTTTATTCAAGGAGAAGATCTGAGTACTTCTACTTGTAACTCAAGTAGTGATCTGAGTACTTCTACTTTTACTCAAGTACAAGGACCTGAGTACTTCTACTTTTACTCAAGTAGTGATCTGAGTACTTCTACTTTACGCCAAGTAGCAAGACCCTGAGTAATTCTACTTTTACCTCAAGTACAAGACCTGAGTACTTACTTTTCTCCAATACATTCTGAGTACTTCACTTATCAAACAAGATCTGAGTACTTCTAATGTTACTCAAGTACAAATCTGAGTACTTCTACTTTTACTCAAGTAGTGAAGCTGAGTACTTCTACTTTTACTCAAGTAGTGATCTGAGTACTTCTACTTTCACTCAGTACAATGTGACGCTGAGTACTTCTAGCTTTTACTCAAGTACAAGATCTGAGTACTTCTACTTTTACTCAAGGAGACAGATCTGAGTAACTTCTACTTTTACTCAAGTACAAGACTTGAGTACTTCTACTTTTACTCAAGTAGTGATCTGAGTACTTCTACTTTTACTCAAGTAGTGATCTGAGTACTTCTACTTTTACTCAAGTAGTGACCTGAGTACTTCTACTTTTACTCAAGTACAAGACCTGAGTACTTCTACTTTTACTCAAGTACAAGACCTGAGTACTTCTACTTTTACTCAAGTACAAGACCTGAGTACTTCTACTTTTACTCAAGTAAAGACCTGAGTACTTCTACTTTTACTCAAGTACAAGACCTGAGTACTTCTACTTTACTCAAGTAGCAAGATCTGAGTACTTCTACTTTTACTCAAGTACAAGACCTGAGTACTTCTACTTTTACTCAAGTAGTGATCTGAGTACTTCTACTTTTACTCAAGTACAAGACCTGAGTACTTCTACTTTTACTCAAGTAGTGATCTGAGTACTTCTACTTTTACTCAAGTAGTGACCTGAGTACTTCTACTTTTACTCAAGTAGTGACCTGAGTACTTCTACTTTTACTCAAGTAGTGACCCTCGAGTACTTCTACTTTTACTCAAGTAAGTGACCTGAGTTACTTCTACTTTACTCAAGTAAGTGACCTGGAGTACTTCTACTTTTACTCAAGTAGTGATCTGCAGTACTTTACTTTTACTCACGTAGTGATCTGAGTACTTCTACTTTTACTCAAGTAGGACCTGAGTACTTTACTTTTACTCAAGTAGTGACCTGAGTACTTCTACTTTACTCAAGTAGTGATCTGAGTACTTCTACTGTTACTCAAGTAAGTGACCTGAGTACTTCTACTTTTACTCAAGTACAAGACCTGAGTACTTTACTTTTACTCAAGTACAAGATCTGAGTACTTCTACTTTTACTCAAGTAAGTGACCTGAGTACTTTACCTTTTATCAAGTAGTGATCTGAGTACTTCTACTTTTACTCAAGTACAGATCTGAGTACTTCTTACTTTTACTCAAGTAGAAGATCTGAGTACTTCTACTTTTACTCAAGTACAAGATCTGAGTACTTCTACTTTTACTCAAGTACCAAGACCCTGAGTACTTCTACTTTTACTCAAGGAGAAGATCCTGAGTACTTCTACTTTTACTCAAGTACACTGATCTGAGTACTTCTACTTTTACTCAAGTACAAGACCTGAGTACTTCTACTTTTACTCAAGTACAATGATCTGGACGTCTACTTTTACTCAAGTACAAGATCTGAGTACTTCTACTTTTACTCAAGTACAAGACTGAGTACTTCTACTTTTACTCAAGTACAAGACCTGAGTACTCTACTTTACTCAAGTACAAGACTCTGAGTACTTCTACTTTACTCAAGTAGTGATCTGAGTACTTCTACTTTTACTCAAGTAGTGATCTGAGTACTTCTACTTTTACTCAAGTAGTGACCTGAGTACTTCTACTTTTACTCAAGTACAAGATCTGAGTACTTCTACTTTTACTCAAGTAGAAGATCTGAGTACTTCTACTTTTACTCAAGTAGAAGATCTGAGTACTTCTACTTTTACTCAAGTACAAGACCTGAGTACTTCTACTTTTACTCAAGTACAAGATCTGAGTACTTCTACTTTTACTCAAGTACAAGACCTGAGTACTTCTACTTTTACTCAAGTACAAGATCTGAGTACTTCTACTTTTACTCAAGTACAAGATCTGAGTACTTCTACTTTTACTCAAGTACAAGATCTGAGTACTTCTACTTTTACTCAAGTACAAGATCTGAGTACTTCTACTTTTACTCAAGTACAAGATCTGAGTACTTTACTCAAGTAGATCTGAGTACTTCTACTTTTACTCAAGTACAAGATCTGAGTACTTCTACTTTTACTCAAGTACAAGATCTGAGTACTTCTACTTTTACTCAAGTAGTGGACCTGAGTACTTCTACTTTACTCAAGTAGTGATCTGAGTACTTCTACTTTTACTCAAGTAGTGACTGAAGTACTTGCTACTTTACTCAAGTAGTGATCCTGAGTACTTCTACTTTACTCAAGTAGTGGATCTGAGTACTTCTACTTTAACTCATAGTAGTGACCTGAGTACTTCTCACTTTTACTTCCAAGTAGTGATCCTGAGTCCGTCTACTTTACTCAAGTAGTGGATCCTGAGACTTCTACTTTTACTCAAGTAGTGATCCTGAGTACTTCTACTTTACCTCAAGTAGTGATCCTGAGTACTTCTACTTTTACTCGAAGTAGTTGATCTGAGTACTCTACTTTTTACTCAAGTAGGTGGACCCTGAGTACTTCTACTTTTACTCAAGTTAGTGACCTTGAGTCCTTCTAGCTTGTACTCAAGTAGTGATCTGAAGTACTTCTACTTTACTCAAGTAGTGAATCCTGAGAGTACTTTCTACTTTTACTCAATTAGTGATCCTGAGGTACTTCTACTTTTACTCAAGTACAAGATCCTGAGTACTTTCTACTTTACTTCAAGTAGGATCTTGAGTACTTCTACTTTTACCTCAAGTAGCTAGACCTGAGTACTTCGACTTTTACGTCAAGTAGTGATCCTGAGTCACTTCCTACTTTTACCTCAATGTAAGACCTTGAGTACTTTCTACTTTTACTCAAGTACAATGACCCTGAGTAACTTCTACTTTTACTCAAGTACATGATCTGAGATCCTTCTACTTGTAACTCAAGTACAGATATGAAGGACTACTCAAGTAGTGATCTGAGTACTTCTACTTTTACTCAAGTAGTGATCTGAGTTACTTCTACTTTTACTCAAGTAGTGATATGAAGTACTTCCTACTTTTACTCAAGTAGAAGATCTGAGTACTTCTACTTTTACTCAAGTAGTGACCTGAGTACTTCTACTTTTACTCAATTAGTGATCTGAGTCCTTCTACTTGTACTCAAGTACAAGATCTGAGTACTTCTACTTTTACTCAAGTAGTGATCTGAGTACTTCTACTTTTACTCAAGTACAAGACCTGAGTACTTCTACTTTTACTCAAGTACAAGATCTGAGTACTTCTACTTTTACTCAAGTACAAGACCTGAAGTACTTCTACTTTACTCAAGTACAAGACCTGAGTACTTCTACTTTTACTCAAGTAGTGATCTGAGTACTTCTACTTTTACTCAAGTAGTGATCTGAGTACTTCTACTTTTACTCAAGTAGTGACCTGAGTACTTCTACTTTTACTCAAGTAGTGACCTGAGTACTTCTACTTTAGTACATCATGAGTACAAGATACTCAAGTAGTGATCTGAGTACTTCTACTTTTACTCAAGTAGTGATCTGAGTACTTCTACTTTTACTCAAGTAGTGATCTGAGTACTTCTACTTTTACTCAAGTAGTGACCTGAGTACTTCTACTTTTACTCAAGTAGTGACTGAGGTACCTTCTACTTTACTCAAGTAGTGATCTGAGTACTTCTACTTTTACTCAAGTAGTGACTCTGAGTACTTCTACTTTTACTCAAGTACAAGACCTGAGTACTTCTACTTTTTACTCAAGTACAAGACCTTGAGTACTTCTACTTTTACTCAAGTACAAGACCTGAGTACTTCTACTTTTACTCAAGTACAAGATCCTGAGTACTTTCTACTTTACTCAAGTACAAGACCTGAGTACTTCTACTTTTACTCAAGTACAAGATCCTGAGTACTTCTACTTTTACTCACGTAGGACCAAGATCTGAGTACTTCTACTTTTACTCAAGTACAATGGATCTGAGTACTTCTACTTTTACTCAAGTACAAGTGATCTGAGTACTTATCTAACTTTGACTCCAGTAGTGACCTGCGTACTTCTACTTTTACTCAAGTAGTGACCTGAGTACTCTACTTTACTCAAGTAGTGACCTGAGGTACTTTCTACTTTTACTCAAGTAGTGACCTGAGTACTTTCTACTTTTACTCAAGTAGTGATCTGAGTACTTTCTACTTTTACTCAAGTAGTGATCTGAGTACTTCTACTTTTACTCAAGTAGTGACCTGAGTACTTCTACTTTTACTCAAGTAGTGATCTGAGTACTTCTACTTTTACTCAAGTAGTGATCTGAGTACTTCTACTTTTACTCAAGTAGTGATCTGAGTACTTCTACTTTTACTCAATTAGTGATCTGAGTACTTCTCCACCTCTGGTAGCGTATTAGCCTGAATTGTAGCCACTAAATCACGCAGAGCTGCATACAAATAGACTCCCAATGGTAACAGACCAGCAATACAAACGAAAATGTGTCTTCGGGTCAATGTGACTGACTTTGATAGAGTCGAAATCAAAGTCAGCTTTATTGTCAACAATTCATGTGTGTGTGTGTGTGTGTGTGTGTGTGTGTGTGTGTGTGTGTGTGTGTGTGTGTGTGTGTGTGTGTGTGTGTGTGTGTGTGTGTGTGTGTGTGTGTGTGTGTGTGTGTGTGTGTGTGTGTGTGTGTGTGTGTGTGTGTGTGTGTGTGTGTGTGTGTGTGTGTGTGTGTGTGTGTGTGTGTGTGTGTGTGTGTGTGTGTGTGTGTGTGTGTGTGTGTGTGTGTGTGTCCATTTGGGGCAGGGTGGAGAGTTCAGGGGAGAGATGTCAGAGGGAGGGAGGAAGCTGTTCCTCAGCCTGGAGGTGCGTGAGCTGAGGCTGAGGAACCTTCTCCCTGAAGGCAGGAGGCTGGAGAGGCTGTTGGAGGGGTGGGTGGAGTCACCCTCAATGCTGAGTGCTTTGCGGGTGAGGCGGGTGTTGTATATGTCCTGTAGTGAGGGGAGTGAGGCACCGATGATCCTCTGGGCAGAGTTCACAATGCGCTGCAGGCTCTTGCGGTTGGAGGCGGTGCAGCTTCCGAACCACAGCGTGATGCAGCTGCTGAGGATGCTCTCGGTGGCGCCTCGGTAAAAAGACAGCATGATGGGGGGTGAGAGCAAGTCACATTTGGTTTAGGCACGAAACATACTACCAGTTGAAATACATTGATTTTAAAATCGCTCTGTGTCGAATCAATAGATTATATTTCGTGACTATAACACGAAATGCCGTGAGTGCTTGATCCGCTTCATCCTCTGAACACCACAGGATGGAGACTGACATAACATAGGGACTCTATTATAGAATAATAATAATAATGGGTTTCATTTATAAAGCACTTCATATTTGACTTCAAATCCCAAAGTGCTACAAGCAGTGAGCATGAACAGTATAAAAACATTACACAACACGGTAGAATGAATAAAAAGCAATAACAAACAAACAAACAATACAAATCAAATAAAATGGTGGTAATAAATCAAAGGTCTAGGGAAAGGCTCTGCTGCCGCAGGGAAGGCCGGAGCGGAGATGTTTTATTTAAAAGCGAAACAATTAAGCTCGCTCTGACTTCTTTATTTTCTTTTAATCTAAAAAGCGAAGTAAAGCATTTACAATTTCAAGCCCTTTATCCAAAATGCAAGCACCATTCCCAAAATTCAAGCACTTTTCAAACCTTGAAAGCACCTCGTACAATTTCAAGCATTTTCAAGGATTTCCAGCACCCGTACGCACCCTGTACTTATTGAGTTGGAATGCTGATACAGCATTCCCACTATATGTTATGCTACGAACGAAAAGTTTATTATTATTCCGTCCAATTATTTTGTCCGTCTTCTCCTCCCACATTCAACATCGCAGAAACTCCGTTCAAACATCAAAACGTTCAGCTCGGTCGGGAATCGGACGCTATTACTTTTCTCATTCATAACTTTCATAATTCCAGAGATACATCCCATAATACATCACATTTTTAACATTGAAGTCAATGGAGAAAATCTTCAGACTTGAACAATCTTCATGCGACTTCAACTGCTAACTGTTCATTCATACTTTCACTCAGAAACCTCATTCCAACTTTAAAATGTTACACATCTTTCTGACATTATTCGTGTAACACAACTTTTAAATCTGATTCTTACTTTTAGAGATATTAAACATTGTTCAGACCTTGGTAAAGAGGCTTTCTTCAGATTTTAACATGAACTAGAGTGCGTGATGTCACAGCTAGAGTGGAGCAAATCTTGAAATTTCCCTTCATATTTTTTTTTAAAAACTGCCATAATTCCCAAACCCTACATTCCTGAGACATAATTGTTCATGATAAACGTAGGAAAACATCTCGTAGCTTGAAAAATGACAAATAATTAAGCAAAATAATTAAACAAAATACCTCTTGAGGGCATGAAGTGACAAAAACGTTCACCATGTCTCCATTAAAACCCATTGTAATTTCAGGCAGATATTTCCTCACAGCAGCAGCCGCACACCTTTAGTTAAACTGCCAAAAAGGCCACATTATTAACCCGAAAGTACACTTCAGATACTCAACTTCCTTGACATGCTTCACGTTTTGAAATTTCACAGATATCTGTTATCGTTCTTCCACAAAACGTTCACATGTAAGAGGTTCATCTCTCATTCAGAACAATGAAGCCTTTGATCTCTTCAGAGCTCGTTAGCTCAACTATAAACACCTGTGTAATGGAACACGATGATGTCATCACTCCAACTGACAGCAGTCAGTTCTAACTGTTCATTTCATTCTCTCTCTCTCTCTCTCTCTCTCTCTCTCTCTCTCTCTCTCTCTCTCTCTCTCTCTCTCTCTCTCTCTCTCTCTCTCTCTCTCTCTCTCCGGTCCATGCCTCAACAGCTCTAACCCAAATCTGAAATCTCACCATATGCCGTTTCCATGGATCCCTCGCCATAAAAGACGATGTCGCTATAACTCCTATGAAAATGTTCAAAAAGTGCTCAAACTTCACATGTGTGCTAAAAGTCCAGCCGTGAAGACATCTACGGGACATGCCGTTGCCATGGCAACACAATGCCCGCCATGAAACACGGTTTTCTCATAACTTCAGTGAAAATGCTCCAAATGGCCCAAAACTTCACAGGTTTGGTAACGATGCAGCCATCAACGCATCTAAGCGTATTATGGGATGTCATCAAATGCCGTTGGCATGGCGACAGATCATTCGCCATCAAGTTAGTTCAAAAGTTTGCAGTTCAAATATTCTGCTGCTTTTCCAAGCCTTTTTACTTTCTTTTCTCTCATCACACATTCAAGCCCCCAGTGTTCATGTATCATTTCAATCTAAATTCTTCACTTTCTTACACATTACATTTCAGCATAGCAGTTTAGCGTCAGCTTTTCAGCATAAAGCATTCCCATTAGCAATTTCTTCAGGAATTGCATTCTCTAGTTCAAACTGATATTCTGTTCAATCCCCTCTCTTCATTAGACTCCAGTTTACAACCAGCTGCTCTCACCTTAAAGCTAACGCACACGTAACAATCTGGGGAGAGGAACGTGGAGTTTGGGACTGCTTGTCCATTTTTTCAATAAAATATAATGAAAAGTATTTATACAAACGTAGAAAAAGTAGCTTTACATCCATTTTGTAGTCTATTTAAACTCTATATTTGTGCCCTCTTTCCCTTTTTCTGCTTTGACTTCCTGTCCTGCAACTTCTACTCAATCATTTCCTCCTTTCATTATTATTATTCATTATTTGTATTTCTTGTATTTGCTTTGATACTGTGGATAAACAAGGTATCTTATTTATTTATTTTCCTGTTTTTTATTATTATTAATTCTTCTTACCTTTTGTATTGATCCACTTTCAAATGTAATTGATTATTGATTATTTGTATTTGATGAAGCCGTGCTCCTTATCGTCCCATTAGCGACTCATCTCAGTGTTTTCTTCTCTTTTGAACTTTATCTGTCAGATTGAATCAGAGCGAGAAAAGAGCAACGCTCCTGCTGTCACCCCTCCAGGTGAAACACACACACACACTCACTCACACACACACACTCACACACACACACTCACACTCACACACACACACACACATACACACACACACACACACACACACACACACACACACGCACACACACACACACACACACACACACACACACACACACACACACACACGCACACACTCACTCACTCACACACACACACTCACACACTTTCACACTCACTCACACACACACACACGCACGCACACACACACACACGCACACACACACACACACACACACACACACACACACACTCTCACTCTCACACTCACACTCACACACACACACACACACACACACACACACACACACACACTCACACACACACACACACACACACTTTGTAAGGATGATTTTTTCTCCAACAGTCAACAAGAAACTGAAGAGCCCAGAACCAAAGTCTGAGGAAGAGGAGGAGAAATCTTCATCAGAGAGTAAAGGAGTCAAGAGGAAAGGGGACGAGGAAGAGGAGGAGGAAACCAATCAGGGAACAAGTGAAGGAAACAAGGAGGTGAGGATAGAAAAAACCAATACATTTCAATTCATAAATAAGCAGATTGACTACAATGAAATATCATCCTCCTTTACACACTTTCAACACAAAGACTACACCTATCTTTTCAAACGTCAGTATGAGAGAGTCCTTCAGTGTGTAGCATGCTCCCCCAGTGAGCCCAGAACCTGCCCCACACATCCAGAACCCTCTGCAGATGGTGGATCAGTGTGTAGCATGCTCCCCCAGTGAGCCCAGAACCTGCCCCACACATCCAGAACCCTCTGCAGATGGTGGATCAGTGTGTAGCATGCTCCCCCAGTGAGCCCAGAACCTGCCCCACACATCCAGAACCCTCTGCAGATGGTGGATCAGTGTGTAGCATGCTCCACCCTCAGACGCGCTGCCACCAGCCTTCATTTCCGTTCTGCTTTTTATTTTGGCTACTTGCATTCTTTGAGTTGTTTAATGCAGAACATGGACACCTGACTTATGAAACAAAAACACTGTGTTTCCTTTCAACTGAAGCTTAAACTCAAACAGCATTATAGTAGTCTGTGTAGCCTTGCCTTCATATAGTTGGAATGCTGATACAGCATTCCAACTATATGTTATGCTACGGACAAAACGTTTATTATTATTATTCCGCCGACTTATTTTGTCCCTCTTCTCCTCCCACATTCAACATCGCAGAAACTCCGTTCCAACATCAAAACGTTCAGCTCGGTCGGGAATCGGGCGCTATTACTTTTCTCATTCATAACTTTCATAATTCCAGAGATACATCCCATAATACATCACATTTTTAACCATTGAAGTCAATGGAGATATTCTTCAGACTTCAACAAATCTTCATGCGACTTCAACTGCTAACTGTTCATTCATACTTTCACTCAGAAACCTCATTCCAACTTTAAAATGTTACACATCTTTCTCACATTATTCGTGTAAGACAACTTTTAAATCTGATTCTTACTTTTAGAGATATTTCAGGCAGATATTTCCTCACAGCAGCAGCCGCACACCTTTCTTAAACTGCCAAAAAGGCCACATTATTAACCCAAAAATACACAAACATTACACTTCAGATACTCAACTTCCTTGACATGCTTCACGTTTTGAAATTTCACAGATATCTGTTATCGTTCTTCCACAAAACGTTCACATGTAAGAGGTTTATCTCTCATTCAGAACAATGCAAACCTTTGATCTCTTCAGAGCTCGTTAGCTCAACTATAAACACCTGTGTAATGGAACACGATGATGTCATCACTCCAACTGACAGCAGTCAGTTCTAACGGTACGTCCACACAGCAGCGTTAAAAAAATCTTCCAACGCTTCTGCCCATTCACTTTGAATGGGGTGACGTCACTTTGCCTCACTTTTCGCCAAACTGCATTGTGGGAAGCAGAGCGGAGCTTTCCAAGCATCTCAGGCTTCAAAAGTTGAGCAATGTTCAACTTTTGAAGCTTCTGAAGCTTTCGGTGGAAGCGTCAGCCAATCAAATCATATGCCAGTACAAGCTCTAGCCAATCAAACCGCTGCTTGTGTCTCAGGGGCGGGAGATTCATGTGATTTGTTGTTGGTCGAGCTTCAGACACGCCCGCCGGCAAGCTTTTTCCAAAGCCGCTGTGTGGACGGGCCGTAACTGTTCATTTCATACTCACACACTCTCTCTCTCTCTGACACACACACTCTCTCTCTCTCTCTCTCTCTCTCTCTCTCTTGATTATATTTCACATCATTCATCCACATCTGTAAAGTAACTAAAGGTATTAAATACATGTAGTGGAGTAAAAGTACACCATGTACCTCTGAACTGTAGAGGAGTAGAAGTAGCATACAATGTAAATACTCAAGTAAAGTACAAGTACCTCGATGGTTGTACTTAAGTACAGTACTTGAGTAAATGTACTTCCCACCTCTGCTGCTAAGCTACTTCTTAGCTGTAGATTGGTTTTGTGTTGACTGTAGTGTTAATACTTATTTCAGAGACCCAGCAGGAGAAGGAGCACTGAGAGCAGCATGGAGGAGAACAAAGAGACCCCCAGACCTCAGGTCAGTGTTCACTTCATCACAATATATTCCTAACACTGTTATCCCTTACACTGGGGCACATTTGGGTTATTTAAGGACTTTAAACCTGTACTTTTATTTAAAGGGCCCATGTCATGGCCATTTCCACTGATCATAATTCCATTGTTGAGGTATACTAAAATAGATTTATACTGTGCATTTTTCCAAACTCACATTGGTTTCTCATACAGCATCTCTGTAAAGTGTGTGTATTCACCGGTATTCACTCTCTCCACTAAACGGCTCGTTGCAGCTCTTGCCCCCCCCTCCCTGTGAGCCCAGTGTGTTCTGATTAGTCAACCACCAGAGAGGCTCCGCCCATGTCTAACAGTGCTTTTTTCGGCTCGCTCTCAGCGGAACATCAGTCTTATAATGGCCTCGGTACAGCCGTATATTTTATACGCTAACTAACCGAACTGTACCTACAACTGTTGTTATAGAAGAGTACGTTATTTTTACCTGTAATAAACTACTACTGTTTGATGAGAAATCAAATCATGGTTTGCTATATATGACTGATATGTTATAGGAGCAAATCATTCAGAGAAGAAAGGCTACTAAGTATTTCCATCAAACTTTATTTTTAGAAATGTACAAAATGAACATGTGTAAATATAAAGCTTTGTAAGCGGCTGCCGGGGCTTTTTAGGACGAGGCATCAGAGTGGTCGTCCCGTGTGTGTGTTGTCCGCCAGATACGCCAGGAGTTTCCTGATCTGGCTGGACGAAATCAAATGCAAATCACAAAATATTAGAGAAACTTAGTTGTTTTAGATTCGTTAGTAGTAGTTGTGGTAGGAGTGTGTATCTATCTAATCTATCTATCTAATCAACACAGTTAGCTTGCCAGCTAATATGCTAATCTACGTTTGCTAGTTGTTCAGTGTAATATGCCAATCTACTATACAGCTAGTCTAGGCTAGCAAGAACATGTTTACAATTGCAATCTTATACGGGTAGTCTGCTACGTTCGGTCAATCATTGTAGCTGGCATGAAAACAATGTTTTCCCTAGCATGTCTAGCTGTAGGTAGCCTTGTTGTTTAGCTATGTAGCATACACGCTATGAACGGTAGCTCGGTAGCATACACGCCAGGAACGCCAACTATAATGTAGTGACCGTACGGTAAATCACCCGGAGTATACTGTCTGAGTATTTCGTGTTTGATTGCAGACATTCTCCAGCTATGAGATACATGTAAGGCCATCTGCTAACCTTGGAGATGGAAATGCGAGCAACTTAGTTAGCCCAGTTAGCATTGCTCGCACACACACAGACACACACACTGCTGGAGGAGCAGACAGGTTTGGCGATAAAGCTAGAACAAGCGAAACTCATCCTGAGCACACACAAACACTCACAGCCGAAGGAAAAACAATAAGTGTGGCTTGATATTGTTACGTAATTGTAATTGAGTCCTCTCCTGCTGATCTTCAGGTGTATATCAGTATGTAGTGTCTCTACTTTAAAGAGTCCTCTCCTGCTGATGTTCAGGTGTATATCAGTATGTAGTGTCTCTACTTTAAAGAGTCCCCTCCTGCTGATGTTCAGGTGTATATCAGTATGTAGTGTCTCTACTTTAAAGAGTCCTCTCCTGTTGATGTTCAGGTGTATATCAGTATGTTGTGTCTCTACTTTAAAGAGTCCTCTCCTGTTGATGTTCAGGTGTATATCAGTATGTAGTGTCTCTACTTTAAAGAGTCCTCTCCTGCTGATGTTCACGTGTATATCAGTATGTAGTGTCTCTACTTTAAAGAGTCCTCTCCTGCTGATGTTCAGGTCTATATCAGTATGTAGTGTCTCTACTTTAAAGAGTCCTCTCCTGTTGATGTTCAGGTGTATATCAGTATGTTGTGTCTCTACTTTAAAGAGTCCTCTCCTGTTGATGTTCAGGTGTATATCAGTATGTAGTGTCTCTACTTTAAAGAGTCCTCTCCTGCTGATGTTCACGTGTATATCAGTATGTAGTGTCTCTACTTTAAAGAGTCCTCTCCTGCTGATGTTCACGTGTATATCAGTATGTAGCGTCTCTAGTTTAATTTAACAGTCTTTAAAACACACAATCACAAAGTAATCTTCAGTTCCTTTGTTCAGACCTGGAAGCCATCTTGTGCCAGGGCTCAAAGGGGGAGCTCCAAAGTACTCCTTATATGTGCCGTATGAGTAGGCGGGGTCTTGCACATGATTGGTCAGGAAATGTGTGATTTTACGAGTGTCAATTAGGTTAAAAACTATCCGTATTAAGCAGACCTTGTTGTTGTTGAAGGGACAATATTTATGTTGATACAATTATGAATTTAATTAAGCCTTTACACGGTTCCCGCGGGCTCTTAAAAAGTCTTACATTTGATAATCAGAATTGAAGGCCTTAAAAAGGTCTTAAATATGACCAAAAAAATAAGAAAGGTCTTAAATATGATTTAGAAGGTCTTATAAAGTATCGGATTTGAAAGGTACTTCTGTGTTGCGATAGCGTCTAAATGTGTTTTAGGGGAAATGTCCGGGCTGCAAAGTAACCAGTACGGTAAGAGCCGTTCAGTTCCACCCAACAATTTGTATTGAAATAAATCAACTTGGAACCAGTAATCAATAACTTTGTTTCCCCCGGCCCCTTATCGGAGAACACCCAGCTAGTAACCGAGCAACCAGGCTTCAGCTAGCGGCAGTCAGAAACTCATGTCTCTTCAAATCTACTTACAAATAAATATGGGGAAGTGTAAGTTCAACCGTATTTGGTTGGAAAACCTCAAATTTAGTGCTTGGTTGAAACCAGTGGAGGGAACGTGTTTGAAGCCCGCTGCACCTTTTGCAAAAGAAATTAGCGTTTGTTTTGCTAATGTAGCGTTAGCTAGTGCAGCGTTAGCTAGTGCAGCAGCTCCCGCAACAACACCGGGGGACCTCCGGGCGACGTTTGGGTCTATGTCAACCCTAAAAGCGGAGGTGCTGTAGACGCTAAATACCGTAGTTAAACACCAATCATACAACAGCAACGATGAAAGATTGTAGCCAAGGCAGCAGAGCTCTTGACACACACACACACACACACACACACACACACACACACACACACACACACACACACACACACACACACACACACACACACACACACACTAGGGCTACTCGATTATGGAAAAAATCATAATCACGATTATTTTTGGTCAATAATTGATATCATGATTATTAAATATGATTATTAATTGACTTTGAGAACATCCATTTATTGAACTTTAAAACAAATAATAATTTGAACAGTATATTAACTGTAGATTACCCTGAACGTATAATTCAACTGAAAAACCAATACAAAAATAAATTAAATAAATGATACATTTAAAGGACACCTATCATGCTATATTTAAATGATATATTGTAGGGCCATACCTATATAAGGTATATTTATACGTTTCTGTTTTCAAAATACCAAACAGATCATGATTTTAGCCATGCCTCATTTCGCTCTATGTGCTGTTTGCTGTCTACGGGTCTGATTCTGCTGACCACGCCCCCCTGCAGGAGAGGGGAGACGTGCTCTGATCAGCTGCTGGGCTGTCAGAAGAGGGGGAGAAAAAGAGATCGCCGTCCTCCATGTTTTATTATATAGAGTCGTTATTCATTTGTTTTAAAGCTCAATAAATAACAAAGAAGACCTTACAGGCCTGGCATATGTACTACAGCGTCTCCAGCGCTTTCGAACGGCAATGGCCGTGGCTGTCTCCTCCTGATTGGTGGAGTTGGCCCAATAGCCGTAGCGCCACCGTCCTGACGTCAGGACAGTGTTCAAATCTGGATCAGTTTTTATCAGATCCGTTGCAGCCCCTTTTTTAGAGATTTGGGTATGGAGGAAAATAGAGAGGGTTGTGTTTTCTGACACTTGGTGAGTTCCCTGGAACACCGGGGACACATATTCATGTATAAAAGACGTACAAAAGTGCATTTTGCATGATAGGTCCCCTTTAAATAAAATTCAGAAAGAAATTCAGAAATCTTTAAAAAAAAAAAATAAGGTGAAGTATTTTAACTAAAGTTTTTTAAATAAAAGAAAACCTACATTTTGATTAAGTATGATTTGGTCATATGAAATCAAATGGGCTTGTATTTTTGTAGATCTCTGCACGACGGCCTCTCACTGACTCTTTGTCTCTCACTGTATATTTTAGGAACGGAGAAGAAGAAAGCGAACCGGATCTCACATATGTGACCAGTGTAACAAATCCCTCACAACATCTAATTCTTTAAAGAATCATCAGCGCATTCATACTGGAGAGAAACCGTACAGCTGTGACCAGTGTGGGAAAACCTTTGCTCAGAAAAGCAGCCTTTCAACTCATCAGCGCATTCACACTGGAGAGAAACCACACAGCTGTGACCAGTGTGGGAAAACCTTTGCTAGGAAAAGCAACCTTTCAACTCATCAGCGCATTCACACTGGAGAGAAACCACACAGCTGTGAAATGTGTGGGAAAACTTTTGCTCAGAAAAGCAGCCTTTCAACTCATCAGCGCATTCATACTGGAGAGAAACCGTACAGCTGTGACCAGTGTGGGAAAACCTTTGCTCAGAAAAGCAGCCTTTCAACTCATCAGCTCATTCACACTGGAGAGAAACCACACAGCTGTGACCAGTGTGGGAAAACCTTTGCTCAGAAAAGCAGCCTTTCAACTCATCAGCTCATTCACACTGGAGAGAAACCACACAGCTGTGACCAGTGTGGGAAAACTTTTGCTCAGAAAAGCACCCTTTCAACTCATCAGCTCATTCACACTGGAGAGAAACCACACAGCTGTGAAGAGTGTGGAAAAACGTTCATTTCATCAAGTGATCTCTCAGTCCATCATCGTATTCACACAGGAGAGAAACCACACAGCTGTGAAGAGTGTGGAAAAACGTTCATTTCATCAAGTGGTCTCTCAGTCCATCATCGTATTCACACTGGAGAGAAACCATACAGCTGTGAAGAGTGTGGAAAAACGTTCACTTCATCAAGTAGTCTCTCAGTCCATCATCGTATTCACACAGGAGAGAAACCATACTGGTGTGAAGAGTGTGGAAAAACGTTCATTTCATCAAGTCATCTTCAGAGCCATCATCGTATTCACACGGGAGAGAAACCATACAGCTGTGAAGAGTGTGGAAAAACCTTTTCTCATGGTAGTAGTCTTAAAGCCCACCAGCACACTCACTCTGCCTCCATCTGATCCTTTTCTGAGTCAAGCTAGCATTCCTCCTGCTTTTCTCCAAATGTAAAGCTGACCAACAGTGACTTTACGTTCTAATAAACATGTTTTTTATGGACTACATTCAGACCTCCCAAAACCCTGCTGTCCTCACACACTTAGCTCTATATGAGAGTGCTCTGGTTAATGAAAATGTTTTTTGATTTGGATAAAGCAGCCTTATACTGTTGCTGCGTTGCTGAACGTAACAATGATCTGTCTACCAGCAGCCTGTGAATGAGACGTTTAGGGAACATCTGTAAATAGAAGCATCTCTTGATCTTTTCCGTACATTTCTTAATATAGTCTTTATGTATAATACTTCCTAATCAATTACCCGTTGTGTGTAGTTGCAATTTTAGTGAGCATCGAGTTCAGAAAGGTTCTTGCTATGTTTAGTTGCCCAACATTCACTGAATATTTTTATTACACATTTATGTTCAATTGAAATGTTTGAGTTTTTGTCCTTTTTGAAGTGATCTTTAAAACACTAAGACACGTTGGGTATGAGAAGAGAGACACTAGAGATACTTGTAATGTGAGACTCAGTCGCAGTTATCCAGGTTAGAACTGAAACTCACTGAGAGTCACTATTTCTGGAGAAAGGTGTTAAATGTTTGAAATATGAAAGTCCATCATCTTCCGTTGAATTGCGGTGAAGGAGGGTCGTTAAATAAATATTTACATCTTGTGCTGCATCGCTACTTTTAATCTTGAATAATCTCCTTTCTGAATGCAGAATTGAAATGGCCCATTTGAAGCTAAAGTACTTGAAGGAGACTAGACTGGGGTCATCTTTAGAGAGGAGGGGGTATCAAGGGTGGGATTTAGGGGGAGGGATGAAGGGTAATGTGTTCACTCCTCCATCCTTTTGTTCCTGGAGGTTTCACATCAAGTCTGAGAGGAGTCGTCTCTGAGCAACTACTGCACATTTACATTTCTAAATGTCTGCTTTCTGCTTTCCTAGTACATGTTGGGTTTGAGAAGAGAGACCCTTTATTTAAACTCTGATATAATCTGATTTCTCTCATGTTCATCATTTGACTTCATTGTGACAGCCGTTTCTTTTCTGTGTTCACAGTCAATTTCTTTTGAAAAAATAAAATATATTGGAAAATTCAAGTTTTGTGTTAAAGTACAATATTTCTCTGGAATTCTATGTTTGTTAAGTTGAGAGTGTAAGGCCTATAATGGTGTATGGGTGTCACTGATAAGAGGTGAGGCAGTTTCTTCTCTCTCCCCTCACAGCAGTACACAGGGGGGGGGGGGGCTCCTGACTTAAGGAGAAATACACTGAGGCCCCAAAAAGGTTTTGTGTCATAGCCGAGAATAATATTTTGCAAGTCCTGCAGAGTAGGGGTCATGACCTTTTTACACAAACATGGGAAGGTGTGTCTTATGCCAGAGCCATAGAATATGTCTGGTCATGTCCAGTCCTGTGCATCAGATGCCCAGTTTCCACAGATATGGGTATGGAGGAGGGGTCTTTAGGTTTCTCTGTCCTGTTTTTGAGCATAAAGACACTGGTGGAGAGGGAGCAGACTCGAGAGAGGGGGGGGGGGGGGTTCCCCTGGTAGCTTTCTCCCTGAGAGCTGGGGTTTTGGTCTCGGTAAGGTTCTCTCAAACTTGGTAAATATCTCTCGAATTTCTTTGTTGAATGCTGAGTGAATTTCTTTGTGAAATGAGTGGAATGAATTGATGTTTGTTGAAAGTTAGTACCCTGCCACCTGTGAGGAAAGGTCCTCTGAATTCATGCGGGACTAGTTGAAGTATACGAATGTGGAAATGAGAAAATGAACTGATTTGGTGAATGAAAGTTTGAATGTGCTTTTTATTATCACCGGTCATTTATGAGGAAATGCCTCTAAATTCTGTCGGGAGATTTTAAATGTCACAACTGAATTGGGCAGTTGAAGTTACAATTTAGTGTAATAAATGTAAAACTGTGAATCAAAGTTTCACATTAGAACATGATCACAGCATGATATGTTTAGTATGATTATAATGTTGTAACGAGAGAAGGTAAAAACCCTGTTCAAGTGTGGACCTATTTTTCTTCAAATAAACTGATCCCACCTTTTGGATTGGGACAACTTGAAAGACATCTGCGCTCTCCTCTCCTGCTTCAAAGGTGAGATTGCACACTGCTACACTCAGACTTAGGTAGGGCCACACCTCATTACTGATATCAGAATCCTTCGGGATCGCTTAAACAGATTTAGGGGGTCGTCTGAATTGAAACAGCAGTTCATTGAACCTGGTTCTTCAGGAGTTAATAGAGGTGAGATCTTGCTGACGTTGGTGGATCTGAGCCAAGCAGTAAACTTACGTAGACTCAATAACTTCTGTTAGGTCAATTAGTAGGTCTGAGTCATTTGCCGGAATAAATGATCAGCCCTCCCGACTCCGACACAAGTCATCGATATTATCTACCACCAAATCATCTTCTTCAACATCTGTTGTGTCTTGAATGTCCCTTTCATTTTCAGTCCGGTCAGTTTGATCAAATGTTTCTGTATTCATCAAAATTCCTGGCTTAAACTGCAACTGGCTCTGCCTCTGTCTGCCATCATGGTTCCTGCTTTTGTGGGAATTAAATGTCACTGGTTTCAAAATGACAATCCTGGTAGGGGCATTGGACATTTTGGCGCATCCGGATATATGTACACAAATGTGAAAACAATCTACCTAACTATATAACTATCTATCTATACAACTAACTGTTATTCATGTTTGATCAGCACTGCATATTTTTACAGTTTTATCCGAGTTTGGAAAGATTCCGCTTGAAGTTAATCACAAAATGTATTAAAATTCAAATGAAAAGCTGTAAAATGTATTATCTCTTGGATTTACACACGGCATCTATTGCACGTCTGTCCGTCCTGGGAGAGGGATCCCTCCTCTGTTGCTCTCCCTGAGGTTTCTCCCATGTTCCCTTTAAACTGTGGGGTTTCTCTGGAAGTGTTTCCTTGTACGATGTGAGGGTCTAAGGACAGAGGGTCTAAGGACAGAGGGTCTAAGGACAGAGGGTCTAAGGACAGAGGGTGTCGTTTTCTCATACTGATATTCTGAACAAACTGTGCTGTTGTATTTGCTGTAAAGTGTCTTTACTGTAGGGTATTTTTTTATTATATGTACAGCACTTTGGCTCGATGAAAAATCGTTTAAAAATGTGCTATATAAATAAAACTTGATTTGATTTGATTTGAAAATGGCGTCCGTCTGTTATAAAAACGATCTCAAATTACAGCTAAATAGTGCACTAAAATACGTTTCAGAAAACTTTTGAGGGCAGAAATAAACAGTACAGTAACAGAATCTTGATTTGTGTTTGATCAAGACTGCATATTTGACCAGTTCAAATAAGCCTTGGTTGAGAAAAAGGACACCACATGATGGCTGTATGTTCAGAAACGTTCAAAACCAGAAACAGTACATATGCATTTCGTGACAGTTATTTATCATTTGTGACATTGTTAACATGTTTTTAATAAGCATTTAAACATTTTCAATTCATTTCAGAAAAGCTCTTATAACATGAATGGCATGGTGGTTTTAGTTAACGTTAGCTACCTTTGCTATTAGCTAACATTAAAGGTCCCATGTCATGCTTTTCCGGTTATGACCCGTCCCCTTGTGTGTTATGAAGGTGTTTCTGCATGTGAACGGTGTGCAGAGTCACAAACCCTCAAAGTACACCCTGTAGCGAGTAAAACTCTAACCCCTAGATTCCACCGGGTCCGTCTGCGCCGCGTTACGGCTGCGCCGCGGTTTTGGTCCGGCCTCCTCCGGCGTCATACCCTACCAGGCGCGTTTCAGAAGCATTTCAGAAGCGGAGCGTCTTGCCTGCCGGCTCGCAGTTTTTGTTGATTTGGGCATATTTCCTGGACAGTGTTATGGTTTAGGTGTTTTGCTTTCTCCTCTCTCTCCTGTGCAGTGTGGTGATCGTTAGAAGGCGCAGCTGGTTCACAATGAGGAGCACCATCTAATCAACTCCTCCATAAAACCCTGGTCATGTTCACACTCCAGTGCCAGATAACATGGACCCGGCAGAGACTGAATTTTCATGGGACCTTTAAGATTAGACTGCCAGGAGTTCTATTTCGTCCCTACTGACCGCCAGAGGCGGTGCTTTTAGCACTGGATATGTCCATCGTGCGCATGCGCAGCTCGAGTACCAATAACAACAAAGTCACCTGTGACCCACGTGACACCGGCTATATCAGCCGGTGTCGTCAGAGGATCTGTTCCTTTCATCTTCTCGCTGCGCGATGCAGTATGCAGCGATGCAGCGATGCATTATGCAGTATGCAGCCACGGTACTCTCGCTGCGCGAGAGTACCGTGGCTGCATACTGCATCTGGCATTCGTCTCGAACTTAACCAGTGAAGGCAGTGTTCTCGCCCCCGCTCCTGGTAGACGCTAGACTGCCTTGTTTATTAATCCAGCTAGGCGAAGGCAGCGCTCTCGCTCCCGCTCCCTCTGCCGGTAACGTGGGTGTAATTACATCCCTCTTTCTGTTTGGCGAGTAGCAGCACCGCTCTACTCTTTCCGTTAAACAGGTAGCTGGTGCAGGCTGTGTTCCCGCTCCCGGCTACGCTGCATCTGGCTACCCACAGAATGGCTCATTCATGTGGGCTGTCCCCTAAGGTGGATCGGTTAGCTGCCATCATGGAGCAGACAAAGCCGCTCCTGTTGGCCCTTCAGCCAGGGGCCGGTGTGGGGGCTACTAGCTTGCCGCCTGGCCCGCCTTCGGTTGCCACACCTCTGCTTGAGGATGCCATGTCGCTAGCGGCTCCGGCTGAACCTCTTCTTGAAAGGCGGGGGGCGGGGCCCCGCTCACCCCCGAAGAGGCTCCCCACTCCTCTGCTCAGAGCTCTTTGCAGTGCACGGAGGACGGCTCCATGGCGGCCATTATTCGTGCGGCCCTGGTACGCTTGCAGCTTCAGGTTCCGCAGGCCGACCCAGGCTAGCGCCTTCTTCAGGCATAACCCTGCCCCCTTTCATTCCCACTGTTCCTCCTTTAGAGGAGTACCTGAGGGAGCTCCATGCATGCTAGAGACACACCAGGGCCCTCTCCCACTCTGCTGCCATGCAGGATCCGGCGAGGGTGGGGCTGGGTCGCTTGCCATCCATTGAGCCTGCCATCGCCTCCCCGATTCTGGCCCCGGATGCCAGGTGCCCTCGGCCTCAGTGCAAGGTCACAAACGAGCTGCTCTGTAAGGCCTACGACACAGCGGCACGGGAACTCCCTCTCCCATCTGATACTGGCTGTCTCTACCTCTCTGCAGCAGGCTCCGGCTGAGCCTTCTTTGCTGGGCCTCAGTGATGCATCACTGCAAGCCTTTGCCCTAATGCTAGGGAATTGGGACGAGTCATGTCCTTTTGGTGCAGATTCGTCGCCAGGTTTGGCCTGCTTAGTCACCACTGTCGGAGACATGTCCTCCGTAGTGTGCCAGTCGAGTCAGGGGAGCTGTTTGGGGCAGCTGCCCTGTAGGCATTGGAGCGTGCTGCCCAAGCTAGGCAGACCAGGCAGCAGCTCTCGGGTCTTTATAGGCCTGTGCCCACTCCCAGCAGGCCCAGGGGCCCCTCTAGCAGCCGCACTCAGCCACCAGCTTACAGTGGTGGTCTGCGCAGTTCCCAGCGGCCCACTCATCCGTTGTGCCCCCGGCTGCCGGCCTTCTAGGCGGCCTCGTGCCTCAGAGCCTTACCGGCCTCCCCCCAGCAGCAGCTCAGCTACTGGGCTGTCTGTACTTCCGGCCCTTGGGTGGTTTTCACCTTAACCCAGGGGTACGAACCGCAGTTCTGGCCCCTAGCCTTCGGCCGGGCCAAAATGACAGTCGTCAGCGATCCGGCAGATGCCCTAGCTCTAGCCCAAGAGTTGTCCGTCCTTCTGCCCAAGGAGGCAATCGAGCCAGTAGACCCTCTGCTTAGCCCAAGGGGTTCTACTCTGCGTACTTTCTTGTGGCCAAGAAAGTCGGCGGATTTCACCTGCTCTTGGACCTCAGAGGAATCGACAGATTCCTGGAGGTGCTACCATTCCATATGCTGACCACAGCACATGCACAGTGGGAGTGGTTCGCAACCGTGGACTTTAGGGATGCCTACTTCCTCGTGGGCCGGGCAAGATGGTGCCTTATATTCAGTTCCTCCGGCCCTTGGGCAGACTGACGGCTGCCTCAGCCGTTGGGCCCTTAGGCCCGCTGTCGTTGTGCCCCATGCAGATGTGGCTGATCAGCCTTCTCTTGGATGCCAAGTGGCACAGGCACAGGAAAGTCAGAGCTTTGCAGCGTTGTCTCCACTCTCTGTCACGCCGGAGGGGCAGGGTCTATCTCCTGATGGGCATGCCCATGGGCGCCATCCCATCCCGCCAGGAGACCGTCACCATAGGTGCATGTCTCTTAGGGTGGGGTGCAGTGCGGCAGGGCAGGACCGCTCAGGGTCAGTGGTCTGCCCAGGAGGGTGCACGCCATGTCAGCGTGCTAGAGCTTCGTGCTGTGCAGCTTGCACTCACGTACTTTCTACCCCAACTGAGGGGCAAGAATATGCATGTTCCTTGGGACAGCAGGTACACTGTTGCCCAGACGGCAGTCCCTTCTAGATAGTGGACGTTCTCACTCCACTCTGAATTTATGTGGCTGCTATTTCTGCCCGACATGTTCGGGTCGACGGCGCCACGGCGGGGTGCCTCAGGTCGGTGTCCCTCTTCCTGAAGAGGGGCTTTACGGCAGCGTCCCCCTAGCACCCCGAGGGCTCCGGCTTGGGACCTGCCCCTGCTGCCGGATGCCCTATCATCTCCTCCCTTCGAGCCCCTGGCCCAGGTGGGGCTTTGGTGGCTGCCCACGAAGGCAGCATTTCTGCTTGCCATGGCCTCAGGGAGGCAAGTTGGGGAGTTACATGTCCTCTCCATAAACGATACATGCCCGAGGTTGGACTCTCAGGTGTTGCCCTTGGCATTCCTGCCCAGGGTGCTTCCACAAACCCACTTCAATCAGCCTGCCCAGCAGGCACGTCGAAGTGGCTGTGCCCTGTGGGTGCCCAAAGGGCGAATATCGAGGCTACTGCCTGTATACGGCAGTCGGAGCAACTCTTGTTTTTGCCATAGCGGCACTAAAGGAGGTGTGCCCTCTACCAGTGGCTGCCCCACTGGGTTGTCGATACCATCTCACATGCCTATGGGGCCAGTGGCCGCACCCTGCCATCTGGCCTGAGATGCCACTCTGCAAGGAGCATCTCAAACATCTTGGGCTGCCCTGAGAGGGGCGCCCCTGGAGACCATCTGCGCGGCGGCGTCGCGGGCGTCTTCTGGCACATTCTCCAGTTATAGGGTTAATGTCGCCACTCCCCATTCTTTGGGCGTGGTCCTTTTGCCGAGCTCCGCTGCTTCCAGTAGTGAGCCAGGGCTTGGATTCTTCATGACATGGTTGGTATAAGTCATCCAGTGCTAAAAGCACCACCTCTGGCGGTCAGTAGGGACGAAATAGAACGATAGTTACGGCTGTAACTATCGTTCTATGAGTCCCGGATGACCGCCAGAGTTTCCTGTCACTCAGAACTCTTGTGTGCTCGCGAGAAGATTCTGGGAACAGATCCTCTGAGGACACCGGCTGGTATAGCCGGTGTCACGTGGGTCACAGGTGACTTTGTTGTTATTGGTACTCGAGCTGCGCATGCGCACGATGGACATATCCAGTGCTAAAAGCACCGCCTCTGGCAGTCATCCGGGACTCATAGAACCGTAGTTACAGCCGTAACTATCGTTCTAGCTATATTGACCTTATAAACAGTCAAATTACCAACATTTAAATAAAAGCAATAAATGACTTTTCTTTTCACTATCTCTGTAAAGCGACTTTGAGCACCTGTAAAAGCGCTAACAAAATAAATCTATTTGCTGCAGTTGGTCAAAAAGCAGTTGGTTAAAAAACAAGATATCTTTGGACATTAAGAAGGGTTCAAGTAGCATTGCCAGAATCTGTGAAGTCACATTCTTTTTTATCTTCAAATGAAACATACAGAGGCCACAACAATTAAGCAACGAAAAATGCAGTTCAATCACTAGCATTGCAATCTTTGAACAAGGTTGGCCTTTTGTGTCAGTTCAATCATTTCAACCAGATACGAGTTCTTGTAGAGCCTGAGCTGGAGGGTGTGGACAAGATGTCAGTATCGTCTGATTGAGCAGACACTGCTTCTTCAACGACGGTAAAGATGTATTCTTGGACACCATCATCAGGCATTGGGATGACCTTGATAGTTGTCAAATCTTCAAGGTCAGCAGTGGATGTCAGGTTGACTAGTGCATCTCCAACGTCTCTGTCTTGATATTGCATTCTAAAACCTCCACACACTTTCCTGACTTCATCAGTAAGCTGCTCGATTGTCTCTGGGATGCCATTAGGCAGAACTAGCTTCCTGGAGTCATCGGGATTCACAATAATTCTCAACTTGGCTGGCGTTTTCACGGTCATGTCAGGCAGCCCCAAAGGAACTAGAACAAACAAGAACATAAACAACTATTAGTAATAGTGCAATGATACACTGAAAGCAAACGTCTCTCTTACAATAGTGACATGCCTGGAATGACAGAGCAAATGATTGCCTAGATATATTATCACTTGAGATTAGAGTAGAGTAAGTCTCCATTTTGGGTTTGTCATTCCTTTTTAAACGTACATGAAAACTACATACAGTTCATTTTGGAACTTACCAAATCAGCATAAATTGTGACCTTCAGCGGAAACAGCAAACCAGTAAACACAAAGGAAATACATAAATAAGGTGTATTTAAACGATGTTAACCCAGCATAAAGCACACACCCTCAAAGCATGGTTAACAAGACGGGCAGCGGGTTGTTTGTTTCCCCCCGTCCCCACTGTTTACAGCCCACTCTCCGGAGCGGCGTGGTCCGAGTGCGGGTTTCTGCAGAGCAGAGATACACCTTCAGCCACATAACTATAGCGGTCCCGGAGCTTTAATAACGGCTCGCCAAAAGTATAAACATCTCTAACCAACACACTCTCACTCCCTAAGCGTCCAGGAGCGACGCTTGGTCAGGGTCCCTAAGCGTCCAGGAGCGACGCTTGGTCAGGGTCCTGAGCGTCCAGGAGCGACGCTTGGTCAGGGTCCTAAGCGTGCAGGAGCGACGCTTGGTCAGGGTCCCGTGGCGTGCAGGAGTGACGCTTGGTCAGGGTCCTGAGCGTCCAGGAGCGACGCTTGGTCAGGGTCCCGAGGCGTGCAGTTGGGACGCTCCGAGGCTCCTTCAGCTTCATAAAGGGACGCAAAGAGCTTTCAACTGATTGCAATGTATTCCCATCGGAGGCGGGATTTTACGCTCAGGGAAGCACGGCATTCGTTTGTGTCGGAGGCTGTTAAAGGCAATGTGAGCGTCCATTCCCATTGGATAACGGAGAATTGTACACCCGGAAGTAAGTATTCCCCTTACTGTCGATTGATTTGACAGAGATATCTCCACTACTCAACAACTCAGAAACACCAGATTATCTTGTTAATTAAACGACATTGATAGGTTTTAGTGTGCAATGCTTTTGTCACGTTTTCCCCTTCGATTCTGAGAAACAAGGATTGTGGGTAATGTAGTGTCTTCGGCCATCCAAAACTCATAGAGAACGACTTGTTTCTCAGAATTGAAGGGGAGAACGTGACAAAAGCATTGTACACTAAAACCTATCAATGGACCCTGACCAAGCGTCGCTCCTGGACGTTTATGGAGTGAGAGTGTGTTGCTCTAACGCTGGCTGGGGTCTGGCTGTTAGTGTATTTAATATGCTGCAGTGTTTTTTATGAGCGGAACACGTATTTTAAATGCATTTTTTTTAATGAAGACATGCGATGCTGATGAAGTTAGCGTTGTACCATGTGCTCTGTTTAGCCCCCGACGGCCCCAGCCCCTGTTCATAAACGAGCTTGAATTAAAGGGCCCATGTCATGGCCATTTCCACTGATCATAATTACATTGTTGAGGTATACTAAAATAGATTTATACTGTGCAATTTTCCAAACTCACATTGGTTTCGCATACAGCATCTCTGTCAAGCATGTGTATTCAGCAGTATTCACTTTCTCCACTAAACGACTCGTTGGAGCTCTTGCCCCCCCCTCCCTGTGAGCCTAGTGTGCTCCGATTGGTCAGCTCGGCCACTCGTTCTGATTAGTCAACCACCAGAGAGGCTGCGCCCATGTCTAACAGTGCTTTTCCCGGCTGCTCTCAGCATAACATCAGTCTTATCATGGCGTCGGCACAGCCGTATATTTTATATACATATATATTTTTAACTGTTGTTATAGAAGAGTGTGACGGCCCCAGGGCCTTTGTCTTACGATGGGGTGGAGCTGAAGAGGCTAATCAGCACGATCACGGACACCTCCGGACACTACGGCCCCAGTCTCTCTCCAAAGCGGCTGCAGGAAGACTAACTCTGCGATCCTCTCAACCACCTATCTCTGCATTTACCACAATAAATGTGCCGTGGTTTTGTAAACTCGTGTATGTCTCCTTGTCTTTCCGTTGTGGCCTACGAGCCGCTCATAACAAAGAGTAAGTTATTTTTACCCGTTATAAACTACTACTGTTTGATGAGAAATCAAATCATGGTTTGCTATATATGAATTCAGGGAAGAAAGGATAGGCCTACTAAGTATTTCCATTAAACTTTATTTTTAGAAATGTACAAAATGAACATAAATATACATATATACACGGTATATCATCCATTCCTCCTCCTTGCATCTTGCCTGCGCACAGTCGGTGCGGTGCCTTTTAGCACGACGCCTCAGTAGTAGTAGAAGTGCCTTTTAGCACGTCATGGATTGTCCGCCAGGATCTGGCTGGACGAAATCAAATGCAAATCACAAAATATTAGAGAAACTTAGTTGTTTTAGATTCGTTAGTAGTAGTTGTGTAATGAACAGCTTGCCTGCTAATATGCTAACCTAGCTTTGTTTACCTTGGTAGCTAACACGATATGAACGTTAGCTTGGAGGAAAGGCAACTATAATGCAGTGTAATAAAACTACTATGAACAAAAGCTATTGGTTCATATTAGGCTAGCAATAACGTGTTTATAATTGCAATCGTATACGGGTATTCTGCTACCATACAATGTAACTTGCATGAATACATTGTTTTGCGCTAGCATACAGCTAGCCTCGTTAGCTACATGCAGTATATGTACGGTCACAATGTACGGTAAATCACAGTACAGTATACTGTATGAGTATTCCGTGTGTGTGAATGCAGACATTCTCCTGCTATGAGATACATGTATGCAAGGCCATCTGCTGATATTAGAGTTGATATATGGAAACTCTAGCAACTTAGTTAGCACAGTTAGCACTGTGTCAATGGCTTAGCAGTCCAACACAGTTTACACATTTAAACAGTCTTGTTTGATAAATACACAAATAACAATGCAAACTTACAGGTTGTATACCCAGATCTTCCCCTGCTCCAAACGGTCCAAACAAGCTGTGCATATCCGGCCTCAAACTGGGCAATGTTTTGGAAGCTTTCGTCTGTGAAATGCCGGTTCTTCGAACCTCTGGAGGAGGAACACGCCGCTGCTGGTGTGGCCATAGCTCTTCGGGATTGGTCCATTTCGTTCCGGGTACCGCATGACATCAGGCGGTACCCGGAAGAATCAAATGGGCAGTGACGTATCTCCAACGAGGCGTTTTGGGGAGGTATTTTCTGTGTTAGAGTTTTACTCGCTACAGGGTGTACTTTGAGGGTTTTGACTCTGCACACCGTTTACATGCATAAAAACCTTCATAACACACAAGGGGACGGGTAATAACCGGAAAAGCATGACATGGGAGCTTTAAACACTCTCTCGTTTTACTCCAAAGGCCCATGCCACTCAGTTATATGCATTTCAGTCACCAATGTGTGTGTGTGTGTGTATGTGTGTGTGTGTGTGTGTGTGTGTGTGTGTGTGTGTGTGTGTGTGTGTGTGTGTGTGTGTGTGTGTGTGTGTGTGTGTGTGTGTCGGAGCACACCAGCCCGGGCCTTGATCAGACCACACTCAGGCACAGAGCAGACTGGCACGGTTTGCTCGTCAACAGGTATATATATATATATACATAAATAAATGACGTTCGCAACAACTCAACCTTTTCACTAGTCAGTGCGCCCCATGCATGATACATTTATGAAGATGACCTGGTTAAACTGCTTAAAAACTAGCTAACACGTGGCTAAACTTGCTAACCCATAGCCACATACAAATACCTCATGTGAAACCAATATAACATTTGCAACTATTTAAACTTTTCACTAGTCAAACCGACACCACAAAGAATCGCCACTTGCCTGTCAGCCTTCCATCTGTGCACAAACTTATCTCGTGCCCTCATTGGTCATGTGCGCGTTCGTGTGTGTTGGAGGAGGGGCTCTGTAAGGAAGTGGCAGAGTTTTTCCGGCTGTGGCTTTTCACATTCTAGCGCACTCGAGCTGGTGTCTCCAAAATTACCTACCCCACCTTTAATTAGACCACTTAAAAAAAGTATTTTGATTAAATGACACAGTCGTTACACTTTTTCCAGTGTTCCAGATCCATGGTGGTCTTTTAGTAGTCCAATGGGCGTTTTTGTTGTACAAGGTATTCTTTTAACAATGCTGCTGTAATCTGAAGAATTGGTTGTAATGGTCAGACATGATCTTGGTTCCATATACTGGTTTCTTTCTTTTCTAAAATGATACAAATAATCAGCTTGTAATGGTCTGAGCTGATGTCATCATGGCTTGAGATGGTTACGCATCTTCAAGTAGTCCAAACTACTTTTTTAATGGTAGAACTGAATGACTCTTGGATCATGAACTGGTTTCTTGATGCTATAACTTGGACCAAAATGCTCTTTAAATGGTCCAATATGATGTTATTGTGGCCTGAATGGGTTTCTTCATGAATGTATAGTCCAACAACCCTTTAGTTCTGAGACAATCCAAGTTGCTTTGGATTTTAAATATGAAGGACAGACCATCTGTTTCAATGTATTTCTTTATTTAGAGAAAGGGGCATGGTACTATCAGATCATTTCCTTCTCCCTGCTCCTTTTCGGGTCAGTGTGTTTATAGAGACATGATTTGTAAATATTTGTTGAACGGAACCAATAACAATTAAATGAAATGAATGTGTTGTCCTGGTTGGCCACCACTCTTGTACCAATAAGCCTGATTCCTCACCCTTATTGAATGCTTATATATAAATGTCTCTCCTTCCTCCATCAGAGCCGTGAACCTCTTTCCCAACCGGGTCATCGGGTGCATCGGGCAACATGTCGGAGAACCCGTCGAGGAAATCAACAAAATCCTGGGACTCCCGTTTCCTGGTGAGCAGCGCCCACGATCAGCTGATCACGGAGAAAACGACTTCTTCGCCGGACTCGTGGAGGAAGGAGGAGGAGGAGGAGGAGGAAGAAGAAGAAGAAGAAGATAGAGATAGTGGAAGTGATTAAAAAACTGGACGAACTGACTGTTGATGAACTGATATAAGAACACATGATCACACACTAAAATATGAAGTGTTGGACTGTTAAAAGCTTTTATAAATTCCCTGTCAGACTTGTAATTTATTCACTCTGATCAGATCGATCCTGATTTACACCAACATCTCTTTGTGTATTTAGAAAACTTACATATTCTTTGTTAAATAAAACACATTTTTCTTTGCTTTTCTTTTGGTATCAGTACTAAAAAGCAGGTATTATTACATCAGTGTTCATTTTGGCAGCTGTTTTTGATTTAGTCTTTAGACGAAAATGGTTATTAGTTTTAGTCACATTTTAGTCATTCCTATCCTTCGTAGTTTTAGTCTAGTTTTAATCGACGAAAACTCAAAACGTTTTAGTCTACTTTTAGTCGATGAAAAATTACATTATAGTCAACTTTTAGTCAAAATGTTTCTCTCTTTAAACTAATTCAGTTAGGCAAATACAGGTATCTGAAATTGTAATCAAGGTGGCAGCATCAAGTGTTGAAATTCGTAAAGCAACATTTTATTCTCTTAACACTTTACTTGTGTAATATATAGGGATGGGTATCGCTAAGGTTTTTAACGGTACTACTACTCTTATCGAAACTGCTTATCGATCCGGTACTTTAACGGTATTCTTGTAGGTACTTTTTGTTATTTTTTAAAGGGAAAAACTAAACAAATTGTTAACCAAATTAACATTGCTTTATTTACATGTGAAATAAATAAATAAAATATGTATAGGTTGAGGTACTTGTACTTTACATTTAAATGTTTTGCTACTGTGTACTTCTTCTCCACTACAGTTCAGAGGTACATGGTGTACTTTTACTCCACTACATGTATTTAATACCTTTAGTTACTTCACAGATGTGGATGAATGATGTGAAATATAATCAAGTGTTAAATCAGACTTTAGTTCCACCTGGAGTAAATCCACAAGCTACCCTGCAGTATACAAAGCCATTCAAACTAGCTGCTCCTTTACCAGCTTTGAGAACACTTTCATGATCAATCATTATAACACATATATATATTATTCTGGAATGGACCAATCTGCACAATGACTACTTTTACTGTCGCTACTTTTATACTTTTACTTGAGGAACATTTTGAATGCAGGACTTTTACTGTAACAGAGTATTCATACACTATGGTATTTTTACTTAACTACAAGATCTGAGTACTTCTCCCACCTCTGCGCACCTGATGTGATAACGTTACTCGTAATTGGCGCAACAGAGCTACGAGTTAAGGAAGTCGAAAATTGTGCATTTCTCCGATTGAATATGACGCCTTTTGGCCGGCTGTTTGGACAGACTACTCTACTCGTGTCAACGCGCTTACGCCATAACACTAATGGCAAACAAGCTTTTTCCACATTGAGCCTTGTAGACATGGGCGTAGGAAGCATCCTGAATGTGGGGGGGACATTTTTAACGGGGGGTGTGGGGGCGAAAAAAAATATAGATTTCCTGTATTCTGGTGCATTTTAACAGGTGGTTTGATACTTTTATGTGGCTATACTAGCATGAGGAAAATGATGGGTACATTTTGTAATTTCATCCAGTAGTAAAGAAAGGAAACATATTTGATTATTAATTCAGAGCCGTCTTTGAATTAATTAAAAGCAGTTTAAATGCCCATTTTTTGTACATTTATATACAACAATAAATATTTGTGAGTGCATTGAGAGATATTGTTGTGGAGAGTCATTTATATATAAATCGCAAAATACATTTGTGAATCCTTCTGTGAGCATTTATTAATATTGAGACTGATCTGACTCCATACGGATGTTAAGTTCACCTAGGAATGGTATCATTGACTTAAATGTTCAAATAAATGTTGCTCTTCTGTCTATATTGGTCATATGATGCCCCTTGACTGAAATGTTTCCTGTTCAATATCCCCACTGATTTCCTTCAAATCCTGGGATGAGAGTCCACATCACAATTTACTCTCAACTGTCATTTCCCTTTCATCACTCACCTCAGCAATGGACCTCTCTCCACTGTCCCTGTATTCTGCCTCTGACTCACTCTCAAGTGCCTAGATGTTTTTTTGTTTTTGTTATTTTTTGTTAAGTAATACAAGACAGAATGATATGATGATCTCCGCGCTACAGCTGCTCCGTGCATGCATGCAGTGGCATGTAATATCCAAGGATTAGAGACTGTTGGATGCTGCTGTTTTGAGCATTGCAATACATTTATTTGTATTATGTTTTTTTATGATTAGAGACGGTTGGATGCTGCTGTACTGAGCATTGCAATATATTTATTTTCACTATGTTATTTATTTATGATTATCCTTGGGCTCAGCAAAGATTTGATGTCAGCTGTTGCTGTCTTTTTTTCTATAGTTAATACTGAAATAGAGCCCTGCTGTTTTGTCAGGGCCTTTTCTTTAAATATAATTTTAAAATGTCGATACAGTAGCCCCTTTTTTTAAATGTCTATGCTTAAGTTTTTATAGGTGTTGCTATCTGCTTTGTGTAGCGTGGTTCTACAAGCAAGTCTGTGCATTCATTGGGTGGTATCAGAGAGATACAAGGGTCTGTAAATGCAATGAAAACAATTGGCCACAGCAAATAATTGATATTAAACATGTAATTTTTACTTTTGAATACTTCAGTACAAAGGATGTATTGAATAATTTAAGTGATATGTGTACACATATAAATCATTAGTCAAAACAGGGCTACATTTGATTGAATTATAAAAGGTATAATATGTGGTAAACTGAAGAGCCGTTTGGGAGCCGAAAGAGCCGGCTCTTCTTGGTGAGCCGAGCCAAATGATCCGGCTCACCAAGAAGAGCCGGAATTCCCATCACTATTCCAAACCGCTCCCTAACCACAATACAACACAACACTGTTAACTGATTAACTGCCACCAGCTGATGACTTATTTTCCTCTTCTTTGAAAAAAATGTTCTTATGTCCATGTTGTCTGGGGGAGAAAACATATCAAACCAAGAGATCGTCAGCTTTGATTTTCGCTGTATTAACCATTTCCTGAACATTTGGTGTGTGTGCCTTACCTCCGCTACCGGCATCGCTTCATACAACAGATCTGAGCTGTCCAACTATGACAACACTCCTTGAACATGCGCGCGCTATGTGAGAATCTGCCTTGGTACAAAGTAGCAGTGAAAACATGGTACGGAGTTTCATTGATTTGGGCATTCTCTACAGGTAGCTATAACTGCAAATGGAACAACCTGAAGCTCTCTAACTCAGTATATTAACTGCTGCATTGATTTCCCTCAGGATGAATAGAGTTGTATTTTCTCCTTCTTCTCGTGTCTCTGGTTGTAGCGTGAGTACAGCAGAGCCTCTGAGTTCTTCCTGCAGGGTTACGAAGTTTCCTGTGAGCTGGGAGACGTGGCTCTGCTGCAGAAAGCTCAGGTGAGTTTCTACCAATCACTTCAAGGAGCCAAGGCTTTTATTGTCATCTGAACAACGCTACAGTGTAGATATGTCACTGAAGATCTGAGCTCCGTGTATCCATCATTTCCAAAATGTAGAGTACATGTAAGTAAGAGCAGAGGTGGGAAGTAGTGGAGTACAAATACTTTGTTACTCTACTTAAGTACATGTTTCTGGCATCAGTACTTTACTCCACTACTTATTTTTCTGACGACTTTTTACTTTGACTTCTTACATGTTGAACTCAAATACCTGTACTTTCTACTTCTTACATGTTGAACCCAAATACCTGTACTTTCTACTTCTTACATGTTGAACACAAATACCTGAACTTTCTACTTCTTACATGTTGAACTCAAATACCTGTACTTTCTACTTCTTACATGTTGAACACAAATACCTGAACTTTCTACTTCTTACATGTTGAACTCAAATACCTGTACTTTCTACTTCTTACATGTTGAACACAAATACCTGAACTTTCTACTTCTTACATGTTGAACCCAAATACCTGTACTTTCTACTTCTCACATTTTGAACACAAATACCTGTACTTTCTACTTCTTACATGTTGAACACAAATACCTGTACTTTCTACTTCTTACATGTTGAACACAAATACCTGAACTTTCTACTTCTTACATGTTGAACACAAATACCTGAACTTTCTACTTCTTACATGTTGAACACAAATACCTGAACTTTCTACTTCTTACATGTTGAACGCAAATACCTGTACTTTCTACTTCTCACATTTTCCAAACAGGCTGGTTCCTTTAGTTTGAATGTGTGTTTGGTGGCGTGATCATTATTATTTAGAGTCATTGCGTGCCTATTGATTTGAACACGATCCGTGTATCCATCACTTCCTGGTCTTCTCTAAAGAAGAGGGACCAATGAAAACGTTGTCATGTTGCCGTTGTTCAGCATGGAAACATTCATTAGCTAACAATGACATTATTGTTCTATTAATATAAAGGGAGGTCAGGTACTCTTTAAAACAGCTGCTAGTTATGGGTACTTTTTACTGAAGTACATTTCAAAGCCTCTTTGCTTTTACTTGAGTAAAGAAGTTTAGTCAGTACTTCTACTTTGACCAGAGTATTTTTAAACACGAGTATCTGTACTTCTACTTGAGTAAAGGATGTGTGTACTTGTGCCATGTCTGTATATATCTGACACTTCAAAGAGAAATATTGATATTCTGTTAGATTGAAACGCCTCCATCTTCAAAACTGTTGTTCACCTGCAATCACAAGATACATCTGCAACATTATATATATGTATCTTCTCATTAACATAAATGAACAGTGAAGGTTTTCTGGGTATTAAAGCGTGATAGATATTTTACAAATCTGACATTTCATAGAGACATTATTGATACTCTGTTAGATTGAAACACCACTGGACTGCTTTTGAGGCGTAAAAGCTAAATAAACTCAGAGGGTTACGTCTTAAAATTCCCCAAAAATTGTCAATTAAGGATAAAAATAAATGAATATTATAATTGTGCAGATTACTGATAATTATTCTTTAAAAAAGACACGTTTTATAATTAAAATATGGCATAAAAGGGTCAGAAAAATACAGAATGACACAATGTTGTTTTTTGAAATTCCTAATTCAGAGAAATGTTTTGGTAATTTGATCTCCATATTTTCAAATGATGAAGGCGAACCCTGCTGCTCAGTGCTTAATTAAACAACCTCACACACACACACACACACACACACACACACACACACACACACACACACACACACACACACACACACACACACACACACACACACACACACACACACACACACACACACACACACACACACACACACACACACACTAACACCTTGAGTATTTTTAGCAGTGTGTGTGTGAACCTGCTCACACTGACACTCACACACTCTCAGGGATTCAGGAGTGTGTGAGATGATGTTTTCTACTTTTCTCTTTTTCTGAAAGTAAACATGTTTTACCTCTGCGTGTGTGCACATAAAGACTTCAGTGTGTGTGTGTGTGTGTGTGTGTGTGTATGTATGTATGTATGTATGTATGTATGTATGTATGTATGTATGTGTGTGTGTGTGTGTGTGTGTGTGTGTGTGTGTGTGTGTGTGTATGTGTGTGTGTGTGTGTGTGTGTGTGTGTAGTCCTCCTCCTCCTCTCTCTCCTCTCTTCAGATCACTCGTCAGCAGCTGAAACAGGAAGGCTCTGATTTGCTGGATTTCTTCTGTGAAGACAGAGAAACGTTCCGATTGGACGACTGCTTCAACATCTTCAACTCCTTCTGCTGCCGCTTCACTCAGGCTGCCAAGTTACACATTTCTAAGATAATAAACCTTATCCTGAATGTAATACACTTCTCGGCCCTCTGCTGCCTCCTGGAGGTCAAACAGAGAGATGGTGGTTCATAAAGTGAATCTCCCTCTTTGTCTGTAAAGGTCGGCGTCTTCAGGATCTGGAAGAGCAGAAGAGACACTCCTGGGCCGGGGGGGAGGAGGTGGGAGAGCACTTTTTTATCAACTAAATATACTATAAATCATTGGAAATTGTCCTATTTTCTTATTTTAAGACCTTTTTGGTAGTTTTTGTTATGTTTACCAATTCAAATGTTCATATTTCAGAGACTTGAAACACAATTTTCTTATCTTTCTATCCAACAACTGATCATTACAGCTCCACTTCTTTGTACGATACACACTGCTGATCAGTGGTTGCGTTAGACTTTTTCGTTGTCCGTCATTTTGACAGGATCGTAACATTTCCGTCATAATCCATTATTACCCGTCATTTTTATTTTTTTATTTATTCATTTAATAATATTAGCTGCTAATTGTAGCCACCAGAGTATCGCAGCTTCAGGTTGATTGACTGTCCCATGGTGGGGTGTACGTGTGCGCACGTGTGCGCACTGTTGAGGTCTGGACATCCAGCAGATTGTAATAGCTGTATTAGGTTGGGAGGTGGCTCGGGGTGTTTGTGTTTGCCATATGCAACACAACCTTCAATTGTGTTTTGAATGCCTCGTTACAGGCAACCTGCGATTTCTCCACATGCTTTACGATTGCCACGCTCTGGTTGACCACCTTTGAAGCTTCGATGTGGCTATGGCTACTTTTGTGATCATTCAGCACTGATTTCTGCATCATCGTACACCCTCGGACAAATCCGTTACTCATCTTAGCTTTTCTACAGATGTCGCAGAACATTTTGCCATCTTCCCTCCTCAGCCACTTAAACTCTTGCTCCCACTGAACCCGGTACTCCTGCTTCAACTCCTTGCCACTTGCTTGTCCCTCTGCTGCTGGCTGAACGTTGTCAGTTTTAGTCTTACTGGCTTGTCCTTCATCCTCCACTGCATCAATCCCTCTTTTTTCACCTCGTTTATCCACACCATCACAATTACTGTGCTTATTAAAAAAGCTTCGAGCACTCAGCTGCCGTGACATTTTGTGATTGCTAAAGCCGGTTAAACAACGAGGCAGGGGCGGCGCCTAGCAACGGCTTAGCAACCCCATTGTTTTGTTATGAAAATGTATCTATATATATTTATAGACATTCTCCCTCAGTCGACCTGGCCACTAAGGATGTAATATAATGTGGGCCGCTGGTGGACATTTTGGCGCTGTTCCGAGTTGTGTTCTAATCTGTCAAAATGACGGACTGCTTTCAGATTTTTCCGTCATTCTTGGAAAAATTCCGTCATAGACGGAAAATATTCGGTTGACGCGACCTCTGCTGCTGATACACACTGCTGATACACACTGTTGATACACACTGCTGATACACACTGCTTCACTAATGCTTGTGTTTCTGTTTCAGAGCGTTCGGGTTGCGCTGCAGCAGCGAGACGGACATGTCCTCCGCCGTGTCGCGCCACGACGACGCCGGGCTGCTATTGGACCTCCTGACCCTGAGGTCCCGCCCCCGCTCGCCCCTCAACAACTCCCACAATGCTTTGGGGCGTTCGGGAAGCTTACGACGCTCCAGAAACTCTCCGTCCAGTTCGCCTTTTCTCACTGCAGACCGCGAGCTTAGCACGTTACTCGGGATGAACAATGAACGCAAAGAGGCAGCTTTTCCATCAGTTTTCCCCGAAATTAGAAGTCCAGGACCCTTCCCCCAAAACCAGCAGCCTCAAGCGGGGAAACCGCAAACCGCCTCCTCGCCTCCGAAAAGTGCACAAAACGCCAACCATACAACCGCCAATTACCTCAGCTTTAATGCTACCCAGACTCGGGTAAACAAAGTCGAATCTACCTCCGATCCGAACCAGCAATCCGACCACAACAACAACAACGGCAAACATCGACAAGAACTTGGGGCGCATTCGGACTTTCGTGGTGGTTTTGAAGGGGAACTTGCAAAGAACGAACTGGATTTTCCTGATCGCAGTGACGAGAAGTTTGAACAGTCTTTGGCAAACATGTCTGTTGTTTTAGAGAAATGCAAATTGGTGCCTGAACTGAGAGTGTTTGACACGGGTACCCAAAACACCACGAGTGGCGTCCAGGATGATGTGTTCCCAGACCAGAAGAACTCCCAGAAACTGGAAAATTCTTCGTTACAAAGAGAGGAAGAGGAGGGTCGAGAGGATACGGTGGTGGTTTGGTGCGTGACGGGTGTTTGTGAGGCGGCCGATGAACCAACCAACGCTGAAAACGCACAAACGGATCAATCTAGAAGCGACAAACAACCTTCTTCTTACCCAGCCAATCGAACGCCTTCTGAAGCTCAGTCGGCCAATGAGAAGCCAGTGCCTGAACCCATCAGCAGCCAACCGGTGCCTGCCTCACATCCGGCCTCTTCCCCTAGGTGGCGCCCAACAGATAGCGCCACCAATAAAGTGCCTGCTATCGAAGAAGTAGCCAACGAGAAGAGAAAAGTGGAGTCAAAGGCAAAGTCAGGAAAGGCAGAATCGGGAAATTATTCATCCAATAAGAACCTCCCTACCTCTAAAACTCGACCAATTGGGATCAAACAAACCACAAACTCCAACAAATCTAATCCGGTTCGAACCCTCACGAACTCCGAGAACTTCAGCATGAGACGAGTTGTGCCGATCTCAAGGACCAAGCGCCAAGAGAAACCGTCCAGTTTGACCAATCTCAAAAGCTCTTCTTTCTGGAAACCATTGACCGCGCCTTCTTCCCGTCGGACGAGCGTTGATCAAAAAGACCAGAAAGACCAGAAGGTTTCTCGAGATCTTCAGAACCAGGACTTGCAAAGGAAACCGTCCAATTTGACCAACATAAAAAGCTCTTCTTTCCGGAAACCATCGACCGCGCCTTCATCCCGCCGAACGAGCGTTGACCACAAAGACCACAAAGTTTCCAGAGACCCCCAGAACCAGAACTTGCAAATAAAGCAACCGTCCATCCGAAAACCATTGGCTAAACCCAAAGCACCTCCAGAAGAAAAGATGTGTCGCTCAACTCTTCGAGCGCTTTCTCAAGCAAGTGGTAGCATCAGTGCTCCGGTTACTCCTTTGCACAAACCCGCTACTTCTTCTTCTACTTCTTCGTCGCCGTTTCCAGGATTTACTCGAAACACCGCCTCCTCTTCCTTCAGACAAACACCGTCTCCATCGCCTTTCTCTAGAACTGGATCTTTAAGAGTTTCCGTCACTTCTGGATCCTCAGATTCCCTCAAACCGTCCTCCTCTTCGTCCCCTTTAAAGAGGTTTCAGAGCATCAGAGCGCCAATTCGCGACTCGGTATCGCCCCCTAAAGGCCATCGGAGGAATGACAGCGGCACTTTCTCCGAGAAGTCGACGTACTCAAGAGACTCGGGAAAATCCAGCAAACCGACCTGGAGATAACATATGCTAATAATAGGAGTCAGAAGTGGCTACGTTCACATGCACAATAATATTTCAAAATTCAAAAAACGACAATATTCAGAATTGGATACGATGAAGGTGAATAGGGTAAAAATGTAACTTTTAGATATCAGCATGAAACTTCCCTGGTTGGTTACTTACATTAAGGATATCATTTTTTGTATTACAAGTTTTCTGAAATTTGATATTTGAATATGCAAATGAGGCATTCACTCGTAAAATATGGGCTTATTTCATACATTCCCAGAACAGAAATGTGAGCATCGGATAAAGTGGGGTTCAAATTTCCTGTTTCATTTTGTCGACATATTAGAGTCAATGGATTTAACCGAGGGAGTCTCTTTGTATCACTAAACAATTTGAAAACCCTGCAGTAAAAGTGCATTTTCTGCATGTTTTTAGTGATAAAGTGTGTGTGAATGGTGTGTAAACGATGGCCTCTTTAAAAAAAAATCAGAAAACAGAGAGGAGAACATCTCTTTTGGAGAAAGGAAATTGGAGGTAAAGAAATGTGAGCAAAGTCTGAGAGAGAAAAAGTCTTAAAAATCGGACTAAACTTAAAATATTTAGACACGTTTTTTTCTCACATTTGTATTAATTTCATAGAAAAAGTTGAAATATTTGGTCCTAATAATTCAGCGGGAAGATTCAAAGGCAAGTCGAACGTTTCAGATAAAGAAATTCAATATAATTCAAGAAAAAAAGTCCAAGTCTGGAGTATTTTGTGTATGTCAACAAAGCCACTTCTTCTGTCCTTGGTTACAAACACAAACACCAATAATGCTGCATAAATTATCCTTTTTATACAACAATTATTAAAAAACAACCAGCCACATAACCACTCATTTCTCCAGGGGAATATTAAGGAATGGAAATAAATGTCTGCATCCATAAATATATAATGAGATTTAAAACGTTTCTGGTGACTGAATCCCAGCTGTGTTTCGTCCTGATTAAAACCCCTTACTTTAACGTCTTAAACTTGGATTATGCACTTTTAACTTCACTAACCCAGATCAGAAATCTTTGTAAATGTGGCCTGATTTAAATAGTAAGCGTATTTTAATTAAATTAAAATGTTAAATCACTGAAAATCATGAAGGGGATATTTAATGTTCCTCCGACAGTGTCTGGGATAAGTGCCAAGTTTGTTTATATGATGATATTTGTATGTTTATGTTCCTATTTATGTACGTATGAAGCTGAAATATATATAAATATATCATCTATGTACTAATTAATAAAGTGTTATTCCTTAAACATGCTCTTTGTTTCTGTTCACCAGAGATCGTTTAAAAAAATTCTGATTTTGTTTTTGTTTACATATAATTCGATTATTAACACTGCATAATAAAGCCTTTTTTCTTCATGTAAAGATATCACAACGTTAAAACAAATCATATGTATATATAGAAAAGTAGTAAAAAATACTCAAGTACAAGTATTGTTGGTATTTGATTATTTTTCTATAAATCCTTTGACTGCTAATGTTCAAATATATTGAACTGGAGTAGAAGACGCCTAGCAACCAGCAGGGGGCGACATTGCGCAAATTATCTCCTTGCTGTGAATGACACACACACACACACATACACACACACACACACACACATACACACACACAAACACACGTAAACACAGACATACATACACACACACACACACACACACACACACGTACACACACATAAACACACGTACACACACACATGCATACACACACACACACACACACACACACACACACACACACACACACACACACACACATTGGTATTTTATTATGTTTCTATAAATCATTTACATGTAGGACTACTAACTGTGATTATTATTTTGGATTGAGTTCTTAAAACTAATAATAAAATATTAATTTTTAATATCTTATCGTGCCAGTATTCAAATTACTTCATTACAAATACAATTAGGATAATTGATGTGTATTATTTTGGGCATTAGTTAATAAAAATGACATGATATTAATAATTTCATTCATCATCCTGCGAGTATTTACATTTCCGAAATACAAATGAACTCAAAATAATTAACGTGTTTGATTCTTCATAACAACATTTTGTAGAATGAAATAAAACATGGACTACAAAAAGAAAACGTATATAAATCACCAAGGTGAGGGTGGGGGGGGGGGGGCGGGCGGTATGACGTCATCTGCGCGCGCCAAACAAAGCTCCATGTGCAACAGCGAAGAGGCGATTAGTTGAGTTTGAGTTTGTGATGAAAAAAGTTCAAAAACACAAACATAGAGAAGTGAAATTCAACATAAAGTCACTCAGTTGGATGTGAAACTGAAATATAGAAGCTAGCGGGAAGACATGCATTACAAAGACACGAGTATTCAGGAGTTTTAAAGTTTAAAGTCCGAGGAAACTGGAGATAAACAGTGTTTTGAAAAGGTGAGTTTGGTCTGTTGGACAACTTTGATGTCTTAATTAAGAATATGTTCCTCTGTTTGGGGAATTTCTGAAAGGTTAGGGGTCAACCGCTGAATAACGGGACACTTTGAACAGACATATTGTAAATAACACGGAGATACTGCAGAGTACTATACACAGAGGGAAATTAAGTATTTCGATCATTTACTTGAATACAAGTACTGTGAAAATATTCCACTGCCAGTACAAATCCTGTTTAAAGTAATTTACTGAACTATTAGCGTTTTGCTTTTTACTACATGAACTTTCTGTCAGTTTTAGTTACTTTTAAGTCCATTTTAACAGAGGTGGGAGAAGTACTTGAGTAAAAGTAGAAGTACTCAGATATTGTACTTGAGTAAAAGTAGAAGTAGTCAGATATTGTACTTGAGTAGAAGTAGAAGTACTCAGATATTGTACTTGAGTAAAAGTAGAAGTACTCAGATCTTGTACTTGAGTAAAAGTAGAAGTACTCAGATCTTGTACTTGAGTAAAAGTAGAAGTACTCAGATCTTGTACTTGAGTAAAAGTAGAAGTACTCAGATCTTGTACTTGAGTAAAAGTAGAAGTACTCAGATCTTGTACTTGAGTAAAAGTAGAAGTACTCAGATCTTGTACTTGAGTAAAAGTAGAAGTACTCAGATCTTGTACTTGAGTAAAAGTAGAAGTAGTCAGATATTGTACTTGAGTAGAAGTAGAAGTACTCAGATATTGTACTTGAGTAAAAGTAGAAGTACTCAGATCTTGTACTTGAGTAAAAGTAGAAGTACTCAGATCTTGTACTTGAGTAGAAGTAGAAGTACTCAGATCTTGTACTTGAGTAAAAGTAGAAGTACTCAGATCTTGTACTTGAGTAAAAGTAGAAGTACTCAGATCTTGTACTTGAGTAAAAGTAGAAGTACTCAGATCTTGTACTTGAGTAAAAGTAGAAGTAGTCAGATATTGTACTTGAGTAGAAGTAGAAGTACTCAGATATTGTACTTGAGTAAAAGTAGAAGTACTCAGATCTTGTACTTGAGTAAAAGTAGAAGTACTCAGGTCTTGTACTTGAGTAAAAGTAGAAGTACTCAGATCTTGTACTTGAGTAAAAGTAGAAGTACTCAGGTCTTGTACTTGAGTAAAAGTAGAAGTACTCAGATCTTGTACTTGAGTAAAAGTAGAAGTACTCAGATCTTGTACTTGAGTAAAAGTAGAAGTACTCAGATCTTGTACTTGAGTAGAAGTAGATGTACTCAGATCTTGTACTTGAGTAAAAGTAGAAGTACTCAGGTCTTGTACTTGAGTAAAAGTAGAAGTACTCAGATCTTGTACTTGAGTAAAAGTAGAAGTACTCAGGTCTTGTACTTGAGTAAAAGTAGAAGTACTCAGGTCTTGTACTTGAGTAAAAGTAGAAGTACTCAGATCTTGTACTTGAGTAAAAGTAGAAGTACCAGAGTGTAGGAATACTCTGTTACAGTAAAAGTCCTGCATTCAAAATGTTCCTCAAGTGAAAGTAGAAAAGTATTATCATCAAAATACAGTAAAAGTATTCATGTTTTGATATTGATCCTTTTGTTTTTAGGGATGCTTCTCTGATCAGCTGTGACGAACAAATGGACAACGAGCATCAAGAGAGGAGAGAAGAGGAAGAGGAGGAGATGATGAAGGCAGGCAAAGTAATAAATGGACACACTCCCATCTTCGCCTCCTCCTCCCTCACCTCCTTCCCTTTCCTCTCCTCCTCCTCTCTGTGCCGAGGAAGAGAGGAAGACGAAGAGGAGGTGAGCGTCGCCATCGTCACCATCGACGACGAGTCCTGTCCGTCAGAGCCGTTTGGACCCGCCCTCCTGGAGACGGCCAATCAGATCGCACGGATTGAGGGAGGGGGAGATAAGGAGGAAGAGGAAGAGGAGGAGAGAAACAGCGAGGAAGAGGAAATGACGTCACCATCTCCTCACCTGGTAAGTGTTGACAGTGAAGTAACTAAGTACATTGACTCGAGTTACCAAGTGAAGAGAGTTTGAGAGTTGACAGATCCTTCTACAACAAATTCTGCTTATACTGGACTCAAGTACAATTTTGAGGTACTTGTACTTTACTTGAGTATTTCCATTGTATGCTACTGTGTACTTCTACTTCTACCCCACTACAGTTCAGAGGTGAATGGTGTACTTTTACTCCACTACATGTATTTAATAACATACCTTTGTACATGTTTACCAACTACTGATGGTCTGCTCTGATTGGTCCACCGCTAAGAGATGTACAATGTGTTGGAGCGCTAGCCAATAGGAGCGCGAGTGTTCAATAGTGATGTCACTATGTTCAGGGAGTGAACAAAGGAGGTGTTTCAGGCAGGGGGAGAGTGGGTATTTGTATTTAACTAATTATATTTGTATATTATATTATTATTATTATTATATATATATATATTAAATACATCATTATATTATTGAATGTTCAAATATATTGAACTCGAGTAGAAGACTCCTAACAGCCAGCAGGGGGCGACATTGCACAAATGATCTCCTTACTGTGAATGACACACAAACACACACAAACACACACACACACACACACACACACTCACTCTCTCTCTCACTCTCACTCTCTCTCTCTCTCTCTCTCTCTCTCTCTCTCTCTCTCTCTCTCTCTCTCTCTCTCTCTCTCTCTCTCTCTCTCTTGCGTCAGTGTTGCATTGTGTGACCCATTTGTGTGTGTGACATTCAGGTACCAGCTGATGACGTGTGTGTGTGGGTCATTCAGGTGCCATTGTGTCTCCTGTATTGTCGTCTGTGTAAACACCAGCTGTGTGTGTGAGAGAAAGTGTGTGTGTGCTCCTTTTACTCTTAATAATGGAAATTCCTTATAATTATTTTTAACTGAGTTTTAATATATTTTCTTGCTTTAATGATTTTCATTCAAGCAAATACACATTTTCAAATAAGATACATTTAAAATATATATTTTCTTACTCGTCGTTTCACAGACGTGCTATAAATACACTACTCAGAAAAAGTTTAATTTACTTGTATTTTGTACATTAAATAACATTTACCCTCTTTTTATTTAATTAATTGTTATATTTTTATCGTATTTGCAGTTAATATTCTTCTAAAAAGATAAGAAAGTACTTTGTAGTAAAGTTGTGTACTTTATACTAGATGTATAACTACTAAAATGTGATAAGTACTTCGATATTCGTTCATAATAAGGTAGTATTCATTATTTAATATCCTGTCCTGCCAATATATTAAAATACTTAATACTTCAAATAAACCTCAAATTATTCATATTTTATATATTTACCATGTTTTTATCATCAAATGTTTTAGAGAATTCTTAAAAACTGGGCGTGTGTAACACACACACAGAGACACACAGACACACACACACACACACAGAGACACACAGACACACACAGAGACACACAGACACACACACACACACAGAGACAGACACACACACACACACACACACACATGCACAGACACAGACACACACACACACACACACACACACACACAGACACATGCACACACAGACACACACACACACACACACACACACACACACACACACACACACACATATATATATACACACAGAGACACACAGACACACACACACACACACACACACACACACACACACACACATATATATATACACACAGAGACACACAGACACACTCACTCACACACACACACACACACACACACACACACACACACACACACACACACACACACACACACACACACACACATTTGTATATATGGTTAAAGTTGTATTAAGTGACTGAAGTAGGCAACATAACTCTATATAATAGATCTCCTTTGGCTCCAGAGCTTCTCTTGGACAAATGGACTTAAACTCAAACTGTATATTGATATTCAATCTAATATCTAATATTCCATTCCTCACATACTGAAGTATATATAATATCCTGCTGTATATTCTGTGGTAAGGTGTGTGTGCAGGAATGTGCACAGTGAGCATTCCTCAGATTCCCCCATCGGGATCATGGGATATGAAGTCTCCTCCCATGGGAAATGTTAGCTTAAAACACACACACACACACTTACTTATATATATATATATATATCTATACACACACATATACACACACCGTGAGTCATACTTGTACAGAACCAGTACGACACATGATGGGAAACATTATGACTGTGGAGTTCTCTCTGCGACCACTAGAGTGCGAGTGTGTGTGTGTGTGTGTGTTTGCGCGCACGTGATTATAAAAACTAGGGCACTAATCTGGTTTTGCTCTGTGATCTAAGAGCATTTTATTGCTAGATTACTACACATATATGAGATTATATATACACACACACACACACACACACACACACACTGGTGCGAATAGAGGCACGCTGCAATGACTGGTATGTGGGCACACACACTTTTTATTTAATGGTATGTACACACCGTATAACCTTGTTTGTACACATTTTTTATAGTAGTAATATATAATACAATATATTGTATGTTATATTAAGCATTTAATACTATAATATATATATAACAGTCACGTTCTGGGACATTTGTATACTTTAATATTACATTTCTCTCTTTGAAATGAGCCATAGTGCATAATAATACATTTCAAATCAAATAAAGTCTTAATATTCAGTTTGTAATTGTGTGTGTGTGGTGTGTGGTGTGTGGTGTGTGTGTGTGTGTGTGTGTGTGTGTGTGTGTGTGTGTGTGTGTGGTGTGTGTGTGTGTGTGTGTGTGTGTGTGTGTGTGTGTGTGTGGTGTGTGTGTGTGTGTGTGTGTGTGTGTGTGTGTGTGTGTGTGTGTGTGTGTGTGTGTGTGTGTGTGTGTGTGTTGTGTGTGTGTGTGTGTGTGTGTGTGTGTGTGTGTGTGTGTGTGTGTGTGTGTGTGTGTGTGTGTGTGTGTGTGTGTGTGTGTGTGTGTGTGTGTGTGTGTGTGTGTGTGTGACGACCTCCAGGTCAATCAGCTGTGAGAAAGCAGCGACCTGCTCTCACCTCCTGCTGGGAAACGTTTCAATGAAGCTAAGCGTCCGTCTGGAATCTCAGGTCCTCCACTTTCTTCACACAGAGATATCTCAGCATGGGATGGATGTGAGATCAGTCTGGCGCTAGTTAGCTTATATTAGCATGCTAACATAAGCTAAGCTAAAATGGTGAACGTGGTAAAGATGAATCGTTTAAACGTGTTCGATATCTCAAACAAATACCTCGACTCTGGTTCGGGACCAAGTCCGTTTCAAATAAAAAATAAATTAAATCATTAAAGATTTGTTTTACTATTGTTAGCGTGACAGAGACTACGTAATGTTTATAGCTCAATCTGGCATAAATGTTCTCTTTGTGAGAGTATTTGATATATTTGCACGGTCCTTGTTCATTTAAAGTGGACCTATCATGCTATATTTGAATAATATAGTGTAGGACCATACCAATATAAGGCATATTTAGACTTTTTTCTTTTCAAAATACCAAACAGATCATGCATTTTAGCCATGCCTCATTTTGCTCAATTTGACATTTTTTAGCTCTGTTTTTGCAAGGGCAGATTCTGTGAGAACAGCACCACCTACAGGCCTGGCATATGTACTACAGCGTCTCCAGCGCTTTCGAACGGCAATGCCGTGGTTGTCTCCTCCTGATTGGTGGAGTTGGCCCAATAGCCGTAGCGCCACCGTCCTGACGTCAGGACAGTGTTCAAATCTGGATCAGTTTTTATCAGATCCGTTGCAGCCCCTTTTTTAGAGATTTGGGTATGGAGGAAAATAGAGAGGGTTGTGTTTTCTGACACTTGGTGAGTTCCCTGGAACACCGGGGACACATATTCATGTAGAAAAGATGTACAAAAGTGCATTTTGCATGATAGGTCCCCTTTAAATAATAATAATAACAATGTTTAGAAATTAATGTTAACATACAGTTTAAATTATTTGATATTTTAATTTTTTATATGTTCAGGTATCAGCTGCTTTTTGGCGGGTAATGACGCTCTAGATATCGGAACGTTCGTAAATTAAATACATTTTCAGAAAGACTCGTTAACGTCCCTCCCTCTCTGTAAGATTGGATTATTGATTATTGATCTCAGTGTGTCTGAGCCTCCGCTGGTAACATAAGAACTTGTATTTATCCCCGTGGGGAATCAGGCGTTTTTAGCAGCGACGGTCGGAGTGAAAAACAGGATTCACACAAGCGCCACAACACCAAGTCAAATTCCTCGTAACCTGCTGATTCTGATATATTATTATATATACACACACACACACACACACACACACACACACACACACACACACACACACACACACACACACCCACACACACACACACACACACACACACACACTCCCCCCGGCTCCTCCCCCCCCCTCACTAGGCATGTCTCTGCGTGTTCCTGTCGGTCCTGAAGCAGCCGCAGCTCGGACTCTTTCTCTCTGATCGATCCCTCTCAGATCATGGATTTTTGACGTCACGCAGTTTTTAATTCTCCTCCTGTCTGGATCCCGCGGATTTAATCTCTCTCTATAAATATATATATATATATATTTTTAGTATATATTTTAACGGGTGTTTTCCCTCGGAGGTTGTAGATCACCATGGGTTTCTACGGCACCCTGAAGCTCATCTTCTACAAAGTGAGTATATCGGTGTTTTTACCGGAGGGCTTCATGCGGGAAATGAAGGTTGTCAGGCGGCTTGTGCAGCACCGGGATGACGAGGCGTTTCTGTGTGTGTCGGTGTGTGTGTACGTGTGTACGTGTGTGTGTGGACCACTGCGGAACCGGCAGAAACACACGTTATCTGCATGTCTTCATTAACCCTCAACACGTCCTTTAACGCGTCTCAGAATGAAGCTTGAATGCTTATCTTGTGCATTTATTCATTTCTGCTCAGTGTCCTTTAACCGTTTTTGCTTTAGTGTGTAAATGGCATAGTGTGTAGTCTGACAAAACGGCTGTGAATCGCATTATTGAGGTAAAATCTAGTGTATTAAAGCAGCAAATACATGTGGTTAAAAGGTAATATGTACATATAAGGAACACATGAGGATCTAATGCTTATTAATCCTTTGAAATCAACATTGTTACCACCCTAATAAAGAGGTAACATATTGTACAGCTGCTGTGAACAGGAAAACAGAAAGAAATATAGTATAACATCTTGAAATCAGATAATCAGACACCATTGCTGCTTTAATATAGTGCATAAAATGAATAATATTAGTGTACATTTCATTTTTTTGGGCCTAAAACAGTAAGAAATGTCTGAAATAATTGTAAAATCCGGCCAAACTTTATTATCAATCACTTGTAGATCTTCATCGCTACAAAATACAAGATTTAAACCATAATAATTAGCATTTCCTGTCTCATTATACTATAAAAACACAAGTAAAAGAGGTATAATTCACTGTTCAGATCATTACAAAAAACATTTTTGGGTCAAATATTGGTGTAAATCTTGAGATTTCTTTAAAAACCTGACAATATTTGAGTAACTAATGCTTGTTCGTGTTCACTGCTAGAAGCCATTGGACTAAAACCTTATTAATCTCCATTTATGTCTCAATAAATTATGAAAACACAAGTAAAAGCGATATAACACACTGTACACCTCCTGTAAATTGTCTTTTTTTGGTCAAATATAGCATAAAATCTCTGTTACAGACTTGAAATCAGACATTATTTAAGTATCTAATAGTTGTTCATTTTTAAAGCTACAAACGACAAGATTAAATCCTTAGAAATTGGGATTCCTCGCTTTCCCCCCCCCCCGCCGTGAAATGACAGATTATAGATGGATATCTCTCAGTAAATCCTGTAACAATGACACATAGGTCGCAATGAGGTCACGTGTTATCCCAGTCATTACAGTAATGGTGTGCAGATGCTCAAAATGTACACAAATGTCACCATTATTTACCTTTGAACAGACTAGAGTCCCCCTATAGTGACCGCTGTAGTTCACTATAGGAGTCTCACAGAGGTTTCACTTTAAAACACACATGTCGTACATCAAAGCGCTTTTGATTTTAACAGTAAGCAGATTTCTGTTTTAGCCTGAAGTGAAGTTTTTCTTTTTCAAGCTTAATGAAATCCACTTGGACATCTGTTATGAAAAAACAAAACAGCGACATGTGGGGGTTAAAAGTCAGAAATGAAAAGCAGATTATGAGGTTACATCTGCCCTCAGACTCCCAAATATTCACTGTTTATCGCTGGTATTTTACTCTGAGAAGAGGCTGATAATGCAGAGTTATGATGCATCCACACACACACTGTACTGTACCATGCACGAGTGTTTTTTTGGGGCTTTAATAACAAAGTCAGACGCTCATCTTTTTGTCATACTAACACTTGACTTTTGTTGCCTTTATACATATATATATATATATATGCCGTGTGTACATTGCATACATGTGGTGTATGAAACAGCAGGACACGATGAAAAGAGTCAAATCAAACTGAAGTATCTGTTGCTTGTCCATCTTCACGACTATAACCCATAGGTCTCAAACGTTATTCATTCGCATGTTAGGCCTCATTATGGTTTGAAAGCCCCCATAAAAGAGCATGTGAAATGCATTTGTTTTGGTCAGATATATAATGTATTTCCCCTGGTATTATTGATGCATTTCGGGCAGAAGAAACGTAGTGAGAAACAACTTCATTTTGTCATTTCCTTACACCAATTTTCACAGTAAATGAATTAAAATAATGGATGCATTTTAGAAACGTAGTGAGATACTTTCCTCTTACAAAACATCATCTGCGTGCTTCCTTACAACATTTCTGCTTTAATATAGTGTTTAAATGAGGAATATTGCTTAGTGAAATGCCAGTGTTGTGTAGTCTCTACGTAACAGTATTCAGCTTTATGTTAGCAAAACATATCAGTTATTTTGATATAGAAAATAACTGAAGGTTAGAAAGCTTAAAAAAAAACAATTTCTCGAAGACATTTCGTCATAAGGAGTTCAATATTCTGATATATCGTTATCGTGTGTTTTGAAGGCTGCATTACAGTAAAGTTAAAAACATTTTTAATTTAGCAGGCTCGTAGCTTTCCTAATTGCCTACGATATTTTCCCAATATCTAATTATTTGGCCTAAATTGTTGAGATATTGGAATTTATATAGCCCTAGTTTGAACTACAGACTGTTTACTGTTGCTAACTGATGCTAACTGCTTCTAACTGATGCTAACTGCTTCTAACTGATGCTAACTGCTTCTAACTGCTTCTAACTGATGCTAACTGCTTCTAACTGATGCTAACTGCTTCTAACTGATGCTAACTGATGCTAACTGCTTCTAACTGATGCTAACTGCTGCTAACTGCTGCTAACTGCTTCTAACTGATGCTAACTGCTTCTAACTGATGCTAACTGCTTCTAACTGCTTCTAACTGCTTCTAACTGCTTCTAACTGATGCTTACTGTTGCTAACTGCTTCTAACTGCTTCTAACTGCTTCTAACTGCTTCTAACTGATGCTAACTGATGCTAACTGATGCTAACTGCTTCTAACTGATGCTAACTGATGCTAACTGCTTCTAACTGCTTCTAACTGCTTCTAACTGATGCTAACTTCTTCTAACTGCTTCTAACTGCTTCTAACTGATGCTAACTGCTTCTAACTGACGCTAACTGCTTCTAGCTGACGCTAACTGATGCTTAACTGATGCTAACTAATCTTAACTGATGCTGACTGATGCTGACTGATGCTAACCTCTTCGTCCCTCTCTTAACTGATGCTTAACTGATGCTTAACTGATGCTTAACTGATGCTAACTGATGCTAACGTCTTCGCCCCTCTCTTCCCAGTCCGGCCTCTCTGGTCCAGGCCACCACTCCCACCACATTTGGGGACCTGAGGCTGGCCAATGGGCTTTCAGCTCAGCGGCGGCGCGTCACCTCGGGACCTCCACCCTCCGGCCTGCAGGACTGGCTCCACATCTTCCAGGTTAGTGCTCATTTTATTTGGTATATTAAGATAGCTAAACCCATCCTACGAAACCAGTTAATCCAACCAGTAGTGCTGTTACTTCCCAACATGCTAACTAGCTTCCTAACTTTTGTCAAACCGGCTAAGAATAGGCGATACATTCATATCAGTATGTAGTGTCTCTACTTTACATCAAATGTTTTCCAACATTGTGCAGCCATTATTTTTTAACATTAGCAGGATTGTAGGATTTCTTGACTAAAACGAATTAATACATACAATTCTGAATAAAAAGACGTTGTGATCGTGATTTACATTTTGGACGTAGTTATTAAGCCCTGAAAATAAATCACATGCAAAAATATGAATAAATAATACATTTTTAACTGTGGCGGGAAACACCACATACTTGTTCTACTAGTGTAGTTGTGTGGGAAGAAGCTACACACACACACACACACACACACACACACACACACACACACACACACACACACACACACACACACACACTATGTTCATTAGCTGTGTGTGTGTGTGTGTGTGTGAATATCTTCCGCTGGCTGCACGTAAACACAGATTAGAGTAGAGCTGCCCCCGAGCTCTTCTTATGTAACTGATGAAAAAAACATTCATTCACACACTTTGAAATACAGACGTCCAACCTCTTCCTCCTCCTCCTCTTCCTCCTCCTCCTCTTCCTCAGGCGTGGAGTGGTCCTGAGCGTCTCTTGGCTCTGGATGAGTTGATTGACAGGTGTGAAACAGGCCAGGTGAAGCACATGATGCAGGTGATCGAGCCTCAGTTCCAGAGAGACTTCATCTCCCTTCTGCCCAAAGAGGTGAAAACACAAATACTGATTTTTTTTTCAGATACTCTCCACATATCTTCTGAGATTTTTGGGATATTTTATTCACAAACAAATGTTTTTTTCTGACATTTTATTTGATAATTTTCCATTTAGTTTTTAATTATTTTCTTCAGATATTTTTCCACAAATTTCGGGATATTTTTCCATATTTTCCAGAATTTATTCACATATTTAAGAATATTTTTCACAATGTTTTTCATACCAGCAAATATGTAGAAAGGTATTTAAATAGACCCATAGACTGAAGTAGAGTATACACATTTGTTTCTGCTACTATCTGTTAGGAGTCAATAGTTTCTTTGCTTTTTGATGAGTGATTTTTCTGCAACAAAAGTGAGTTTTAGTGTAAAATCAATACAAAAATTGGGTCAATTTAAATACCACTTCTTGCATTTCTACATAATGTGTAGAATATGCAGGTATGGTGTTAAATATGGGAATACAGTCTGGAAAATTTGAAAATCTATCCCGAATATTGCTGAAAATATGTGGAAATATATCTGAAAAATTCATTAAAAACAAATGTAAAATAATTGGAATAATTAAATAAAAATGCCTGAATTTATGTGAAAATTCCCCCAAAAATAAGTGAAAAAAGGTATGATATGTATTTATTGCTGTATTAAATGTGTGTGTGTGTGTGTGTGTGTGTGTGTGTGTTGCAGTTGGCGCTGTACGTGCTCACCTTCCTGGCTCCTAAAGACCTGCTGCAGGCGGCTCAGACCTGCAGATACTGGAGGATCCTAGCTGAAGATAATCTGCTGTGGAGAGAGAAGTGCAGAGAAGAAGGTACTTTAAAGAGTCCTGATGATGTTCAGGTGTATATCAGTGTATAGTGTCTCTACTTTAAAGAGTCCTCTCCTGCTGATGTTCAGGTGTATATCAGTATGTAGTGTCTCTACTTTAAAGAGTCCTCTCCTGCTGATGTTCAGGTGTATATCAGTATGTAGAGTCTCTACTTTAAAGAGTCCTCTCCTGCTGATGTTCAGGTGTATATCAGTATGTAGTGTCTCTACTTTAAAGAGTCCTCTCCTGCTGATGTTCAGGTGTATATCAGTATGTAGTGTCTCTACTTTAAAGAGTCCTCTCCTGCTGATGTTCAGGTGTATATCAGTATGTAGTGTCTCTACTTTAAAGAGTCCTCTCCTGCTGATGTTCAGGTGTATATCAGTATGTAGTGTCTCTACTTTAAAGAGTCCTCTCCTGCTGATGTTCAGGTGTATATCAGTATGTAGTGTCTCTACTTTAAAGAGTCCTCTCCTGCTGATGTTCAGGTGTATATCAGTATGTAGTGTCTCTACTTTAAAGAGTCCTCTCCTGCTGATGTTCAGGTGTATATCAGTATGTAGTGTCTCTACTTTAAAGAGTCCTCTCCTGCTGATGTTCAGGTGTATATCAGTATGTAGTGTCTCTACTTTAAAGAGTCCTCTCCTGCTGATGTTCAGGTGTATATCAGTATGTAGTGGCTCTACTTTAAAGAGTCCTCTCCTGCTGATGTTCAGGTGTATATCAGTATGTAGTGTCTCTACTTTAAAGAGTCCTCTCCTGCTGATGTTCAGGTGTATTCAGTATGTAGTGTCTCTACTTTAAAGAGTCCTCTCCTGTTGATGTTCAGGTGTATATCAGTATGTAGTGTCTCTACTTTAAAGAGTCCTCTCCTGCTGATGTTCAGGTGTATATCAGTATGTAGTGTCTCTACTTTAAAGAGTCCCCTCCTCCTCCTCACTCTCTCTGGTAGCGTTTTGCTTTGGCACATATTTAAAGAGAATCGCTTGTGAGAACACACTGTGTGTGTGTGTGTGTGTGTGTGTGTGTGTGTGTGTGTGTGTGTGTGTGTGTGTGTGTGTGTGTGTGTGTGTGTGTGTGTGTGTGTGTGTGTGTGTGTGTGTGTGTGTGTGGTGTGTGTGTGTGTGTGTGTGTGTGTGTGTGTGTGTGTGTGTGTGTGTGTGTGTGTGTGTGTGTGTGTGTGTGTGTGTGTGTGTGTGTGTGTGTGTGTGTGTGTGTGTGTGTGTGTGTGTGTGTGTGTGTGTGTGTGTGTGTGTGTGTGTGTGTGTGTGTGTGTGTGTGTGTGTGTGTGTGTGTGTGTGTCGTGTGCGCGCTGATTATTGTATTTACTCTCCTCTGTGCAGTTTGACGGTGCGTTCGTGGTCAGCGGCTCGTTGGACACCTCCATCAGAGTCTGGGACGCAGAGACCGGTAAGATAAGAAGTACTTTATTGATCCCAATTTGGGAAATGTTTGCGTAACAGAAAATACAATAATTTACCTGTATTTATTTAATGTGTATTTTTTATTATTTAACTGTATTTATTATAATTATATCGTATTTATCATTATAATTAATATAAGTGTATTTATTATATTTATTAGTTTATTTATTATAATTAATCAAAATGTAATAATTATAATTAAAGTGTATTTATTATAATATAATTAAAGTATATACATCATTATTAAGTTAAATTATTAAGTGTTTTAATAATAATTCAAGTGTATTAATAATATATCAAAGTGTATTTGTTATGATTAAAGTGTATTATTTAAAGTGTATTCATAATATTTAAAGTGTATTAATAACGGCGTCTCCATGGTTACAGGTGGCTGTGTGCACACCCTCACTGGTCACCAGTCCCTCACCAGTGGGATGGAGCTCCGGGAAAACATCCTGGTTTCTGGGAACGCCGACTCCACGGTCCGAGTGTGGGACATCCAGAGCGGAAAGTGTCTGCACACCCTGCAAGGTGAGGACTCTTTAAAGAGGAGACACGACATACTGATATACACCTGACACCTGAACATCAGCAGGAGAGGACTCTTTAAAGTAGAGACACTACATACTGATATACACCTGAACATCAGCAGGAGAGGACTCTTTAAAGTAGAGACACTACATACTGATATACACCTGAACATCAGCAGGAGAGGACTCTTTAAAGTAGAGACACTACATACTGATATACACCTGAACATCAGCAGGAGAGAACTCTTTAAAGTAGAGACACTACATACTGATATACACCTGAACATCAGCAGGAGAGAACTCTTTAAAGTAGAGACACTACATACTGATATACACCTGAACATCAGCAGGAGAGAACTCTTTAAAGTAGAGACACTACATACTGATATACACCTGAACATCAGCAGGAGAGAACTCTTTAAAGTAGAGACACTACATACTGATATACACCTGAACATCAGCAGGAGAGGACTCTTTAAAGTAGAGACACACGGAGTTTAACCTATATTAAAGTATCATTTCCTAACTTCTGTGATCTAAACGTTCTGGTGTTGCGTTCAGGTCCCAATAAGCACCAGTCGGCGGTGACGTGTCTCCAGTTCTGCAGAGGACTGGTTCTGTCCAGTTCTGACGACGGTACGGTGAAACTTTGGGACCTGAAGACGGGCTCCTGGGTCCGAGACGTGGTGACGCTGCAGAGCCGAGGAGCAGGTCAGAAAACATGCAGTATTAATATACTTTAAGTATTTATGTGCAGGAGAATCTCCCGTAGTCATTTGGTAGTTTTAGGGCATTTTCCAACCACTTTAAAAAATATATTTGTGTAATTTCTTAAGACAAGTGTTATTTCCGCCTCTCTTTGGGTCTAAACTCTTTTTATTCCCCCACAGGAGGCGTGGTGTGGAGGATCCGAGCATCCGACACTCGTCTGGTTTGTGCCGCCGGCAGCCGGAACGGCACCGAAGAAACCAAGCTGCTCGTCCTCGACTTCGATCTGGACGACCGCACGACGGAAGAGGAGTGAGGAGGAATATTTGTTGTGAACCAAAAGTCCCACGGACAGGTATGAATGTCACCTGGAAGGGATTTCAACGCCGTGGATGTATCCTAAACGAGGCGACAGATGAATGTTTTTGACGCTTTACGGAAATGGATTTTTACTGAATGTAAACGACGGACAGATGGAACGTTGACTTTTATCGTTTTTGCTGCTGAACCAACGACAAACTCAACGACGGAGATGAAAGACAACATGAACCAAATCCTGGAGACGGAGCAACTTCCAGAGGCAGACGGGGAACCGCTGAAGATCAAGGAACATCTGATTGCTCGTTTACGTCCATTTGAATAATGCGGGAACAGAGGGTGCAAGTCCAGCTTCAAGGGGAGCTGGAGTTGAAGTGAAACGCTCTAAACTGTGATGGAAACGTTACATCAGATTTTCTGTTTCCGAAGCACCGTCACATTTTGCTTTAATGCGTAAAACAACTTCTCCACTTCAGCCGAGCTTAAAATAACTTTATTGCCATATTTCAGGTTCTTTTTGAAGGCGTTTCCTCTCCTTTTTGTCAGGCATGATGTCAAGAAAATGCACATGAAAAGCCGAGTGGAAACACAGCGTTAGTTTCATCTCGTCTCCGTTGCCTCGAAGTTCCCTGAGTCCTGTAATATATGTTTGTTAAATTGATAATCAGAGCCTTACATCTGCAAAACAAACCTTTGATTGAAGCTCGACAGACGCCTGAGTTCAGAGTAAAAGAGATTATTTAGAAACACTCGGAGCTGAGAAACCTCACAGATTCACGCTGTAGTTTCCTGCCAAAAACAAAAGGGAAATGCAGAAAATGAACTATATTTGAACGTTATTGGTTCAAACAGATCTTAAAAAACTGCTTTATTTGACAATATTTGACCGATTTTGACCATAATTATACATCTAGAGAAAGCCTGTGGAAGCAGAGAAAGGTGATTTACCTGTTCACTTCATTATGAAATGTATTTGATTCACTTTGAGGTGAAAGGGAGGCAAGGAGAAGCCGTTTAATCCCAAATGTGTTTCATTATTTACTTTATTTGGAGAAAAAAACACTGAATTTATGCATTTTTAAATGTTGGGTGATCCAATTAAGCAATGAAAACAAAAGAAAGTTGGGGTTTTTATTGAATATATATTACGTTGTCCTTTCTGTGCTCCCATAGGATTTTAGATGGATTTGTTTAAGGGTATTTTTCCCACTTAATTCTCAAAGGATCCCAAAAAATAAGCAATTTTTTGGGACGTATTTGGTCAAAAAGTGGCTCGAAATCCCCCCCAAAAACTCTGAACAAATATATATAATCAGTTAAAAATGAAACTCTACAACCATTAAAAATGCAGGAAAAAACGTATATTTTTTTGCATTTCTTTAAGGTTATATTTCACAGTATTAAATACAATATATATATTTTTAAACCCAAATCTTTAAAGGCTTATTTCACACTCTCTTTTCCTCGGTTTATAACATATTTAAATATTAAATAAAATATTTCTCCCCTGATAACCAGACATTAAATCTGCCAGGCAACACCTCTAAGCCAATGAGAGCAGAGCGGGTGGTTGTTCCCCCCGGCAACAGGTGGTGATTTTCTTTGAGAAGTGAGGCTCATCCTGTACATTACTGTAAATAAAAGATGTAAATATCCAGCTTTTTATAAGAAGAACAGAACATATTGTGGAGAGAGGAAGGCGGGATGAATGTGGATCAATAAAGATGATTTTATTAAAAAAGATTACTTGTTTGTTTTCAATTTTCATCCATTAAAGATATTAAATAAGAGCATTAAGCATTGAACAATGTGTCCTATTTATTTTGAGATTTTTTGAATGTATTTTCTGCATTGGGTTATTTTCTGGGTAGGAAGGTTGGTTGGTTAGTGGGTAGGAAGGTAGGAAGGGAAGTAGTGAGGGAGGGAGGTTGGTTGGTTGGTAGGAAAGAAGGTAGGTAGGAAGGTAGGAAGGTAGGGAGGGAGGGAGGGAGGGAGGAAGGTTGGTAGTTAGGAAAGAGGGAAGGAAGGAATCTTCTGCATTGGGTTATTTTCTGTTAAATAATTTAACTACATTTTTGTATTTATTTTTAATCATTTTAAGACTTAAACTAATAATTTCTTTAGATATTTCTGAATTGGGTACTTTAATGCTTAACACTTTAAGTAGCTTCCTTTTTCATTTTGTATAAAACCTACTTTTACTCAAGTAACCATTTGAATGCAGGACGTTGCGTCTGTGTGTCTGACTCCCTCTAGTGGTGAAACTTCAGAACTGCATTGCTCTCTCATTGCAGTGAAAGTACTAAAGTACACATTTCAGGTACTTGTACCTGAATTGAACATTGTCTTTTTATGCTACCTTATACCTCTACTACACTTAATTTGACAACTTTAGTTGATTTAAAAATAAAGATTTTGTAGAAAAAATGTGCAGTTTGTAAAATATTCTTTTTAAATAATATATATTTTAATGATATTTTAAAATAGGTTTTTTTAATACATTTATATAAAGAGTCTTTAAGTCAAAATTAAATGTATTATTTCAAACAATTAGTTGATTTTTTTGATCATTTAAGTTTACAGCAATTCATTATACTAACATACCACCTTTGGTAAGAATTTGACAGATTTCTTAATATTCTTGTAACTTTCCCTCTTTATTAATTATACACATTCACATTGTCGCAGTCATGTTGCTATAAAACACATTTGATTCAACGTTCACAAACAAAAACAAATCAGGAGACGGTTTGTAGGCACGGGCGTTTGGGTTTTGAGTCAAATAAAAACATCTTGACTTAACGATGAACTAAGTCTACAGGCAGTGTGAATGTCTTATGTCACTTTAACGTAATATAAAACCGAGAACATTTGAAAAAAGTCAATATTTTGAGTCTGAAACGGCATTTCTCTGACATTTCTTCATGAAAAGGACTCAAAGCGTAACTGATGCAGACAGATTGAGTCTTTTCTGGGAGAAAAGGTGGCAAAACCTTCAGAAAATTATATAAAATGATTTCATTTTTTCTGAAAATCTGCGAGATACCCTTCTGCATTTAAAACAAATCCACATTTAAGCAGCCTTTAATGACACAGTGCAAGAACACCTCCAGATTTCAGGCTTTTGTCTGCAGGTGTTTCAGTCATCGGATGGTGCGGTACATCATGAAGTCGACCGTGGTGCATCGTGGGAATTTCCCGATGGAGCTCTCCTCGACAGGTGTGTAGACTTTGATCTGTCTCATGTGTGTGTCTCGGCCGTTCTGATGGTTCGCCAGCACCGCGATCTGGATCATGAAGGTGCTGATCGGATCGTTCGTACGCTGAGACAAAACAAGAACAAATATGTTCGTTACAACGTCCTGTCATCTGGCTATAGGTTGGTAGGTGGGGAGGGAGGTTGGTAGGTAGGAAGGAAGGAAGGTAGGAAGGTAAGTAGGATGGTTGGTAGGTTAGTTGGTTGGTTGGTTGGTAGGTTGGTTGGTCGGTTAGTTGGTCAGTTGGTAGGTTGGTAGGTTGGTTGGTTGGTTGGTTGGTTAGTTGGTCGGTTGGTCGGTTGGTTGGTCGGTTAGTCAGTTGGTCGGTTGGTAGGTTGGTTGGTTGGTCGGTCAGTTGGTCGGTTGGTCGGTTAGGTGGTCAGTTGGTCGGTTGGTAGGTTAGTTGGTCAGTTGGTTGGTTAGTTGGTCAGTTGGTCGGTTGGTTGGTTGGTCGGTTAGTTGGTCAGTTGGTCGGTTAGTTGGTCGGTTGGTTGGTTGGTCGGTTAGTTGGTCAGTTGGTCGGTTAGTTGGTCGGTTGGTTGGTTGGTCGGTTAGTTGGTCAGTTGGTTGGTTAGTTGGTCAGTTGGTCGGTTAGTTGGTCAGTAGGTTGGTTAGTTGGTCGGTTGGTAGGTTGGTCGGTTAGTTGGTCAGTTGGTCGGTTAGTTGGTCAGTTGGTCGGTTGGTAGGTTGGTTGGTTGGTCGGTTGGTTGGTCAGTTGGTTGGTTAGTTGGTCGGTTGGTAGGTTGGTAGGTTGGTTGGTCGGTCAGTTGGTCGGTTAGTTGGTCGGTTGGTAGGTTGGTTGGTTGGTCGGTCAGTTGGTTGGTTAGTTGGTCAGTAGGTTGGTTAGTTGGTTGGTAGGTTGGTAGGTAAGTAGGAAAGATGGAAGGAAGGAAGGTTGGTTGGTTGGTAGGTAAGAAGGTTAGTTGGTCAGTTGGTCGGTTAGTTGGTCGGTTGGTTGGTTGGTCGGTTAGTTGGTCAGTAGGTTGGTTAGTTGGTTGGTAGGTAAGTAGGAAAGATGGAAGGGAGGAAGGTTGGTTGGTTGGTTGTTAGGGTGGTTGGTTGGTTGGTAGGAAGGTAAGTAGGAAAGATGGAAGGTAGGTAGGAGGGTTGGTAGGTAGGGTGGTTGGTTAGTTGTTAGGGTGGTTGGTTAGTGGTTGGTTAGTGGTTGGTTGGTTAGTTGGTAGGAAGGAAGGAAGGAAGAAAGGTTGTTTGGTTGGTTGGTAGGTAGGAAAGAAGGTCAGTCGGTCGGTGGGTAGAAATATTGAATAAACTGAGTATTTTGACATATAGTATTATTATTAATAATACGAGTTCCTCGCCTGGTTCATCAGAGTGATGTGGATCCAGCCGCTGGGCTCCACCATCTCCAACTGCTGCAGAGAGGAGGGGACTATATGAATCATTGAAATAATCACTGATGATTTGATACTAATGTTGTTATGAGGAGTTGTTACCCTGATCTCTTGCAGGTTGTGGAAGTTGTTCCCGACTCTGACTGAGATCTTGCTGGGCGTGTAGCTCTCGTCTGATTTGTAATCTGCGTAGATGCACAGCAGCTTCACCGTGGTCCTCCTCCTGAGCGGGTCACAACACGGAGGATTAGAGACATGAGGGGGGTAATATTCAGAGAAGGACACTCCTACTCAATTGGGGGGATTTATACTGTAGGAAGAATCTGATATCTTTTCGGATAAAAATAAATACATTCTGGGATTAAAGTCACAAATGTAAGAATAATCAATAAAGTGTGTCTGGAGTTATGAAACACCATTTTGGAGCTTATTTCTAGTCATTTTCATAAATGTGTGACTCCAGTCTCAGAAGATACTTTAGATATTTATGAAGTTAGAAATATTCTAGGAAATTTTTGTATTTATTTGAGTACAATTTAAAGAGTACCTGAACTGGATGTTGACGAGGTGAGGCTGAGAGCCGTCAGACTGCCAGTACGTCTCCAGGTTATCGTCTCTCAGCTGATCCACTCCGAACCCTGCAGAGGAGAGTAAACAAACAACATCTGTAAACAAACACTCAGAGAACAACATCTGTAAACAAACACTCAGAGAACCACATCTCATACTGATATACACCTGAACATCAGCAGGAGAGGACTCTTTAAAGTAGAGACACTACATACTGATATACACCTGAACATCAGCAGGAGAGGACTCTTTAAAGTAGAGACACTACATACTGATGTACACCTGAACATCAGCAGGAGAGGACTCTTTAAAGTAGAGACACTACATACTGATATACACCTGAACATCAGCAGGAGAGGACTCTTTAAAGTAGAGACACTACATACTGATATACACCTGAACATCAGCAGGAGAGGACTCTTTAAAGTAGAGACACTACATACTGATATACACCTGAACATCAGCAGGAGAGGACTCTTTAAAGTAGAGACACTACATACTGATGTACACCTGAACATCAGCAGGAGAGGACTCTTTAAAGTAGAGACACTACATACTGATATACACCTGAACATCAGCAGGAGAGGACTCTTTAAAGTAGAGACATTACATACTGATATACAGCTGAACATCAGCAGGAGAGGACTCTTTAAAGAGACACTACATACTGATATACACCTGAACATCAGCAGGAGAGGACTCTTTAAAGTAGAGACATTACATACTGATATACAGCTGAACATCAGCAGGATAGGACTTTTTAAGGTGGAGACATTACATACTGATATACAGCTGCACATCAGCAGGACTCTTTAAAGTAGAGACACTACATACTGATATACAGCTGCACATCAGCAGGAGAGGACTCTTTAAAGTAGAGACACTACATACTGATATACAGCTGCACATCAGCAGGACTCTTTAAAGTAGAGACACTACACACTGATATACACCTGAACATCAGCAGGACTCTTTAAAGTAGATACATTACATACTGATATACACCTGAACATCAGCAGGACTCTTTAAAGTAGATACATTACATACTGATATACAGCTGCACATCAGCAGGACTCTTTAAAGTAGAGACACTACATACTGATATACAGCTGCACATCAGCAGGAGAGGACTCTTTAAAGTAGAGACACTACATACTGATATACAGCTGCACATCAGCAGGACTCTTTAAAGTAGAGACACTACACACTGATATACACCTGAACATCAGCAGGACTCTTTAAAGTAGATACATTACATACTGATATACACCTGAACATCAGCAGGACTCTTTAAAGTAGATACATTACATACTGATATACAGCTGCACATCAGCAGGACTCTTTAAAGTAGATACATTACATACTGATATACACCTGAACATCAGCAGGACTCTTTAAAGTAGATACATTACATACTGATATACAGCTGAACATCAGCAGGACTCTTTAAAGTAGAGACACTACATATCTACATGTTGTATACACACACACTCTCACCAGGTTTACAGGAGGACAGCGACCACACCGCCTGGGATCCGATCTCTCGGACCATCCCGGTTCTCTCCAGCTGCTTCGGGTCGACTCCGGGGGGGGTCTTACTGGGAGTCGCCATCCTGCCACCACAGAAGAAGAAAAACACCAGATCAACACCACAGACAGTGTTTATCTAATGTATCTAATGTATCATATTCCAATTACTTGTATGTAGACTCTTATTGTGTCTGTGTTGCTCTGTGGGAGGAGCCTGCTTCCTCAGATGTTCATTGATATGTCTACACTGTAGCTATGTACACATGACAATAAAAGCCTTGCATCTTGAATCCTTCACTGTCAACACGTATTTATATTTTACTTTATAGCTTCGTTTCATTTTCTAATTGAGATATCTAAATGTTATGTTTGTTTTTCTACTCTTTTTCATTGTGTGCAATGCCTTGTTGACACGCTGCTGTGATGACAACAAGTCCCAGATTGGAGTCAACAAAGTAACCCTTAGCTATTAAAAGATAGCACAGATCTTTTGAGAGTTAACAGATTCTTCTGCCAAAAAATCAGCTTATAAAGAAACACACCATCAACACTGTGTCAATAAGACGGCAGTATTTAAGTATTTTCTCTCCAAATATGAGTAATAAAACAGTCTAACTAAGTACATTTACAGGTACTTGTACTTTACTTGAGTATTCCATGTTATGCTACTTTGTACTTCTACTCCTCTACTTGTACTGAAGTGCAGACCTGAGTACTTCTACTTGTACTGAAGTGCAGACCTGAGTACTTCTACTCTGATCTGTCAGTATAGTATTCCCTGACAGCATGGTCACCATCAGTAAAACATAACAAACCAAACGTCTCTGTGGCTAGCTGTTAGCAGCTAATATTTCTCCACTAAAAGCCAGTTACATTAACGTTAAGACAGAAATATGATTAAAACTTACAAGAGTTGTTATTCCAAGTGTTCAACGTGTCCTCTGAGTGCATCAGAAAACAGCTTTAGTCGCAAGAAAAGTGTGAAAATATCCGCTTTGTTTTTTTATGCAGCTTCGAATCTCCTTCTTCTTCTTCTTCTTCTTCTCTTTAATGGCGAGTCGCTTCCACTTGGAGCATATATCGCCACCTACTGTTGATTTATTAAATGTTTATATTAAATCCTTGTCCTCAGACCAGTGCTTTTGAGGAATTTGAAGGTCAGCTTGTTTGCTTCATTTCTTGATTTACTTTCATATATTGACTTGAAATCCATGTCCTTGATGTTGAGTTGTTCCAGTGCAGTTTTCAGAATGAGTCTTTGTCTGTTATAATCCGGGCAGCTAAAAAATACATGATGTATTGTCTCTGGTTGTTGGCAACCATCACAATTGCCATTTGGATGTTTTCCAATCAGATGCAGTGATGAGTTTAATCCAGAGTGACCCACTTTTATCCTGCTGTTAATGCTCTGTTCTCTTCTACTACTCCCCAAGTGCTTCCCATTCCTACTTCCCTTTGTATCTGGTATAAATGTCTTCCTTTGGTGTTACTGTCCCATAGCTTTTGCCATTGTTGCTTGATAACAACTTTTGTAACAGATTTGACTTCTGCTCTACTGATGGGTACCATAATATCAATCTGGTTTGCTTTCAAACCACATTTTGCCAGTTGATCCACTACCTCATTCCCTCTAATACCCACATGCACTGGAACCCACATAAATTGAACAACAATTCCCAGATGAACTAACCTAAACATAATGTGTAAAATGTCATGTAAAATATCCTGTCGACATTCTGAAGAGAAGTTGTTTATACTCTCCAGAGCTGCACTGGAGTCAGAGCAAATGACCACTCGCATTGGCTGTATTTCCTCTACCCACTGAAGTGCTAGTGAGATAGCCATCATCTCTACTGTATATACTGCGATGTGATCACTCGTCCGCTTTCCCACTTTTACTTTTAATTCAGGAACATCAAATGCACAACTAGTTTGACCATTTTCTGGATTTTTGGATCCATCAGTAAATATTTGTATAAAGTGCCCATATTGTTCATGTTGAACAGTATTCACATAAGCCTGTACATTAATTTTGTTTTTCATTGAATGTAACCTTTTCAATAAAGATAAATCTACTATAGGTTGAGGTAGCAACCATGGTGGAACAGCTGATAACAACACCGTCGGACTAATATTCCATTCTTTAACTTTGAATTCCTTACATAATTCCGAAACACAAACACAAAAACTTTCTTTTTTCATTTTGTTACTTTCCCAACTTGTTTTTACAGTTTGTTTAGTAGGGTGAGTATCTTTATGGCCCTGTAGATTTGCCCAGTAATTAACAATTAACTGTTTTCTCCTCAAAAAATTGGTATTTCTCCGACCTCTACCTGAAGTGCCGACACTGGTGTAGATCTGACTGCCCCACAGCATATCCTTAGTGCTTGTGCCTGGACTCTATCTAATTGTTGAAGAGAAGAGTATGCAGCTGAACCATACACTATTAGTCCGTATTCTATGGCTGATCTAATAAAGGCTGTGTATACGTTCCTCAAAGCAGCTTTATCAGCCCCCCACTTAGTGCCTGCCAAGCACCTCATAACATTTAAAACCCTTTTACATTTATCTACTACTTTATCAATGTGAGTACTCCATGTGACTCTCTCGTCCAACCATATTCCCAGAAATTTAAATGTCTTCACTTTCTTTAGTTCTTGTCCATAAAGTTTTAACCTAACCTCCTCACCTATCCTTTTCCTCGTAAAAAATAAAGTTTCAGTTTTTTCCACCGACAATCTAAACCCCCGTGTCAGAGACCAGCTTTCAATTTCCGTAATGGCTTCCTGAATCTTACCGACAATATCATTTACATTTCTGCCCCTTTTCCAAATAGCTCCATCATCTGCAAAAAGTGACTTACCGATATCAGATCCTACTTGTGTATATATATCATTTATCATGATAGAAAACAAAAGAGGACTAATTACACTCCCCTGTGGGGTTCCATTTTCAACTTCATGCCTTCGAGAATAAGAATTGCCAACTCGGACTCTGATGGCACGGCCAAACAAAAAATCCATAATCCAATTATATACATTACCTCCCAGACCCATAATGTCCAGTTTTATTAATAATCCTTCCTTCCACATCATATCGTAAGCTTTTTCCACATCAAAGAATACAGCTACAACACACTCCTTATTCGCTTGGGCTTTCCTAACTTCAGATTCCAGGCACAGCAGTGGATCTAAAGTCCTCCGCCCTCTTCTAAACCCACTCAGTCATTAGTTCATTTTTCTCAACGTAGTATGTCAGCCTTTCTGTTATCATTCTTTCCATAACTTTACACAAGTGCGATGTCAGAGCTATAGGTCTATAACTGCCTGGACTAGTTGGATCTTTCCCAGGTTTTCTAATAGGAATAATGACAGACTCTTTCCATATTATTGGCAGCTTCCCTTTCTCCCAAATCTTATTATACATCTCCAGCAGCTTTCCTAATGCAAACTCACTTAATTTGGTCAACATTATATAACATACATTATCTTTCCCAGGAGCAGTCATTTTACACTTACTTAATGCTCTTCTCAACTCTTGAATAGAAAAAGGTACATTTACAACACTCTGCGACGAATGTCTTTCTTCATATACATTAGGATGCTCATCTAACACTTCCTGCCTCCTGATCTTACCTTCTTCTGTCAAATGTTCCGAAGAATGAACTTTAACAAAATTTTTAGCTAGAATGTGTGCCTTCTCCATAGCACCAACTTCCCTCCAGTCTCTAACACTGGCAGGTTACTCTGCTGTCTAATTCCCCTCATCTTCTTAATCATTCCCCATACTTTATCTAATGGCGTAGTTCTCCCAATACTTGAACAGAATCCTCTCCAACACTCCCTTTTTGCTCTTTTAACAATGTTCCTTACCTGAGCCTGTGCCTTCTTATATTCTAATAAATTGTGTAATGAATGTGTCTTTCTTAGCTTTCCAAACAGCCTGTTTTTGTTTCGGATTGCATCATTACATTCTTTGTTCCACCACGGTACCATCTTAACACATTTACTAAGTTTACCAGTTGTATTCCCAATAGATTGATTAGCGCTTTTAATTATATTTGAAGTAAATTGCTCATTTATATCATCAATACTTCCTGCCATATCAATCTGATCAAATTCATTATCACACAATTTAGCAAACATCTCCCAGTTTGCTTTAGAGAAAAGTCCATCTCATGAAACCGTCTAGCTCAACCACATTACTTATATCAAACTTGATTATAATCGGAAGATGATCACTCCCAATACTGTTATTTGCCAATACTTCCCAACTGCTACCAGAAGCTAATTCACTTGTTACCAGAGTTAGATCGATCGCAGACTCTGTTCCATCTCTAAAATTGAGTCTTGTACCTTGCCCATTATTTAAACAAACTAATTCCTTTGTCCTCCATTAAGTCCTCCACCACCTGTCCGTTGTAATCTGTTGATCTCCCTCCCCACATTGTATTATGTGCATTAAAATCACCACACCATATTATTTCATTTCCTTGACAAAGACTGTCTAATTCCTCTATTTTGAGTTTATTACATGGATTATAAAAATTCAGGACACTAATTTTCCTTTTATTAATCCAAACTTCTACACCCACTATTTCTAAATCATGACTGCTCTTAAATGTTAGCCTACTATAAGACATGACTTCTCTGATAAAGATTGCACATCCCCCTCCCTGACCATCATTTCTATCTTGTCTTATAGCACTATATCCCCCAATAATGAAGTCCAAATGATTCTTCAGCCATGTTTCTTGAATACAAATAACGTCTGGTTTTTCTTTTAACTGATATATATAGGTCTTGAATTCTTGTCCATTTGCAATAAGGCTTCTAGCATTCCACTACAGAATGAGAAAAACCATCAATCTACTCACTAATCTGTGAATCATCATTATTGGGGGCTAGCATATCATGTATCATTTCAACCGTTATATCCTTTATCAAAGATTCACCTGCTGCTTCTACTATTGTTTTCAGTCTTGACCTCTTTTTTGTTTGTTGCAAAGCAACATTCACCACTTTCCAATAAAGGCCACAAATGTGTACTTATTAACAATCAATGCATCCTCTCCTATCACACACTTATGTGAACACTTTGTGGAGCTTTCCTTTGCCTGTGGGAGTTTGGGAAAATCTTTTGAAGAGAATATACTTGCTGCTCCTTGGGATTTCCTAGCTATGTTTAGTGATACCTTTTCTGTTGCTTCAGAATATGAGACTTTATTTTGCACTTTGTATCTCTGCACCTCCTTGGCCTTTCTCTGCACTTTGTATCTCTGCACCTCCTTGGCCTTTCTCTGTACTTTGTATCTCTGCACCTCCTTGGCCTTTCTCTGCACTTTGTATCTCTGCACCTCCTTGGCCTCTCTCTGCACTTTGTATCTCTGCACCCCCTTGGCCTTTTTCTGCACTTCGCAGCCCTGATACGCAGCACTATGTTCCCCACCACAGTTACAACATTTCACCTTAGCACCTGCAGCACAACTACCATATTCATGTTCCCCCGCACATGTTGGACACCTGGGCTTAGTTGCTTTGCACTTGTCTGCCACATGCCCAAACCTTTGGCACTTAAAGCACCGCAGAGGTTTAGGGATGAATTCTCTTACTGGAAAGCTCATGCAACCGATCATTATCTTCTGTTGAATTGTTTCTTCAAACTGAAGAAGAACAGACAAACTATCCACTATCTTACCCTGATACCTAGTAGGAAGACGCTTAACTACAGACACTTTTCCCCCTTTCATTTCTTTCTTGAGTTCTTCTATGCCGATTTCTATCGGAACTCCACTGATAACTGCAAGTATTTTCCGATTTGCTCCAGGAACATGGCATTTAATTCGAACTTCATTCAGGGTCTTCATTTTCAGTAACTTTTCCTGTTGTTTTGCATTCCTCATTTCAACCAACATCCGTCCTTTGCTCAGAAATCTTGCTTGTTTTATCGATCCAATTTCTTTGTGAATGGCTTTAGTCAGGGCCACTGGATGTAGCTTAGCTGCGGATTGCTCACCAAACTCCACAATCACTTTCCACTCTTCATTCTCAATCCTTTTCTTTACTTTCTTCAATTCATTCTGCGAATCAGATTCACTAAGACTGTCACTTGACATGTCTATCTTCTTTCTTGAAGTCTTTTTCCTTACTTCATTCCATCCTCCTTCTCCTTCAGATGCACTTTCCATATCCTCCTCTCCAGGGCTCAAAGACGCACTTCCACCAGCTGCTCTCAATCTCCTGGCCACCTCACTGCTCCATTCCTGACCCTCTTCTTTACTCACATCCAGAGCCGTATAATAGAAGAGTTACGACATCTCCGTTCACTCCAATGGACCAGTTTTTTTTTTACAGCAATGGCGGATGGTGGAGCCGTCAATAGTTCCCCGGAAGTTAGCTTGCCGCTGACTTCCGGGGGACTATTGACTCGAGAGGCTCCACGATCTGTGGCTGGCAGCGCAGTAGAGTTGCAGCGTTCGTGATGGACTTTTAAAGGTAAGAAGACGTTTAAAGATTTATATTGCAGATATTATCAGCACATCTGAGTCAAATGAACATGTGTATTAAAGGATGTTAGTGGATTATCCCATAATCTACTGATTTAGGGAACGTTTACAGATAACAGATTAGGCTAGGATACCGGATAAAGTTAGCAACACACGTGAACCATGAACAGCTATTAATCCGTTCTCCTAATGTTATTTCATCCAACGTTGTGGAATTAGAGAAAAAGGGCTTCTAAACGTGATTTTTTTGTGGGGTGGAGGAATATAATATTAGTTAAATATAACATTGGGGCACGTGTGATTGTAATGAGTGGAAGTGGAGAAATTACGATCTCCATTTTGGAGTAGACCTACAAGCTAGTATAATAAAGTTAACGTTACACAATAATAAGGAAGAGAGCTATTTGTGTGATACATCGCTTTTGATATTAATTTAGAGTGCATATTTGAGACTTCCAAACAGTAAACAAAAACGTAATTTATGGGTGAGTGTTTTTAGTGTATTCTGTTGATTATTACCTGTCTGTATTATGTTGCAGCTCAGCTGATTTAGAAATGATGGCAAAGTGAGAGTGAAAACACAAGGTACATTTAATACTACTGTTGTATATAAGTAAGCATACTAAACATGTATTCTATCACTGTATTATATAAGTAATCTTGTTAGTGTATATTAGTAACCTACTGTATGGCAGGTGGAGGGGCAGTGATGTTACAGGTGGAGGACTTACTGGACATGTATACACTCATTACATACTGTACGTAAAATACGACCAAGAATGTGAGACAACTTTATACAAATTCATATCACATCCATTACTGATGCCATTTGTCATACTTTGTTAAACTCACAAATAATAAAGTTCCATAACTTCAGTTGGAAACAAAGACCACACCTATCTCCCCAAGGCAATTTCCCATCCAATAGGTGTGCTATATAGGTGTGTATAACCCTTTCTCCTGTCTGTTTCTCCCTCTTTCAGCACAAGAACCAGAGGGGGATTCAATAGAGCCTGAATACCTGCACTGAGACCCTCACCCTGCACCCTGAGTCTCAACTCTCAGAGTTCTTCAAGCCTTTCCCTGTTATTTCTATTAAACCAAACATTAAGCTTCCCAATGGTGTGGTCTTCGTTTTGTGGAAAAAGTGCAAATGCAGTGTTTGAATATGATTACCTCACATATTTTGTTGCGGCTGTCTGTTTTGATTGTTAAATTGCTCCTGCTGACTTGAGCTAGCCATTTTCCCCTCCTCTCTGTGTCAGTGGAGAAGCCGTACATTGTGATTCTTACTCCTTTCTCTGAGCGATTGGAGCATCCCCAGGCAGCACAGCAATCCATGGTGGAGACGATATGCCAGGACAACACGGAGGAAAAGGCACAGACAAACTGCATGACATGCTATTCAATGTTTATTGAATTCCATGTATTTACAATGGATGTTCCTAAAACAACACTTTTAACGTCATAATCATGTTGCTGCTAGTCCATTGATAGTCACCTGTTGGTCTCCTGTCCTTTCTGAAAGTCATAAAGATGACATTAGTCATTTAGATTACTTATGTCCTCAAGTACCATGGGATTACTGAAACCACCATGAATTAAAAAAATGGTAGAAATTAATCTAATCTAAATTTTGAAGCATTCCTTGCCATCCCCTCCCTCTAAATATATCAATAAACATTAGGAAGTGATGCTCCTGACTACCATACCTGTTTAAGAAGATAATATTTGTTTTAAATAATTCAAAGCAATACACAACAGCAACAGGCTCTTTAACTAAGGCAACAGCCTAACATGTATATATGTTAACAAGTAAACTAGTTGTTCACACTATTCCTAATATTATCCATAAATATTAGCAGATTCTATTTTATTTTTAAAACATATTGATGTAAATACATACACATATCGGTATGTTGTATAAATATTGCAAATCAAGACCTTTATTCACTACTTATTACCAAAAATCGTAGTTCTATCTCTGGTAATCATGCATTCATATGTCCCGCCACGAACTTCCGGGGAACTATTGACTCTCCCTGAACCACGTGACGATCAAGCATTTTGGACTTCCGCTGTCGTAACTCTCTCTCTATATGGCGCTGCTCACATCATACTGTAAACATTATTTCCACGGCTGTATTTCAATCACTTCATTACTCTAGAATGTTTCTAAGGTGTAGTAGACGATTGAGGAGAGAGTCAGAGTTCAGTTCAGGCGGTAAACATCAAGAAATATCAAACCCCATTTCTGTACTGGACGAAATCTTAGTGTGTGCTACCAAGCAATTGGAAAGTGCAAGAAAGAAATTCCTAAAGCTCAATGGGGACAAGATGGGAGATTTGGAGGCAGAGTCTCTGAGGGCAGAGGAAGTTGCTGCTGGTGAATCATCATCAGTAACGGAGCTCAAAGACAATAACTATCATCACAAAGACTATCTGCTCAAACATAATATAAAGCTGAAAAAAGGGATCATGCAAGATAACGAGGCCATGAAGGAGGAATTAGATCGTCTGAAAGAGAGGCTTCGGCTTCTCGGGATTCCAGACGAAGCTCACGAGATCGCAAAAGTCGACACTGAAGATCTTATCAAAGGGAATAAGGATTTGCAGAGTGAGATTGACAATATAACCATAGAGCTGAAGAGTAAAACATACATGAAGGAAAAATACACCGCACTAAAAGTGTTCCAACAAGACAAGACCCGCGAGAAGGAAGCTCTGAAAGCAAAGGAAGACACGGTGAGTCGGGAAAACGAAGCTTTGCAACACGAGATGCAGGAGATTGAGACAGAGCTGGAGAAGGAAGAAGCCCTGCGTGAAAAGTACAACGCGACAAAACAGGCGGTCGAAGTCAAGAGCTGTGAAACTGAGGCTCTGCGGGAAAAACTGGAGTGTCTGAAGACGAAACATCAGGACCTGAAGAGAGAGAACGACAAGGTGAAGGAGAGTATCAAAGAGCTCGAGCTACAAAGAGAGTTCAAGGACAGCTACTCGGAACTGGAAGCTTTCGAGGACGAACTTCGTGCCGAATACAAAGTCCTGATTAAGACACACGCAGAAGTCCATGAAAGAGTTCTGAAAGAGGAACAGTGGAAGGACAAACACGACCAGCTGAAAACACAAACGGACGCCATAGAGCTGCATCACGACGGACTCAGAAAGGAAATCCAGTCGTTCAGAGACAGACCCGAAACCCTGAGTGACTTAAAGGCCGACGTGAAAACAATACAGAAAGAAAAGAAAGCTCTGCTCAACCTGGCTGAATCGATGGAGAGAGACCTGACAAGCTTGAAGAAGGTTCACAGCGAAATGCAACCCGTGGAGAAACAGATCCAGTCCATCGAGTCGCAAAACATCTATCTGAGACAGTGGATCGGCGAGATTTACGATCGAATCAGAACCAGAACCGAAACCGAAACCAGGTTGTCGGACGAATTAAACGCCGTGCATGCACAGAACAAGGACTTGAGTGATCAGAGAAATCTTTGAAGCGGGTTTACCCCAGGTGCTCTGCTTTCTTCCCGCGTTACAACCTCTTGCTTTGATTATTCTGCAAAAAACCTCTTGATATCTTTCGTTTACTCCGAGTCCTCGCACTCAACTTCACTATATTTTTGTCTCTTAAACTGTCAATCATTTCAAACCGGGTTTACACCAGGTGCTCTGGTGTTTCTTCCAGCATTATAACTACATTTTATTCCGGTTATTCTGTAAAAAAACATTGTTTCCTACGGGAAGACGTTCCAACCTTCGTTTCCTACGGGAAGACATTCCAACCTTCATTACCTACGGGAAGACGTTCCAACCTTCGTTACCTATACGGAAAGACGCTCCAACCTTTCTACAGGCAGCTACGTTTCGTACGGGAAGACGTTCCAACCTTCGTTACCTACGGAAAGACGTTCCAACCTTTCTACAGTGAAGTAAAAAGATATGATTCTACACTGTATTGAAGTAAACATGTATTATTTTGAATTGTATTTTAGTGAACATGTATTGTTTGAACTGTTTTATGTAATCACAACGGTTTTGGGTAATTATATATAGAATAGGAATGTTATTCTTACTTTCAAACTCACTGATCCAGAGATTCTGTGTTCCAACCCAGCAACCTTGCCTGTTTTACCCCTAAAAGCAGATGTCGTCATTAAGGTCATTAAAGACAACATTACATAGCTTCTTATCATCCCTAAAAGCCAGATGCTGTTTTTAAGTCGTTAAAATACATCGTTAAATAGGTGGAGAACTCATGGGAAGAAATTAAGTTAAGATTCTAATCGCAGATAGAGGTTGACTTTTGACCTTATGGAACTTTATGGTTTGAACTGTGGTTGAACTGGACCAGAAGGGAATCCAGCCAATCAGGACACTTGGGGGAGGTGAGCAGTTTAAACAGCTCCTCCCCAGGGGTTCTCTAATTCGCTTGGGAGAAAAATGGGAAGGAAGAGATGACCCATCTCCGCCCCAAAAATAGATACGAATACTGATGTTTTTGAGGGTAAAAATGCTTTTTTGGTTTGGTGAGTGGCAGGTCCTGATAACTGTGTCCGCATCGCATCACAAGCCTGAAGTCACTTTCATCTCGTTTGATGAGTTGGCGGGTCCCGACACATTTATCCGCATCGCATCACAAATCTGAAGTCCGGAGTACTCTGTATAACTTGTATACTTGTTCTATTTCCTACCAGTAAACTCAGATAATTGTTATAACTTTTGATTCCGGTGTTTTCAATTCCTTTCTTAATTTAATAGAGATCCAGCCTCATCCAACGAACGGCGCGGAGAGGGGGGCTATTTAGCCACCAGAAAAGTGTTCTGCTCCAACAACAGGCAGCTACGTTTCGTACTGGATGACGTTCTAGCCTTCGTTTCCTAAGTTCTAGCCTTCGTTTCCTAAGTTCTAACCTTCGTTTCCTACGGGAAGACGTTCCAACCTACGTTTCCTACGGGAAGACATTCTAACCATCTGCGGCATTTATACTGGGGACGCTTGGGACCCCAGCTCTTTTGGAACTTTTGGAAATGGACAAATGTTGTCCCCACCACTTTGCATTAGGATAATTTGTTTAAAATGTTCTGAAAATAAGCGTGCACAAATAATTGTACACTTTGCGCAAGAAAACATGAACAATCTTGAGGACTGTTCACACTTTCTGGGTGTATTTAAAGGACCTGCGATGAGTTTAATATTAGTAATAATTTAATAGAGAATAGGTATGTATGGATCTTGGATAACTGGACTTAAAGGGCCCATGTCATGGCCATTTCCACTGATCATAATTACATTGTTGAGGTATACTAAAATAGATTTATACTGTGCAATTTTCCAAACTCACATTGGTTTCGCATACAGCATCTCTGTCAAGCATGTGTATTCAGCAGTATTCACTCTCTCCACTAAACGACTCGTTGGAGCTCTTGCCCCCCCCTCCCTGTGAGCCTAGTGTGCTCCGATTGGTCAGCTCGGCCACTCTGTTCTGATTAGTCAACCACCAGAGAGGCTGCGCCCATGTCTAAACGGCTGCTCTCAGCCGAACATCAGTCTTATCATGGCGTCGGTACAGCCGTATATTTTATATACACATATATATTTTTAACTGTTGTTATAGAAGAGTGTGACGGCCCCAGGGCCTTTGTCTTACGATGGGGTGGAGCTGAAGAGGCTAATCAGCGCGATCACGGACACCTGGCCGGAGCCGAGGTGCTAGCCAGCTGCCCGGAGTCAAACTGCAGCCCCTCTCTCCCTCCAAGCAGCACAGCGATCCTCTTCCCTGACCACGTATCTCTGCATTTACCACAATAAATGTGCCGTGGTTTTGTAAACTCGTGTATGTCTCCTTGTCTTTCCGTTGTGGCCTACGAGCCGGTCATAACAAAGAGTAAGTTATTTTTACCCGTTATAAACTACTACTGTTTGATGAGAAATCAAATCATGGTTTGCTATATATGAATGATATGTTATAGGAGCAAATAATTCAGGGAAGAAAGGATAGGCCTACTAAGTATTTCCATTAAACTTTATTTTTAGAAATGTACAAAATGAACGTAAATATACATATATACACGGTATATCGTCAATTACTCCCCGTTGTCGGCATCTTGCTTATAGCAGCCGGGGCTTTTTGAGACGATGCCTCAGTGTGGTCGTCCAGTCATGTATTGTCCGGCAGGATCTACTTGGACGAAATAAAATGCAAATCACAAAATATTAGAGAAACGTAGTTGTTTTAGATTCGTTAGTAGTAGTTGTGGTAGGAGTGTGGATCTATCTAATGAACAGCTTGCCTGCTAATATGCTAACCTAGCTTTGTTTACCTTGGTAGCTAACACGATATGAACGTTAGCTTGGAGGAACAACTATAATGTAGTGTAATAAAACTACTATGAACAAAAGCTAGTGGTTCATATTAGGCTAGCAATAACGTGTTTATAATTGCAATATTATACGGGTATTCTGCTACGTTCGGTCATACATTGTAACTTGCATGAATACATTGTTTTGCGCTAGCATACAGCTAGCCTCGTTAGCTATACATGCAGTATGTACTGTCACAATGTACGGTAAATGTTGGAGCAGAACACCTATCTGGTGGCTGATAGCCCCCCCCTCCGCGCCGTTCGTTGAATGAGGCTGATCTCTATTTAATTAAGAAAGGAATTGAAAACACCGGAATCAAAAGTTATAACAATTATCTGAGTTTACTGGTAGGAAATAAAACACGTATACTTAGTTATACAGAGTACTCCGGACTTCAGGCTTGTGATGCTGTTTACAGGTAGACAGACCATGCCTTCAAGAAACGAGAAGTACAGACTTCAGGTTTGGGATGCGGTTTACACGTCTCTAGACCAGCCTTCAGCAAACCAGAAGTATTTTTACATACAAAAACAACAGTATTCATATCCATATTTTGGGGCGGAGATGTGTCGACTCTTCCTTCCCATTTTACTCCCAAGCGAATCAGAGAGTCCGTGGGGAGGAGCTGTGTGAGCTGCTCACTCCCCCAGGTGTCCTAACTGGTTGGATCCACCTCTGGCCGGGTTCAATACAGCGAATCAGAGTTCTGACCAGAATGTGAGATTCTAAGGTTCTACAAGGTCAAAATCAATCTTATCTCTGCACCGGTATTCACTCCCTTATTTTCCCATGGCATCTTTCACATAAACTGTTACTCTCAGACAATTAAACATTGTATACAGATATAATGAGCCCAGAAAGAACATAATGCTACCCAGAAAGATCCTTGAAAAGAACATGTGTGTGTGTGCTGGCTAAAAGGAAGGTGTATGTGTGTGTAACAGGATCTCTGGTACCCCATTCACACCAACGGTGTTTCGGGGCCGGTTCGGTGCTGGTGCTTGAAAAGCACCGGGTTTTCCTGTTCACACCGCAGCGGAGCAGCCTCTAAGCTCCGGAATCCGGTTCGTTTCGAGCACCAAAAAGTTGTCCGTCTAGAAGCAAGAACCGCATACGTCACGCTTACGTCGGAGGGGGGCGAGATTAACCTGAGCTAACAGTTAAGGCGAGTACGGCAAATAAAAGTTGTAACAAGCAGTAGTGCTGAGCAAAGTGACTAGAAGGCAACCACACACTTGTTAAAAAAAAACACACTTTATAAAGTCAGGCAACACTAACCAGGCTTCGTATGATTCTGTTTATTTGTACCTTACTTTGACCATCCGTTCGCTGTTATTGATCATTGTGGAGAGCAGGCAGACGTTTTGTTTGTTATTATAGCAGCTATCGGATGGAATCAATACATGGGCTGCACAGGTTGTCATGTCCGACTATCACAAGTAGAATCATAATGAAAAATACGTCGGTAAAATGTGCCTGTAGAAAACGGCTTAGCAAGTAGTCAGTTTAGCTTCGGTTGCTATGCTAACATCACCCATGTTATACCAGAGAAACTTTCATAACAGCGTTGTGATGCCAAACAGCGTCAATTCAGACTGACACACATTCACTTAAGGGGAACTGGGGATATGTATCAGCTGCTTGTGTGACAGTCAGACAGTGAATACTTTAGAGCCGTGTGAGCTAACCCGGAGCTAACGGGAGAATACACTCGTGGAAGAGCAGCCAGCACTGCAGCGGTCGGTAAATGCCGCTGAAACACATTAATAAACAATGAACCACGGCACTCTGGAGAAAAGTATAAGGTTGGAGAAGTCGTTATTTAATTTAATCTGGCTTCGTATGATTAAAAGCAACGCAGTCCCCGGCCCGTTGTTGTTGTGAGGTGAGCTCCGTTGGGGAGAAAATCAGCGACGTAAACTGTGACGTCATGACGCAGCAGCGGCAGCACCAGTCGGGCTCTGAGCGGTGTGAAAAGAGCCGGAGCTAAACCGAAGTACCGGTTCTGAACCTGAAAAGCTCTAGCACGGAGCTTGAACCGGAGTTGCGTTGGTGTGAAAGGGGTACGGGTCAGTGAGTTGTAAGTGAGAATATCATTTCTATATGGGATTACTTAAAACAGTTCAAACAATACATGTTTACTCTAATACAGTCTAGAATCATATCTTTTTACTTCATAAATCACCCGGAGTATACTGTATGAGTATTCCGTGTGTGTGACTGCAGACATTCTCCTGCCATGACAAACATGTAAGGCCATCTACTGACATTGTAGTTGATATATTTAAACGCTAGCAACGTAGCATAACAAAAATGTTTTTCCTACCAAACCTAGGTCTAGCTCCGTGGGTTAGATCGGTAGCATACACGCTACGCCAGCTATAATGTAATTACGTTTCGCGACTGACCGCACGGCAAATCACCCGGAGTATACTGTCAATAGGTATTTTGTGTGTGAATGCAGACATTCTCCTGCTATGAGATACATGTATGCAAGGCCATCTGCTGATATTAGAGTTGATATATGGAAACGCTAGCAACTTAGTTAGCACAGTTAGCACTGTGTCAATGGCTTAGCAGTCCAACACAGTTTACACATTTAAACAGTCTTGTTTGATAAATACACAAATAACAATGCAAACTTACAGGTTGTGTACCCAAATCTTCCCCTGCTCCAAACGGTCCAAACAAGCTGTGCATATCCGGCCTCAAACTGAACTCTACCCAAGTTAAAGCTTAGTATTCAGTTGTGTAAAATGCACTGTACATTTTGCAGTGATCTCTTCATTTCTTGAGAGGAAAGGACTCTGTAGAGAAATGACTGCAATCACCAGGACACTTTATGATGCATGGTCATTTTTCAGTGACACAAATATGAGAAACTAATATAAAATATCATCTGTATTTTGACAATAGAGAACATGTGTGCATATTTCTGTATTTTCCTAATTCCTACACACTGAATGTGTGCTTTTGTAATCATTGCCTCCCAACTACTAGAACAACTTATTTTTATAGACTTTAAACTTATATTTCTGTTTAAACTTTAATTCTTTACTTTATAACTTAAGTATTTTTAATGCTTTTACTTTAATTATAGTATTAATCTCACTGATCAATGTGATTTATTCTGTAAATCAGGCCATATCAGAGTTTTTGAGCAGCAGAATATTGTGGTGTCTGTTGGAGACTTTCCCGGGCTTATTGATGGCCCATCAAGGGGAGGGGCTGCTCCCCCCTCTGCACCTGCACAGTGCATGCATGCTGCTGTATGAATGCTGTTGTTCATGTGTTAGCATGAAATCAAGGTTATTCCACCAAATATTGATTTCTAAACTCTACCTAAGTTAAAGCTTAGTATTCAGTTGTGTAAAATGCACTGTACATTTTGCAGTGATCTCTTCATTTATTGACAGGAAAGGACTCTGTAGATAAATGACTTGCAATCACCAGGGGCCTCATTTATAAAGGGATATACGCTCAAAAAATGGCGTATGCCAGTTTCTACGCAATGTTTGTGATTTATAAAATATTAACTTGACGGGAAAATGTGCGGTCCTCCACGCAAACTCTAACCCATGCGTACGCACTAAGCACAACAACGGGAGAGACGAGAAACTGCGACACCGTTGGCAGAAGGAAGAATGGAGAGAAATATGTGGAAATAATACCATCAATAGAATGTTACCTCTCATTTATCAAATATGAAGAATTACTTTTCAAACATTGATTATAGCCAATCTTAAAATGATTTAACAAACGCCTGTTTGAGACTCCTCAGTGCACACAAAAACATAACTTGGAGAAATAAATAAATACAGATATGCTATTTAAAACCACCTCGATTATGTTGTGTTAATGTTATGAAATGTTTTCTCATAAATGATGCGGTAAGCAGGAGGACAGAATTACGTCTAACTGACGCCGTTTCGCATTTCTATAGGTTGTAGATACGAGCATGGTTTTATATACTGTCACGTTTAATCGTGTTTTATGCCGTTTGCCAAGACTTGATAAGTCGCTCGTAAAACACAGGAGGTATGGAAACTAAGAACACCATAGCCTATGTGGTAAATTGTACAGCTAATATAACACAACACATTAGTTGTATTTCCTTTAACTGGTGGATTATGGATATATAGTTGCTGATCGACAGCTGGAACACAAACCACCAAATACAACAAAATAATTCAGATCCAGTCGCCATGACTCCACTCCGGAGGGATTCCCCGATCATTTCTTACAGTTTTTCATCAAGGGGGTGTCTCCTGTCCCCGGGACAAACACACTGCCTGAGGAAGGTTATGTGTATTTTTTTTGTCGTTAACCTTTTTCGGACCACTTATTTATTTATTTTGGTGACGATCCGACCTCCATGCTGCTACTCTGGTTCAAACTGCATCCACCAAACAATATGATTTATCTCCACCTCCCCAAAAGAACCCAAATCTGACACGGTGTGAGATGTCTTTTTTAGCTGTTCTGTCGTCATTTCCTGCGATCTTCTTCATGCAGTCAGTCAAAATGAATTAATGAATGAATGGGTGTTTCTTTGACTATTTATAGGCAAATATGGGCGTTACGTGAAGCCCGCAAAAGCTGCGCTGCATTTCGAGTCGATTGTGATTTATAAAGGGAAACAGGCGTAGGAAGTGCCGTACGCACTTCCCTCGCCGGTACGCAATGTTTTGTGAATCGGAAAATGTCGGAACATTTCTGTACCTATTTTTTTGCTTTGTACTACGTAAGCAACCTTCCCACGTGAATCCTACGCAAGGCGTTATAAATGAGGCCCCAGGACACTTTATGATGCATGGTCATTTTTCAGTGACACAAATATGAGAAACTAATATAAAATATCATCTGTATTTTGACAATAGAGAACATGTGTGCATATTTCTGTATTTTCTAATTCCTACACACTGAATGTGTGCTTTTGTAATCATTGCCTCCCAACTACTAGAACAACTTATTTTTATAGACTTTAAACTTATATTTCTGTTTAAACTTTAAGTATTTTTAATGCTTTTACTTTAATTATAGTATTAATCTCACTGATCAATGTGATTTATTCTGTAAATCAGGCCATATCAGAGTTTATGAGCAGCAGAATATTGTGGTGTCTGTTGGAGACTTTCCCGGGCTTATTGATGGCCCATCAAGGGGAGGGGCTGCTCCCCCCTCTGCACCTGCACAGTGCATGCATGCTGCTGTATGAATGCTGTTGTTCATGTGTTAGCATGAAATCAAGGTTATTCCACCAAATATTGATTTCTAAACTCTACCTAAGTTAAAGCTTAGTATTCAGTTGTGTAAAATGCACTGTACATTTTGCAGTGATCTCTTCATTTATTGACAGGAAAGGACTCTGTAGATAAATGACTTGCAATCACCAGGGGCCTCATTTATAAAGGGATATACGCTCAAAAAATGGCGTATGCCAGTTTCTACGTAATGTTTGTGATTTATAAAATATTAATTTGACGGGAAAATGTGCGGTCCTCCACGCAAACTCTAACCCATGCGTACGCACTAAGCACAACAACGGGAGAGACGAGAAACTGCGAGACCGTTGGCAGAAGGAAGAATGGAGAGAAATATGTGGAAATAATACCATCAATAGAATGTTACCTCTGCGTTAGTATATGTTGGTAGTGCGTGAGGCCATATGTACAGATATGTACATGGGACATGAAAACAGTGCATCTCATATTGACAAAAATAAACCTCGCTAACCGAGTTTTCCAAATTACTCTAAAAATAAGCCGTTGTGATACACGTGTAGACAACATCTGCAGAATCATAAATGATCATTACATTGGGGTCATTAAACCATTATTTCGCTAAGATAAAAAACATTAAAGTTTTGGATTTTAGTGTAATTCACAAATGTTCCACCAGATGGTGCCACACACACCCAGGGGGAAAAGATGATATATTAACCCAGTAATAAGTGGCCAAAATATGGGTACATTAGTGTTTAAAGTCGGGGGAACTGTTTTAATTCAGGACCAGGGTGAAAAGATAACACATTTACCCAGGAATCATTGTCTGAATCATGGGTATATTAGTGTTTAAAGCCGTGGGAAATGTTTTAATTCAACAGGAGAGGGTAATTCAATTGTTACCCATGGAACAGGGCTGCAAACATGGCTACATGAGTGTTAAAATGCTGTCAAACTGTTTTAATTCAGTCACAATTGTCGTTTTTAGATGGTGTACATTGGACTCAATAAACATACAGAGTTATGGACATAAATGTGTCAGTATAGACGGGATAATGTACATATTAATAATATTTAATTAGTTAAATGTACAATGAGCTAAAAACAGCAGAATCACTGCTGTTAGCAGGGTCTCAGAGACCCATAGACCCAGAGACCCAGGGTACAGCACCTCACTGTCTTACCCATAAAACAGGGCTCTGATCAGGGCTAAAGTAATGTTATAAACTGGTGAATCTGTTTAAATGCAGGCAGCATAGTCACTGCTTTTAGCAGGGTCTCAGAGAGCCAGAGACCCAGGGTACAGCACATCGCTGTCTTACCCATAAAACAGGGCTCTGATCAGGGCTAAAGTAATGTTATAAACTGGTAAATCTGTTTAAATGCAGGCAGCATAGTCACTGCTTTTAGCATGGTCTCAGAGAGCCAGAGAGCCAGAGACCCAGGGTACAGCACATCGCTGTCTTACCCATAAAACAGGGCTCTGATCAGGGCTAAAGTAATGTTATAAACTGGTGAATCTGTTTAAATGCAGGAGACCTCCAGCAGCAGTCCCTAACAGTGGGACTCTGTTTATTTCACACCTCCAGGGCGGAGACCGGGAAAACCACCTCTCTTTGCCCGCTCACAGAGCCCCGAAGGACGGACTAATGACCACCAGCATGTCCCCCTAACAGTGGCACCTCCATAACCTTGCACACCGTGAGTCCCCGGGCCCCCGCAGTTAAGCACTCCCCCACGGACTAAACCCAGATATTCACACCCTCCAGAATCTCGTGCCCCTGGTAAGACTAACAAGGGGTGGATTTTGTGGTGGTCTACCATCCGCCCTTAAGCATCCAACTGCGGACTAAACCCAGATATTCACACCCTCCAGAACCTCGTGCCCCTGGTAAGACTAACAAGGGGTGGATTTTGTGGTGGTCTACCGTCCGCCCTTAAGCATCCAACTGCGGACTCCTGACACTCAGACACTTTTCATATTTTTAGGTTACCAAGGGCACGCTTGTCTGGCAGTTATGCACATGGGGTTTTGTCCAAGGCAGTGTGCTTAAGTCAGGGGGCCCGGGGACTCAAGGTGCGCATGGCAGGCCGCCTATGAGCGGCCAAAATGTTTTAATTAACTCGTTATTGTCGTTTTTAGACAGTGTACATTGGACGACATAAACATACGGAGTTATGGACATAAACGTGTCAGTATAGACAGAACAATGTACATATTAATCATATTTAATTTATTAAATGTACAATAAACTAAAAACAGCAGAATCACTGCTTTAAACAGCATATCACACTTCCAGGCAGACATACACACACCCAGGGGGGGGAAGAGAACACATTGACCCAGGAATAAGTGTCTGAATCATGGGCACATTTGTGTTTAAAGTCGGGGGAACTGTTTTAATTCAGGACCAGGGTGAAAAGATAACACATTTACCCCGCTAAAGTGTTCAAAACATGGGTATATTAGTGCTCAAACTCGATTAAACTGTTTTAATTGCGGAGGTTTTACGTTTTGGTTCACTCGTCTCACACACCCAGAGTGTTAACAACATTTTTTACAAATTTTATAAATTAGTCTAGAGCTCCATCTATTGTAATTTGAGTGTATTACACGTCTGTCCATGGAACGCGAGTTTTGCGCCATTTGAGTGGAGTAAACTGATATGCAGCTGGAGTAACATGTACATTGAGACGCATTGGGACATATCATCGTCACTTTCAATGTTAACCTTGTACATAGGAGGCACAATATGCTTACTCTGCAGTCTGGCCTCCCGGTAACACGATAAAGCGTAGGAATACATTTGCCTGTTTGATTCTAACGTAAAAAGGTATTATTAAGTATGCATGAAAAACACAGTCCTGCTCTCACCTGTGCTTCACACACCTTGATGACAGATGTGAATTTCAATATATTTGGATCAGATCGCAGTGAACAGCAGTCAGAGAGTTTGGAGACGCTGAAGAAGGACGATCGGAAGAAGCTCTGCTGAGGTGGGTGATCTTTAAAAACAAATAATATATATAAATATAGTGGTTACTTTCTGATATTTTGAGATGACATTAAGTTATTTGTGTGTATTCACTTTGGAGTAGACTGTTGATAATATTAAAGCTGTTTAATTGAGATTAACTTTATTTCCAAGGTGATTTAGTTTTTTTGATTTCGATTATAACTGGTTTGCTGCTTGTTTGCACCCGTACTTTAATGTTCTCACACATTAAGATCCATAGTCAGTCTTTTTTATAAACAAATATGTTGGGAAATCATTATCATTGTTAAATGTTTGATTTGATGTGGCATATCGTCCTCCCCCCAAGTTCATCCAATGGGAAGCTATGGTGGTTTAAGTGGCAGTTTGATCCCAGGGTCTGCTCTGAATTGTCACAAATTAAAAAAGTTTGCAAGGGAGCCGGAAATCTTTCTTACAACGTTTAATTGGCGAGCCAGCCAGCATGGGGCAACAAAAGCAATTGGCATTAAGTGAGAACCAAAGTAACAGTTTTTTGTAATATCTTTAATATTAACACAAAAACCCTAAACCATACGCAACACAGCACTAAGAAATCAGTTACATAATCACGTTTTACCAATCAGTGCGTCTCCAACACAGGTAATCTCTCTGAAAACCATTTTGTTGTTTCTGCAAGATTAACAGAAGGTAACATTTTTGTCTCTCTCTCCTCAACACCCCCTTCCCTTGTTATTGGTGATTCCTCTCTTTCTTCATCCCAGGCCTCCGTTTACACAACTATGTCTGTCAACTCTTCTTACTTTGATGATCCCCTCGATTCTCCCTCACCCGACTCCCCAAACAACTCCTCTTCTCACATTCTAAACCAATGTTTAAAGTTCAAAACGATGTTCTACGTCTTCTCTGCTGCCGCCATATTATACACCCTCCTCCTACTCCCACTCATCATCCTCGTCGTGTACCTGGGATACCAAAAGTCGAGGAAACCACGCTCCAGTTCCACGGCTACAAGTCACTCTGACCACTTCACCTATCACTGTGATCAAATTTTTATTGATGTTAATACACAACATGTACAACCACAACATTTCTTTTTAAATGAAATAACTGAAAGTACACAAGAGAAACAAAATGAGATAAAGGTAATTATATATACAGTCTATGGTAATTACTTACAAAAAAATACAAAATGCAGAATACAGAAAACGCATGTAAGCTAAAAATAATAACAAGACAATGAAAATAAAATAAAACAAAACCTACCCTCCCTCCCAGACATATAAACACACACACACACACATATAGGGTGTGCTATCAGACAGGAGTGTATACCATCATTAACACATACACACACACAGGGAAACGCAAAGGTCGCAATTGAAAAGGCTGTGGAATAAGGAAAGGGAGAAATCATTCTAAAAGATCTTTGAAGGAATCGACTGCAGAGCGCCAATTGTTTACATTAGTGTCATTTGTCCTATTTATTCGGGCAGTTGACAACTCTAGATAAACAACATCCAGAGATGCAAGGACCCAGTGTCTGAAAGTGAGGGAATTAGGAGGCTTCCATCGAACCGCAACCATCTTTTTTGCAGCTGTTAGGCCAGCTAGTAAGATGCGCATCTTAAGCTTGGTGATATTGAGCTTTGACAGATCATTCAATAGAAGGGCGGGTACAGTCAACGGCACTGTCACTGAAAGCACACGTGACATGCCAGAAGCCACTTTAGTCCAGAATAGTGCGACTGGGGGACAGTCCCACATCATGTGCATAAACGTGCCAGGGGCCTTCATAGTGCATAGACTACATGAGGGATCGTCTATCATTTTCATGCAGTGAAGTTTACGCGGGGTAAGATATGTTCTGTGGACATAGTTAAAGTGGATCTGCCCTCTACTTCTTTAGCACATATTTCAATCACCTGGTGATGTCGGTTGTTGGGATTTCACTTTTGAATGTCACCACTGTTGGACAGGCTCTGTTTCACCTGCTCACCTGTGTGGAGCGCTACCTGGCTGTTGTTCACCCAATCACCTACCTGGGGCTGAGGCAGGGGGGCGGGGTCAGGATCAGAAACATCAGCATTGGATGTGTCTGGTTATTTTGCGTCGGATATATGTGTGCATTTTCTCGCGGCATCAATGAGTTCCATTTAATCATGAAATACTGCATGATGGGTTTCTTCTTAATTGTACTCTTTTTCTGCAGCATTTCTGTTCTTTATGTTCTCAAGCGTCCAGGGCCGGGGGAGGGGGGCGGGACCAGGGAGCGGGTTGACCAATCAAAGCAGAAGGCTTTCTACACCATCATGGCCATAATGGGAGTGCTGTTGTTGAGGTTTGGGGGAAATCTGATCGACAGTGCAATGCGTGGTTCAACAGAACTGAGCCCCAGTACTGTGTGTCTTGTTTCAATGTCTTCATTCTGGTTCGTTCTGCCCAGCAGTCTGATTTTACCTCTGCTGTTTCTACACAGGGCGGGAAAACTACAATGCTGCAAACAAAACAAAGATTCCGGATAAGAGATGGATCATGGTTTCAAATGTTAAAGATTGGAAAGCCAGAGAGATGGATAGATGTAGAGAACGCCATGTTATTGGTCTCATCTCTGTTTAAATTAGTGTATGATTAAAAATAAATATCTAGAAAACATTGTAAACGGCACATTTTCAGTGGGACCTCAGATTTATAAAATAGTGTGATCTGCATAAAAATGTATGTTTTAGCATTGAATTTGAAAAAATGACGTCATTTATATTTAATGTAAATAATAATGGATCAAGAGTAGAGCCCTGTGGCCCTCCATAACTGATGGTACGAATGACAAGTAGGGGCAGACAATACCTCGTATTACTTTGGGAACCATGCAGGGCCGTCCCTGGCCAACTTGTGGCCCCACACAAAGTTATATGATGAGGCCCTCTGTGTCGTGAGCGTCGACGGGGGGGTGGGGGTGCTAGTGAAGCCTCGCAGCGGCAAAACTGCCGCGCTTACACTAATTGCGCCGCATAAGCGCATAAAGGTGCGCTCAGTTAAGGCTCCCTCTGCAAGATGAGGCCCCCTCTGCGAGGTGAGGCCCCCTCTGCGAGGTGAGGTCCCACGCAGTCTGCGTGATCTGCGTGTAGGGAGGGGCGGCCCTGGAACCATGCAAATATTAAATAGTATCATCTGCATAGAAACACATGTTTTGGTACTGTTTTGGAAGAATTTAATTTATGTTAAATGTAAATAGTAAAGGACCAAGATAAGAGCCCTGTGGCATTCCATTACTGATTGAAACGGCGTATTCATCACTCTTATTACCAGTTGCATTTACCGTGTTAGCATGCTTGTATTTGCTTATTCACATTAAATAATTTATCATTTGTAATCATTCAAGATACAAAAGTCAAGCTAACTGTCTAAGTTTTATAATTCTTTTAATGTGGAAGCTTTAATTTATCCTACTTTGCAATTATTACTGGAGTGACTCTTGTGAAAATATCTCTATGTGATTAAAACAGACAGGATTTGATTTGAATACTTACCTTTTTGTTGAATTAGATCAAATGTTGATCTCATTGGACTGATTGAATAACACATTGTCAACACACCAATTGCATGTTCAGATGTTGATTTATTTCCCTTATATTTTACATTTTGGAAATTAATTTTAGTGTTTGATATGTTTAAGATTGTTCTCTTATGTGTGCACTAACCCGTTCTAGTATATTGTATCTCATATTATAAGTAAATGTGGTTTAACAATGTAGGACTTCTGTATTTCAAAGAATAAATGTCTTAATAACCTATTCTGTGTGTTTCATAGTGTTTTTGTTGTATAAGCTCTTTACAGTTCATGCTCGAACTAGCTGATGATAATCGGTGTGATATTCAAATAATGCTGCTGCTCTCCCTGCAGTCTGACCTCTCAGGGATACATCTGCCTGTTTAAATCTACCGTAAAAAGTATCATTAAATACAAACTGCATTAAAAAAACAAAGGCCTGCTCTCACCTGTGTTTCATACACCTTGATCACGGATATATTTAAATTAGGGCTGTCAAGTTAACGCGTTAATAACAAAAAAATTAACGCCACTAATTATTTTAACGCGAATAACGCATGTGTATTTTTTGTCCTCGGCCGCCCCGTAGTTTCAGAGCGCATCGAGTGTAAAATACCATCTACAAGCTGATGCTGACAGCCCCGCTCCTGCTGCCCGCTTGTGGCAGACTACACTTCCACGCTCACTGGCAGGCCCGGACTGGCCATCGGGAGGACCGGGAGGGAGTGTGTATGTGTGGCGCGACTCCCGCGAGCGAGGCACACCTTACGTGTTGATGTTGTTGTTAGCATCTGGTGCTAGCTAGCTGCGCTAACGGATATAAGGAGCTGTTTCAATGACATTTTGCCGACAACTGCGCCGAGCACTTGACTTTATGCAGGTAGCCAGACAGTGGGACATTGTACGAAAAGTCAGCACGGACACACACACACACACACACACACACACTGTATTATTGTATGAGAGAGGTTCCAGGTTGAATAGGCTCTGTGCACAAGATGGCGTCTATCAACTTCCGGCGGGTGTGGGGGCGAGTACTTCCGGTTTGAGTACAGAGTTTTTACAGCTTGACAGTTTGCAGGGATGCAAACTCATCAGGTATGAAAAAGGTGACAAGGATCCGAGCCCCCCAACCCCACGGAATATCGGCTTTAAAATGAGGAATAACAGGATTTTAGAAGTCAGAACAACTAAAGCAGTTAATAATAACAGAAACGCCAAAGAGTCACATCTAATAGAAATATATAAAAGCATTTATTTTAATTGTGTAGCAGTCAGTTTATAATTTTGGCAGCACTGTTGAGCATTTTGAAAATGTATTTTCATGCCTCTGTGCAAGGCTTAGTCTTTCTATCTTTATAGCCACTGGTGTAAAGTAACTAATGGCGCGTTTCCACTACACGGCCTCGCTCGGCCTCGGTATGGCTAGGCCTCGTTAGGACTGGCTCACTTTATGGCGCATTTCCATTACAGTTTAGGAACTGGGGTAGTATCTATAGTAACGCAGTGTAGGCGGAGCCGTGACGTCATCTTCAATGAGAACCCCAGAAAAACAACACAGCCGTTAGCTGTTAGCACTCAGAGCTCACAGCTCCTCATATATGTTCAGAAACTAGACAAAAGTTAAACAAGTACAAACCACAGACTGCCTGTGTCATGGTGAGTACAGTCGCTGCTTTATTTATGTCTGTATAGGCCGTTGTTGTGAGTGTGGACGGTCGAAGCATATACTGCGTTAGCTTAGCCGATCTCCATTTAGAAAACACGCATTTTAAAAGGTTTTTCGCCTGCCGTCTGTCTGCAGACTTGACAAAGCATTAATTCATGGTTTTTACTAACCGGTATCAGTATGTTGTTACTTCGGCATCATTTTGAAACGTGTATTACAATTAAATCACGGTCAAATATGTCCATCTTGTTGTAGTTGTAGCCCCCTTGCCAGCGATGCTCTCTCTAGTTTAGCATACTCAGCCCGACTCAGCCTCGTTGTCTCTGGCCCTAGAACCACGATTTTATGAGGCCAGAAAAACTGTGAATTAGGACCCGCCGGCTGGTACTAGGCCAAGTGGAAACGCAACCAAAAACGGGCCGCTGACATCACAGCCCTCTTAAACCGTGCTCCGCGCTGTAGTGGAAACGCGCCATAAGTTCATAAACTCAACAAGTACTATACTTGGGTACAATTTTGAGATACTTGTACTTTATTTATGTATTTCAATGTTTTGCTACTTTGTACTTCTTCTCCTCTACAGTTCAGAGGTAAATGGTGTACTTTTCCTCCACTACATGTATGTAATACCTTTACAGGGTTCCCGCGGGGTCTTAAAAAGTCTTAAATTTGATAATCTGAATTTAAGGCCTTAAAAAGGTCTTAAATATGACCAAAAAAATAAGAAAGGTCTTAAATATGATTTAGAAGGTCTTAAAAATGATCGGATTTGAAAGGTACTTCTGTGTTGAGATCGCGTCTAAATGTGTTTTGGGGGAAATGTCCGGGCTGCAAAGTAACCAGTACGGTAAGAGCCTTTCAGTTCCCCCCAACAATTTGTATTGAAATAAATCAACATGGAACCAGTAATCACTAACTTTGTTTCCCCCGGCCCCTTATTGGATAACACCCAGCTAGCAAGCTTCAGCTAGCGGCAGTCAGAAACTCATGTATCTTAGAATCTACTTAAAAATAAATATGGGGAAGTGTAAGTTCAACCGTATTTGGTTGGAAAACATCGAATTTAGTGCTTGGTTGAAACCAGGGGAGGGGAACGTGTTTGAAGCCCGCTGCACCTTTTGCAAAAGAAAGTAGCGTATGCTAATGTAGCGTTAGCTAGTGCAGCAGCTCCTGCAACAACACCGGCGGACCTCTGGGCGACGTGTGGGTGTACGTCAACCCTAAAAGCGGAGGTGCTGTAGACGCTAAATACCGTAGCTAAACACCGATCATACAACAGCAACGATGAAAGATTGTAGCCAAGGCAGCAGAGCTCTGAATATAGCTCTTGTCACTCTCTCTCTCTCTCTCTCTCTCTCTCTCTCTCTCTCTCTCTCTCTCTCTCTCTCTCTCTCTCTCTCTCACACACACACTAGGGCTGTGCGATTATGGCAAAAATCATAATCACGATTATTTTGGTCAATAATTGATATCAAGATTATTAAATACGATTATTCATTGACTTTGAAAACATCCATTTATTGAACTTTAAAACAAATAATAATTTGAACAGTATCTTTTTAACTGTTGATTACCCTGAACCTATAATTCAACTGCAAAACCAATACAAAAATAAATTAAATAAATTATACATTTAAATAAATAATATCAAAATAATAAATACCAATAAACAAGATCAACAAATATTTTGGAGCGCACTTCCACAAGCTATTAAACATGTATAAATATGATAAATAAAAATAAATTAGACTAAAATTAATTAGATCAAATATGTTGTAGTGCACTGTCACAACCTAGCAAAGCAAAATAATTTCGTAATTGTGGCAGGCCAAAATCGTAATTGCGATTAAAATACGATTAATTGCACACCCCTAACACACACACACACACACACACACACACACACACACACACAGACACACACACACATACACTTTTTGTCTAACACGCTAACACAGTTCTGTACTGTTATGCCTTTACATTTACTTTGTAAGTAATTATGGGACGTATTTCTTCTTTCATAGCAATTTTCCTTCATACTTTCTTGCCGTGAAATAGGTCTTAAATTCTATTCAAAGTGGTCTTAAAAAGGTCTTAAAAAGTCTTAAATTTGAGTAGGCGAAACCTGCAGGAACCCTGCTTTAGTTACTTTACAGATGTGGATGAATGATGTGAAATATAATCAAGTGTTAAATCAGACTTTAGTTCCACCTGGAGTAAATTCACAAGCTACCCTGCAGTATACAAAGTCATTCAAACTAGCTGCAGCTTTACCAGCTTTGAGAACACTTTCATGATCAATCATTATAAAACATATCATATATATTATTTTGAAATGGACCAATCTGCACAATTACTACTTTTACTGTCGCTACTTTAACTATATTTTGATGATAATACTTTTCTACTTTTACTTGAGGAATATTTTGAATGCAGGACTTTTACTGTAACAGAGTATTCCTACACTCTGGTACTTCTACTTTTACTCAAGTACAAGACCTGAGTACTTCTACTTTTACTCAAGTACAAGACCTGAGTACTTCTACTTTTACTCAAGCACAAGATCTGAGTACTTCTACTTTTACTCAAGTACAAGACCTGAGTTCTTCTACTTTTACTCAAGTACAAGATCTGAGTACTTCTACTTTTACTCAAGTACAAGACCTGAGTACTTCTACTTTTACTTAAGTACAAGATCTGAGTGCTTCTACTTTTACTCAAGTACAAGATCTATACTTATACCACCTCCGTTTATAGCCTATGAAAAAAACTATTAGAAAACGAAGGCTAAAGCTAACGTTAGCAGATAGTGACAATGTATGCTAGTTAGCTAGCTCAATGATAATATTGCGACAGAAAAACTTTTCAGTGCACATCACGCTCTGCGCTCCAACAGGGAGCTCTGCTCTGAACGGCCCGTTCTAACAGCTGTTCACCAGCGGTCCAGTCTGTGCCACAGTGACTCCGGACCGCAGAGTTAATATTAACGAACGCACCCGTAGGTAATGTAGCTGCTGAAGCTAGACCATCATAGCGGAGCAGCAGAGCCTTATTATACATCGATGAGCAGAGTCGACAGGCAGGAAGACTCGAGCACACAGCTCGCGCTGCATTATAATATACAGGGTTCTTACACCTTTTCCAAAGTCAAATTCAAGCACTTTTCAACCATTTTCAAGGTGCATTTTCAAGCTTTTCAAGCATCTTACAGCTGTTGTAAATTACATATTTAAATACACATACTCAAATGATTATTTCCCTACCTCACATTAAATCAGATGTTCTTTATGCTATAAACAACCAAATGTGTGTTTCATAATAGCATTCTACATGAGGATGAAAAATTAAAAATGTTAGAAAAGAAAACTAAGTTTAATATTTCAAAATGAGTGACCCATCTGTACGTAGACTGGGCATCCCATATAACCTGGCTGAGCCAATATAAAACAATCAGCCAAATAACTTTTCAATATATTATTGATTACTATTTTTGAGGTACTTTTAGGTTGGCAGTAAACACAAGTCAGAGGTAAATGGTGTACTTCAGTGACTCCACTACATGTATTTAATACCTTTAGTTACTTCACAGATGTGGATGAATGATGTGAAATATAATCAAGTGTTAAATCAGACTTTAGTTCCACCTGGAGTAAATCCACAAGCTACCCTGCAGTATACAAAGTCATTCAAACTAGCTGCACCTTTACCAGCTTTGAGAACACTTTCATGATCAATCATTATAAAACATATCATATACAATTATTAGGGATGCTCCGATCGCCAATTTTGGGGCCGATCGCCGGAATCAGTATCGGCCGATACCGCTCTCTTTTCCTCTCTCCCCCTCTCTCTCTCTCTCCTGACAGCCCGTCAGTATCTCCTGCAGCTCACTGATCCAGTAATGAGCGACCCGACAGTGAAGAATAAATATATTTATAACTAGTTTAGCTTGTTCCAGAGGCAGATAAAATAGCTAAGTGTGTTAGGTCTAACTCTTACGGAACGTCTACACAGCAGCGTTAAAAAAATCTTGAAACGCTTCTGCCCATTCACTTTGAATGGGGTGACGTCACTTTCCCTCACTTTTCGCCGAAATGGATTGTGGGCAGGCGAGCGGAGATTTTCAGGATTTTGAGGATTCAAAGTTGAACAATGTTCAACTTTTGAGGCTGAGGTGGAAGCGGCAGCCAATCAAATCCCGTGTACGCAAATCTGACAGTTCAAGCTCTAGCCAATCAAACGGCGTGTATGCTGGGAGAGACACCGCAGGTCATTTCCTCATATTCCAAAAAATGGAGGAGAAATTAGCGGTAGCGAATCAATCACCCGGTGCTTTATGACCAGACCTACCGGGATATAAACCGGAGGAGCCAGGCATGGAGGGAGGTGGCAGAGACAGTGGTAGGTTTTCGCCTGTTTTGGGGAGTTTATATCCAGTTTACTTCGGGCTTTTTTGTTTCGTATGTCGCGGGCGGGAGATTCATGTGATTGGTTGCTCGCAAAAAATCCTCAAGCTTCAGATACGCCCACCTCCAAGATTTTTTTAACGCTGCTGTGTAGACGTACCGTTAATGTGTGTTCTGCTCCGCTCACTGGTCCGTCACAGCGGGTGGAGCTGCAGGATTTCTGCTTCACACACACGTTGCATACCGCTATTTTATTGTCATTTTCGGACACTTAAAATACTGCCAGACTAGTGAAGCCATTTTGGCGAGCTTGTTTTGCCGCGCACAGAGAAAAGTGTCATGTATTTTACATGCAACGATAGCCTAATCTAAAATGCTCTACTGTGGCGTACCTTTCGTGTGGTGTGTGGCTCGTCAGCGCAGACTCTCGCATCGTTATTGTTGCACACTTTGCAGGAGGCTACTCTTGGGCTTCGCTTGACCCTCGTCTTAGCCATGGCTTGTATTTGTCTTCTGCTAGCCAACGCTCGTTGAAACGGCAACCTCCTGGCATACTGTCATCTATCACTCTCATCAGAATGCCCAGGTCACACACGTAACAAAAACACTTGCCGGTCACGCGCATAGCGCGGGAAGGCCGGAGCGGAGCTGTTTTATGTAAAAGCGAAGCAATTAAGCGCGCTCCGACTTCTTTATTTTCTTTTAATCTAAAAAGCGAAGTAAAGCATTTACAATTTCAAGCACTTTATCCCAAATTCAAGCACCATTCCCAAAATTCAAGCACTTTTCAAACCTTGAAAACACCTCGTACAATTTCAAGCATTTTCAAGGATTTCCAGCACCCGTACGCACCCTGAATATATAAAAAAAGAACACCATGCGTGTCATGATGGCACATAACAGCTCGCGGCCGCAGATTACTCCGGGTCCCAGACCCTCCCCATACCCCGAAAATATTTTTATTGCAGATCTACATGAATCACACAAACGACCTATTTTGGATTTCGCCGAAAGGTGACAAGTTTGCATCCCTGAGTTTGACAGTTTGACAGTTTGTTATGACACACCAAGAGCAAGAATGAGCGGATTTCGGGGTAAAGAAAAGCGATTGGCCTTCCAGCGGGTAAGAAAGTCGGCACTACATTGCTGTGTAACACTGTGTACGAATTCGGCCCGTTATAATCGGGAGATAAGTTTCCATGCATTTCCCATTGATGCTGAGGTAAAGGCTCAGTGGCTGATCAAGGTCCGTAGGGACAATTTCAGCCCCACAAAAAATACCCGTGTGTGCAGTAGGCATTTTCGACCAGGAGACTTATTGGTCACAGCGGGAGGACTGCACAGAGTACAGAAAGGAGCTACACCTGTTCTCTTTGCATGGAATAACTACGAGCTACCTACACCAAGACGTAATGTTTGGGAGCGTCGGCCGAGGGCAGAGAGCCCCACCCCGGACTTGACAGCTGAGTACGAGGTGGAAACAGTTGCGCTGCCTGATCATGAGTACTGTTTAAATCCCGCGACGGCAGTGATGGCAAATCAGGTGGCCGACGAGAACGAAGCCTTGAAAATGCAGGTTAGGGAGCTCCAACACCAGCTGGAAGTGTTACAACTGCGATCTCGTTTCGGGATACAACGCCTGGCAGGGTCGGACGAGGACATTCGTTTCTACACCAGGTTTGTTTATAAGGCTATCAGGATGTTGTTATGGCCACTAGTTTGAAAAACACCTTTCATTTGGGGAAGCTAATTTAAGAAACAAAACAATGTCTAACATGAACAATATTACATTCTTAGATTTGCCACATACAAGCATTTCCTTGCCTTTTGGAAATTGGTGGAGCCAGCAGCCAACACCAAGATGGTGCGGATCACCAACGCCAAGGCATCCTCTGCCAGCAGCTCGGATTCCTCTCAACCAACAACAACGGTATGCAGCATACAAGCATGGATGTATATTAATAATAATGCACGCTGCGCACTATACCACCGTTTAACAAGTGCATCACATCACTCACACAACACACACACATGCCACACACACACACACACACACACACACACACACACACACACACACACACACACACACACACACACACACACACACATACAAACGGAAAATGTGTTACAACTGTACCCGGTCTCCCTATAACAGTATCTACAGTATGCCTAACACTTATTTGTTTTCACAGAAACTTCCACCCATAGATGAGCTGCTGCTGTTCCTCATGCACCTGTCAGTGGGCCTACATCTGAGGGATCTAGCAGAACGGTTTGGCATTCACCGCACCACAGTCAGCAGAATTATTTCCACCTGGACACACTTCCTGTACCAACTGCTTGGAAGCCAACGTCTGTGGATCCCACGCGAAGTTGTCAGAGCTCACCTTCCACCAGAGTTTTCAGCTTTCCCTGACACACAAGTGGTGCTTGACTGCACTGAAGTATTCTGCCAGACTCCATCATCTCTCCTGCTGCAGAGTGAGGTGTTTTCAACATACAAGTCTCATGCTACATTCAAGGCCATGATCGGCATGGCACCACATGGTGCCATTACATTTGTGTCTGGCCTGTATGCAGGATCTATGAGTGACCGGGAGATTTTCAAGCTGTCTGGCATCGTGAGCCTGCTCACACCAGACATGGCAATAATGGTCGACAAAGGGTTCCTTGTGGACAATCTGGTTGAGTGCAAAGTTTACCGGCCTGCCTTTCTGTAAAAAAAAAACCCAAATGAGCAGGGAGGATGTCAGGCAGACTCAATCCATTGCAAGTCTGAGGGTCCATGTGGAGAGGTGCATCAGAAGGGTCAAAGAGAACAAACTCTTTGACAAAGCCATACCACTGTCTGTGTGTGGAAGCATTGAGGAGCTTTTCAATGTGGCTTGCTTCCTGGTCAACTACCAGAACGGACCACTGGTGAAAGCATGGGCAAGCCTGGGCAGCAATGATTAAAAGATTTCTTGCTCCCAAACCAATTGTGTATTTCATTGTGGTCGTTACAAAAAGCAGTCATACCATACTATGTTTAGGTACTAATGAATTATAACTAGGGCTGTCAAGTTAACGCGTTAATAACGCGTTAACGCAAAAAAAAATTAACGCCACTAATTATTTTAACGCGATTAACGCATGTGTATTTTTTTGTCCTCGGCCGCCGTAGTTTCAGAGCGCATCGAGTTTAACATACCATCTACAAGCTGATGCTGACAGCCCCGCTCCTGCCGCCCGCTTGTGGCAGACCACACTTCCACGCCCACCGGCAGGCCCGGACTGGCCATCGGGAGGACCGGGAGGGTGTGTGTATGTGTGGCGCGACTCACGCGAGCGAGGCACACCTTACGTGTTGTTGTTGTTAGCATCTGGTGCTAGCTAGCTGCGCTAACGGATATAAGGAGCTGTTTCAATGACATTTCGCCGACAACTGCGCCGAGCACTTGACTTTATGCAGGTAGCCAGACAGTGGGACATTGTACGAAAAGTCAGCACACTCAGCACGGATAGTACGCGCAACATGATTGCAGCGTCCAGGCAGCTCCCGTTGGAGCATATATGCCTTGAGCTGCACATAGCTCAACGATCCATCACAGTGTCTCTCCACACGCACACGCACACGCACACGCACACGCACACGCACACACACACACACACACACACACACACAGTATGTATTATTGTATGAGAGAGGTTCCAGGTTGAATTGAGGCGAATATTTGTAATGTTCACAGGTTGTTGTGTTTAATATTCATGAGAATATTTGTCATTGTTCAAATGATAATAAACAAACATATAAAGCATATTTGTCCACTCATATGTTGATAAGAGTATTAAAAACTTGAAAAATATCCCTCTAAGGTACATTTAGAAGAGATAAAAAATGTGCGATTAATTTGCGATTAACTATGGACAATCATGCGATTAATCGCGATTAAATATTTTAATCGACTGACAGCCCTAATTATAACCTCAAAACAAATGCACACAAAAATAACATAGGACAATACATAATATAATAAATCCACAATATGATAACATTTTACAGATTCATTTAATACACTTTTACAAAACATAGGTTGATGTTATATCGGGGAAAAAAAATACATATTTAAACATTTCAATTAGTCTCTGCATATTTAAGTAATGCTAGTTTATGTAACAGATGAACAGATCAATGCAAGATAAGTTAGTTAGCATCCACAACTTTTGTTAATGAATAACGTCATATGACATTAAATGTCTGCCAATAAACACCCCTTTCTTCCTCACATAGGTCCTTTGACTAAAGGATCTTTTTGACTTATAGAACACACTTGGTTCTGGTTTTAGCAATTGAAAGAACTATATACAGGAAAATATTCATGTTAGATCAGTAATGTAGTGTGATGTAGTGTGGTACACTAATGTAGTGTAGTGCATATCAGTCCATGTAAAAATAAAAATAATCTCCCTTCTCCCTAACGGGCCGTCTCCACGGCAGCGTTAAAAAATCTTGAAACGCTTCTGCCCATTCACTTTGAATGGGGTGACGTCACTTTTTTTCGCTTTCGCCGAAATGCATTGTGGGCAGGCGAGCGGAGATTCTCAGGATTTTCAAGATCCAAAGTTGAACAATGTTCAACTTTTGAAGCTGAGGAGGAAGCGTCAGCCAATCAAATCCCGTGTACGCAAATCTGACAGTTCAAGCTCTAGCCAATCAAACGGCGTGTATGCTGGGAGAGACAGACCGCAGGTCATTTCCTCATATTCCAAAACATGGAGGAGAAATTAGCGGTAGCGAATCAATCACCCGGTGCTTTATGACCAGACCTACCGGGATATAAACCGGAGGAGCCAGGCATGGAGGGAGGTGGCAGAGACAGTGGTATGTTTTCTAGTGATGTGTCGGTCGCGAACGAGCCGATTCTTTTGAACGGCTCTTTGGTACGAACGAGGGGAACCGAGTCGTACTTGGTGAGAGCCGTTCTTCTTATCGTTCAATCAAAGTTGGTCCGCACTCACTGCCTGCCAAAATTCACTCGCCTTTTAAAAAGCTTGATTTTGTTCCCCAAACGTATTCTGTGAAGACCCGCCCCTACTCTGATTTGTAGGTTTCAGCACGAGGAGTTAGGTGGGGTGGGTCTTAACGGAATACGCGAGAGAGAGAAGTCATAACAAGTGGTACTGGACAGATAGACGACGTGTTTTTCGGATGTAAAATGAGCCAAACGCGAAAACGCAGCAGCATTTGGATGCACTTCAACCAAAACCCAGGCAGTGATAAAGCGCACCATTTGTAAAGGCAAAATATCCTTTAAAGCAGGGTCAACAAATAATCTCCATCGCCACTTAAAAACACACTACTAATATTAAGAGTTGCGTGAATTTCATTCAAGGCAAGGCAACTTTATTTACTTAACACATGCAGAGGGTAAATTCAAAGTACATTCACTGACATGAATGACATGGATATGGCGCCACCTTGTGTCATGTTTACAATGCAGATTATTGACATTAGGTCTGGCAATGCAGTCAATCATTATCCTGGTGATTATTTCGCAGATAAACCTAGTAACCCCGCCCCCTTTTTAAAAAAACGGCTCTTTTGAACGGCTCTTTGAAAGGAACGGAGCCATAAGATCCGGCTCCCTTCAAAGAGCCATAATTCCCATCACTAATGTTTTCGCCTGTTTTGGGGAGTTTATATCCAGTTTACTTCGGGCTTTTTGGCTTCATATGTCGCGGGCGGGAGATTCATGTGATTGGTTGATCGCAAAAAAATCCCCAAGCCTCAGATACGCCCACCTCCAAGATTTTTTTAACGCTGCCGTGGAGACGGCCCGTAATGGTTGTAGCCACCTCGCAGTCTCTGCAGATACGCTGTATAAGGATATCCTCCTCTGCAAAAACGACGAAATCGCACCACTCCCTCCCTGTGAGTAGGAGCTGGCCTTGCACCTGCCAATAGTAGCTATGAGACTGCTTCAGTTTTAATGTGCCACTTTGCATTTTTAAGTAGCTACAGTCCACATAACTTTTTGCATTTGGGCATTTTATTTCAACAAGTCCAAAAGGTGGGCTCTCAGTTGGGTCAAACACCAGACCGTCAGGAGATGACCCTAACCAGGGGGCATCTGGGTGAATGACAAACCCACACGGCCAGTAATTGGTGTTTTTAATCCGGCAGTATTCCTGGATGGCAACCGGTTCCAGTGCCAGTCCCCTCTTCATTGATGCCGTTTGCGCCACTCCCTTCCGAATCCGTTGTGCCAAGTTTTCAGCCGAACTCTGACCTTGAACATGGCATACTTCCCTGAAACGGGAAGAAGTTATTCTTGGCCTCCTAACACGGTGCCATTCCACACAATCGCTCTGCTCCCTTGTGGCCACCTCGATTTTCCTTGCCATGAGCAATGTTGTCGCAAGTGACAGTAGATGGAGGTGCTGTTGGTGACTGCACACAAACTCACAGGTGGTAGGCTCCAGCCTATAGCCATCCACAGGTAGAGGTGGTGGTGGAGGGGCATCTGGGTGACGCACTATAACCCGGCTAAGAGGTAGTGGATGCTGGTATGAGATAGGGCTACCTTCCTGAACTTTTCCAAAGGTGGAGTTAACCAGTGGCACGTCCACACTTATAGCCATGGTGGTGATCAGTGGTGCGATGTCTGCTGAGAAGTCCTTGTATACCTCGCTGACTTTGAGGACATCTGGGTCTGGCAGCTCCCCCCGCACAGCCTTGTAACGTGTACTCCTTTGAACATGTTTATATAATAATTAGGACTTTAAGAACAATTTTACACTCAGACAACAATCACAAAGTTGTTGCAGGCTACATACAATTACTTAGGACAATAGATATTACCTTACACCGTCAGCAACTGTAAACTGCTTTGGCTTAGTGGAAATGAACACCATGTCACTCACTCTGCCTGGTTTCACACCCTATTAATTACACAAAAGAATTGTCAAATTAATTGAAATGGTCATTGATGCAACATACTAGATCAGCTCTTGGCACAAAGGAAATACTCATTAAACCGTGGATTGGTTGTGAACACATACTGTACTTACCATGGTTTTTGGCTTGTGCCATCGCTGCTCTGTTTCAGTGCAGCTGAGGACAGGGGGTACAGCAGCCAGGTTGAGTGTGGAGTAGTGTGCGGTCTGGAACAGCAGTGCAACATTGTGGTTGCAGAGTGCTGTTCCAGCTACACAGGAACACTTTGCCACTGCAATCTCCACGGGTGAGCAGTTCTCAAAGACAATCTACACATTAAAATAAAATGTCAGTCATTTTACATTTAGAACACTGCTTCAATACAACACAGAAAAATGAGAAAGCTGAGAGCAGGCTGATCAGGCAAGTAGTAGGTGTGGGAAAAGGCTAAACCATGTCAGGTTATCAGTCACATCACATACACAGAAGTTCTGCTGTTTGGAATACTGTAATTTAAGGACATTCAAACAGATAAACTCTCAGCTGTCTCAATTTATTATCTTATTATATTATAACTACATAAAATAGTGTTAGTAGAACGTTGAACAGCTTAACATAGATGTAGGGTACAAAACCAGCACTTACCTAACACTGGCCCATACAAATAACCAACCCAGTCTCACGCCATTTCGTGTTATAGTCACGAAATTAATTTAATCTATTGATTCGTGTTCACCAACACGATTTTCACTTTTTTTTCGTGTCACACAGAACGATTTTAAAAGCAATGTATTTCTATTGGTAGTATGTTTCGTGCCTGCAACACGTCTTTTTGTCCGGTCGGGTCTTGGAAGACCGGAAGCTGTGTGGTTCATAAACACATTTTCTTACTCAATATCTTACCCTAAGCCTAACCCTATCACTTTTATTTTAAATTGTATAATGTCTGAGTTTTTTTGCCATCCGCAAGGAAAAGAAATGGGGCAAAGAGCCTCAGAATACTGACATCTGTATTTTTAGTCATCTCTTTTTCCTTCTAATTTGTTATTATTTGGTGCAGTCACGAAACATACTACCAATATAAATACATTGCTTCTAAAATCGTTCTGTGTCAGAATACTGAAATCTGTATTTTTTTTAATGTGTTTTTCCTTCTAATTTGTTATTATTTACATTGCTTTTAAAATCGTTCTGTGTGACACGAAAAAAATGGGAAAATCGTGTTGGTGAACACGAATCAATAGATTAATTTCGTGACTATAACACGAAATGCCGTGAGACTGTGTGGCAACAACTGGACCCTACATGGATTATACTAACCATACAGTAAAGAACAGCAGCCGTCACAACCAGTTTCTGGGGTTTCCATGAAAGCAGAGACGGTTTTCAACCTCTCATTAAGAATCTTTGATGAAAGCTAAGTTTGGGTTTAGCTAATGTATTTATCATTTTACACGAGAGGGTTACAAAACGAAAATAAATCTGTAGCCCCTTCATGCTACACACACATAGCTAGCTACCAGTTGATGTGAGCTAATTTATTGTCACTATGCAATCTGTTGCAACACGTCAGCTAGCTGGGCTTTTTTGAATCCTAAATCACAGGTTACCTACTCTAGCCACATCAAAACCCCAGAACATGAACCTGATTGAGGCTTTGAACCGATGAACACTTTTTATTTTCCTCCCTACTCTGAGATCGTGAGGCTTTTCATGCTTCCTCATGGACCTGTAACAGCTAGCCCTGACGCTCACTCTCCCTGAAGGTAGATCTTTGTTTGAAACTGTGAGGAATTGGACATCATTCATGTTATCCAAAACACGTAATAGTACATCATTAAAACGCTTTACACTGTATCAAGACTGTCAAGTTGTCAAAGTTAGCCAGTAACTACAGCTTTGTTTGTCACTTACCTTCATAGTTGTCGATGTAACTGGATATGTACATCTTGAACCCCTTTTCTCTTTTGCTCTTCGGGGCTGAGCTTGCCGCTTGTACCAGCCGATGTACGTCACTGATGTTAACCTTCGGTAGGTCTTGGAGACATCGAGTGTAAAATAGTGCCATCACGTTAACGTTAGCCTTCTCACTTTGCTGTATGCTATCTGTATGCTATCTATCTTGCTATCTGTCTCTCTGTCTTTCTGTCTCTCTATCTCTCTATCTATCTCGCTCTCTATCTATCTATCTCTCTATCTATCTCTATATCTCTATCTATATCTCTATCTATCTCTCTATCGCTATCTATATCGCTTCGCTATCTACCCGCTCTCCCGCTCTACCGTAGACCGGATGTTTACAAGCGCCCACTCAATGAACCGGAAATGGAAATACGTCATCCCGTGCAACTAGCCTATTGAGGCGAATATTTGTAATGTTCAGAGGTTGTTGTGTTTAATATTCATGAGAATATTTGTCATTATTCAAATGATAATAAACAAACATATAAAGCATATTTGTCCACTCATATGTTGATAAGAGTATTAAAAACTTGAAAGATATCCCTCTAAGGTACATTTAGAACAGATAAAAAATGTGCGATTAATTTGCGATTAATCACGATTAACTATGGACAATCATGCGATTAATCGCGATTAAATATTTTAATCGACTGACAGCCCTAATTTAAATATATCTGGATCAGATCCCAGTCAGCAGTCAGAGAGTTTGGAGACGCAGGAGAAAGACGATCCCAAAGAAAATCTACTGAGGTGGGTGATCTTTAAAGGGACCATGTCATGGCCATTTCCATTTCCGTAGCGGAGGCCTGTATCCACCTGCTCCACCTGTCGTGCTCTACGGTGCCGAGGAGGTTTTACCACGGGGATATCGCGGAGAGACCGGAGCGCCTCTACGTTTCGGGCTGGACCTGCTTCGCCTATCCTGCTGTGCTGAGGAGGTTTTGCACCGGGGATATCGCGGAGAGACCGGAGCGCATCCACGTTTCGGGCCTGCTTGCGCACCTATCCGGATGCTGTGCTGGTCTGGGAAAATGGCCTATCGTGATTCTGCTATGCCTGTTAGCTATTTTGGACAATGAGAAGTTCTCTCGTCATCCTGAGAAGTCGACTGGGTTCAGGTCTGTTCTACTGCCCGCAGTGGACATCCCCTGTAAAGGTTCGGATGTCTTACACAAACAATTACTGGTTGCCTTGTCACAGACATTCAGTTCGACAAATGTTTGTCTTTCTCACTTGCCTGCTATGATGGTTCTTCAGGACTGCTTCTTGAGCTCTAATCTCACTTTCGCGGAGTTTGCTGGTGACTTTAAAGCAGATGACAATGTATGCGTGTCGGTTAAGAGAAAAAGGTGCTTGTTTTTTTTGCTATTATTACTATCAGGGAATGTACAACTAAACCCTGGACCGCCCAGTAGCAGTAGTAGTCAGATAGCTACTCCTGCTGATTTTATTTCTAGATCTGGGTTGGGATTCATTCACTTAAATGTGCGCAGTCTGTTACCTAAGTTAGATTTTGTCCGCATTTGGGCGAGCTCGACTGATGCTGATATCATTGTCTTATCAGAAACGTGGCTAGATAAATCTATTTTGGCCTCTGACATCTACTTAAATGGTTAAAGTGTATCTCGTACCGACCGTCCTAAAAAAGGTGGTGGCGTTGCCATTTATGTGAAAAATAAGTTTTGTGTAACCAAGATGGTTTCCAAATCTATTAGTAAACAACTAGAATTTTTAGCCTTAAATATTGAAGTAGTAAAGGGTCAACAGCTCATGGTGGTGGGCTGCTACAGACCCCACTCAGCTGTCAAGGACTCTTTATCTTCATTGGCAAAACTTTTATCTCAACTTGACTACAAGGAAATAGTGCTGCTTGGTGATTTTAATTGGGACTGGTTAACTTCTGTGTCAGAGGATTTTAAAAACCTTTGTATCTCTCTGAATGTTACTCAGATTATAGACAGTCCTACTCGCCCTAACATTAAGTCCCCAAATAAATCCTCCTTAATTGATCTCATTTTAACTAATGTTCCCCATAAATACTTATCTGTGGGAGTATTTGCAAATGATCTGAGTGATCACTGTGTTGTAGCCACAATTAGGGACACTAAGGTCCAAAAGGTTAAACCTCGCATTATCAGTAAGAGAGACAAAAAACATTTTGTGGAGCAGGGTTTTGTTCATGATCTGTGTGCTGATGTAGAAACTGCATGGTCTTATTTTTATCTTGGTTTTATGGAAATTATAGATAGACATGCACCCCTGCGTACATTTAGAGTGAAGGGACGAGACAACCCTTGGTTTTTTGCTGACTTATCTAGTCTCCTACATGAGAGAAACAAGGCCTGGGCAAAGGCTAGGAAATCAGGCTCAGAGGTAGAATGGCTACGCTTTAGGCAGCTAAGAAATAGCTTCACATCACAAATAAAAAGTGCTAACCCCTAGATTCCACCGGGTCCGTCTCCGCCGCGTTGCGGTTTTGGTCCGGCCTCCTCCGGCGTCATACCCTACCAGGCGCGTTTCAGAAGCATTTCAGAAGCATTTCAGAAGCGGAGCGTCTTGCCTGCCGGCTCGCAGTTTTTGTTGATTTGGGCATATTTCCTGGACAGGCTACTTTGTACAGACAAAGTTAATAATAACTGTAATATTCCAGTTATAAACGACATGAATCAAAGATGTGTTGCTGTATTTTAGTGGTAAAAAAATGCATTCATCATCATAATTATTAATTTACACAGTGCCTGTAAACCGGAGGAGAACGCTGGCATTTCTCCTCCTACTTGAAAGACTACGGAGGGAAAATTAGTTTGTGTGTGTGTGTATATATCTATATATATATATGCTATATATGCTCTGAAGGTTCCACTTCCTGCCTGCCCGACCTTACGTTACGGCTGCGCCGCGACAAAAATAGGATTCGATCCTAATTTTAGAGGAGCCCTGCGCCGAGCCGCTTCTGGGACGCTTCTGAGCCGTAACGCGCCGCGTGTGGTGGAATAGCACCCATTGACTAGAGTTGCCGCGATCGCCGTGAGCACCGCGGCGCAGCCGTAACACGCCCGTAACGCGCCGCAGACAGACCCGGTGGAATCTAGGGGTAAGTCTAAGTATTATCTGTCAGTTACCACAAAGAACCTGAATAATCCTGGAAAATGTTGGAAAGCCATAAAATCGATATCCACCGGTGATATCCGTAATGAGCTACCTCCGTGCATTACCACAGCATCTGGCTCTATATCGGACAGGGCCACCATGTTAAATTGTTTTAATGAGCATTTTGTGTCCTGTGGCTCTCTGTTTGATTCTGTGACTAACTCTGCTTCTGTGAACACCACAGTCGGTGACTCTGAACAATGTGGTCTGGAAAACCCTTTTAGTTTTACTCCTTTTACTGTTGATGTTGTTCGTGAAGCTTTAACCAAGTTAGATCCTAAGAAACCGGCCGGCCCGGACAACGTAGAACCTTTATTTTTAAAGATAGCTGCAGATTGTATTGCTCCACCTCTCACTACTCTTTTTAACCTCTCCCTCAGCACAAATACAATTCCAAAATTGTGGAAGTCAGCGTATGTCCTGCCTTTGCTGAAAGGAGGGGAGGCCACTTTATTAAATAATTATAGGCCCATCTCTAAATTATCAGTTCTGGCTAAGGTTCTCTGTGCCAAGTGCCAGATCGTTTTGATTCTTGTGTTGCCTGTCAGCCAGTTGTGTTCTGTGCTACGGTGAATTTAGGTTAGCTTTTTGAGAAGTAATTTGACTGTTTTTGTATTATCTTGTAAAATCACCACAAGTAAATCCTTTTTTGGAATCATCTTTTGTCTGGAGTCGTGCATTTGGGTCCTATCATTTTTGTGTGTGCCCCAGTCGTAACATTACGATCTGGCCAACAAATGGACTCAGCCGACTTTCAAACCCTGAGAGCAGCGCTCTGTTCTCAGGCTCAACGCCTGCGGCAGCAGGAGGAGGACATGACGGGCATAAACCAGGGAGTGAAGGCCCTGACTGACAGCCAGAGTGAGTTTCGTGGTGCGGTTACGACGCAGATCAATCGTCTGGCTGAACAGTTCCATAATATACTCACTCGTTTGGATAGTGTGCCCGCCGCTTCTTCCGACGTGGCTGCCCCAGCCCCAGAGACTACAGCTGATTTTCCCGTGCCAACTTCCATGATTCGTCTTGCTCCTCCTGCGAAGTTCTCAGGCGAGTCTGGTAATTGCAGTCCTTTTCTAACTTAGTGTGACCTGCATTTTACCTGCCTGCCTGCTGCTTTCCCCAGCGATTCAGCCAAGGTGGCGTTCATTGTGTCCCACCTCACGGGAAGAGCGGAAGCCTGGGCTACGGCGGAGTGGGCACGGAACTCTCCGGTGTGTAAATCATTACAACTGTTCATTGAGACTATAAAAAAAATCTTTGACCGAACCACACCGGGGAGAGAAGCTGCCAGAGCCCTGACACAGATCTCCCAGCAGAATCAGAGTGTGTCTGATTACGCCATTGATTTTCGCACTTTGGCCACGGACAGTGGATCCACGACGGCCCGGATTTCGTACCCACTATTCCTCCTCTACCGTGAAACCTGCTTCGTGGACCACAGAAGAGGAACCCATGCAGCTCGGAAGGGCGAGGCTGTCTCCCGAGGAAAAACAGCGGCGTCTCCGGGACCGTTTATGTTTCTACTGTGGGAAGCAGGGACATTTCCTGGGAGCCTGCCCGTTAAAAGACGGGGCTCACCAGTAAGACGGAGGGTGCTGGTGAGCCGACTGACAACCGCAGATTTTCCTTCACGTTCCATGACCCAAGTAGAGGTTAGTAATAATGAGCACAGCATATGTTTGAAAGTACTTGTAGATTCAGGGGCTGACGCTAATTTAATGGACTGGGGGTTAGCTAAACGTTTGAAAATTGCCTCCGTGCCTTTGACTCAGACACTTGAGGCTAGCGCTCTTGACGGTACTCTCATGTGCAAAGTGACTCATAGAACCATGCCTCTTAAAGTAACTATTGATCATGAACACACAGAGCATATGACTTTTCATCTGTTTGATTCTGCACAACATGCAGTAATTCTGGGCTATCCCTGGTTGTGTAGACATAACCCTCACATTGATTGGCGGACTGGTAAAGTTTTGGGGTGGGGAAGCGACTGTTCTCATTCGTGTTTTAGGAAAAAAACTGCTGAAACTGTGAGAGAGCCCATTATAGACACTGACATGGAAGATGAAAGTAATCAAGACTCAGACTTCCCCGACCTTTCGAACGTGCCCAGCTGCTACCGAGATCTCAAGGAGGTGTTCAATAAGACTAAAGCAACATCCCTTCCTCCTCATCGCACCTATGACTGCGCCATCGATCTCCTGCCTGGGTCCCCCTTGCCCAAGGGAAGACTGTACTCTCTCTCTGCTCCAGAGAGAGAGTCTATGAGGGAGTACATAGACGGCTCTCTCAAAACGGGCCTCATCTCCCGCCGGAGCTGGTTTTTTCTTCGTCGAGAAGAAGGATGGATCCCTGAGACCCTGCATCGACTACAGCCCCCTAAACGACATAACCATCAAAAACAGGTACCCCCTCCCGCTTATGGCCTCAGCGTTTGAACTTTTGAAAGGTGCTAGAGTTTTTTCAAAACTAGACCTGCGTAACGCTTGCCACTTGGTAAGGATACGGGAGGGGGACGAGTGGAAGACTGGTTTTAACACTCCAAGCGGACATTATGAATATTTGGTAATGCCTTTTGGTCTAACAAACACACCTGCAGTTTTTCAGGCTCTCATAAATGATGTGTTGAGGGAGTTTTTGAATCATTTTGTTTTTGTCTATCTTGATGATATTTAGATTTTTTCCCGTGATGAGGATTCACACGTTCCTCATGTTCGCCAAGTATTAAGGAAGTTGTTGGACAATCAACTTTATGTAAAGGCTGAAAACTGTGAGTTCCACGTCAGTTCCACTTCATTTCAGGGTTTCATCCTGGGTCCTGACCAGATAATGATGGATCCTGCTGAAGTGAGCGCTGTGGCTGATTGGCCCACACCCTCTTCCAGGAAAAAAGTCCAACAGTTCCTTGGATTTGCAAACTTCTACAGGAAGTTTGTTAGGAATTTTAGTTCTATTGCCGCACCTATGCATGTACTCACCTCTCCTTCTGTTCAGTTTGTGTGGACTCCACAGGCAGACCAAGCTTTCCAGAAGTTAAAAAAGGTGTTCACAACAGCTCCAATACTTACCATCCCGGATCCTCAACGACAGTTCAAGGTGGAGGTGGATGCCTCCAACGAGGGCATCGGGGCGGTCCTCTCACAGAGGGCAGAGAAAGACAGTAAGCTCCATCCGTGTGCCTACCTTTCACGTAAATTGTCTGCTGCTGAAAGAAACTATGATGTAGGCAATAGAGAGTTATTAGCCGTGAAGGTAGCGCTGGATGAGTGGAGGCACTGGCTAGAGGGGGCAGGACTAGGGATGGGTACCGAGCCCCGGTATTAAACGGGCCCCGGGGCTGAATTATTAAAGACCGTGGTACCGTTAAGCTCCGACGTTATCGGTCTTTTTATCGGTACTGGAGACATCTAAAAAATATGTCATGTGTATTATTGCTACACAAACATTATATTGCAGTTTTAGTGTCGCCAACTCCGTTTCTAATACGCAAAAAGACTGCAAAATGCGTCATTTTTAGTATTTTCGATCTCTCCAATCCAGACGAGAGATCTCTCCCCCGCCTGTGTGCGAGGGGGCGGGGCAGTTTACACACACGCAGCTGCTACATGCAGCAACACACACACACGGAGGAGATGGCGGAGAGAACGCGCTCCGAGGTGTGGTTAAACTTTACCCGTCTCGCTCGTTGCCTAAAGTGCAATAAGAGTTTAGCATGTCAGGGCGGTAACACGAGCAATTTGTCTAAACATCTTGCAAAAGTGCACCACCTTCAGACGGAGAAATGCACCGGGTTCGACTGTCTCTCTCGTAGCTCTGTAGCCCCATCCACGAGTCACGTTTCCACGTCAGGTATATTATGTATGCTAGCAGCAACACACGGAGCTAACTCAATGATTCAAACATGGGTTAATGATTAGAGGGAACTGAGTTATTTAGTTTGTTAAAGTTTCAGCCATTCTGTTCACAGTTCTGTCATCAGATTATTTAATATGATTTGTTAAAACGTTGTTGTTTCTGTTGATGTGAAATATTATGTATTTCATTTAAATAAAAAGCAATGTTAGTTTTGTTCACAATTTGTTAATTTTCATTTAATTGTTTATTTGAATAGGGACAATGCACATTAATGAACACTTTAGACAAATAATGCTTCAAGTGTAAATATGCCGGATTTTAGCTTTGAGCTAATTTCCATCCGTAGTCCCTGACATACAACATATAGTTAGTTTACCTCATTTTTCTCTCCAAAACAACCGATAAGAGTACCGTTAAAAGACCGGACCGATAAGCGGTATCGATAAAAGTAGTAGTACCGTTAAAACCTTAACGATACCCATCCCTAGGCAGGACAGCCATTTATTGTGTGGACAGACCACAAAAATGTGGAGTACATACGCAAGGCTAAGAGGTTAAACTCCAGACAGGCACGATGGACCTTATTTTTCAATAGGTTTAACTTCACTCTCTCCTACCGTCCTGGCTCACAGAACACCAAACCTGACGCGTTATCCAGGCTTTTTGACCCAGAGGCCCTTTCCAAGGAGACCGAATCCATTCTACCACCCACTCGGTAATAGGAGGGGTGACATGGCCAATTGAGGCTAAGGTAAATCGAGCATTAGAGGGAAAAACTGTACCCAGCGGAGGTCCTCCTAACCGTCTCTTTGTTCCCCCATCTCTCCGCTCTGACGTGATTCACTGGGCTCACACGTCTGTACTAACATGTCATCCAGGTATTTAAAGAACTATGTACATGATAAAACAAAGGTTTTGGTGGCCTAAAATGGAGAAGGAGGTAACTGAGTATGTGGCAGCCTGCATTACCTGTGCTCGGAATAAGACCTCTACCCAGTCTCCTATGGGTCTACTGCAACCTTTGTCCATTCCAAGCCGTCTGACATCTCGCTGGATTTTGTCACTGGACTGACGCCCTCTGCAGGTAACACCACCATCTGCACTGTTGTTGACAGATTTACCAAGATGACTCCCTTTATCCCCATGCCTAAATTGCCCTCTGCTAAAGAGACAGCAGAAGCTCTTTTATAGTGATGGGTACCGAGCCCCGGTATTAAACGGGCCCCGGGGCTGAATTATTAAAGACCGTGGTACTGTTAAGCTCCAACGTTATCGGTCTTTTTATCGGTACTGGAGACATCTAAAAAATATGTCATGTGTATTATTGCTACACAAACATTATATTGCAGTTTTAGTGTCGCCAACTCCGTTTCTAATACGCAAAAAGACTGCAAAATGCGTCATTTTTAGTATTTTCGATCTCTCCAATCCAGACGAGAGATCTCTCTCCCCCGTCTGTGTGCGAGGGGGCGGGGCAGTTTACACACACGCAGCTGCTACATGCAGCAACACACACTAGTGATGGGAATTATGGCTCTTTGAAGGGAGCGGGATCTTATGGCTCCGTTCCTTTCAAAGAGCCGTTCAAAAGAGCCGTTTTTTTAAGGTTTCTAGGTTTATCTGCAAAATAATCACCAGGATAATGATTGACTGTATTGCCAGACCTAATGTCAATAATCGGCATTGTAAACATGACACAAGGTGGCGCCATATCCATGTCATCATGTCAGTGAATGTACTTTGAATTTACCCTCTGTATGTGTTAAAGCTCCCATGTCATGCTTTTCTGGTTATTACCCGTCCCCTTGTGTGTTATGAAGGTTTTTATGCATGTAAACGGTGTGCAGAGTCAAAACCCTCAAAGTACACCCTGTAGCGAGTAAAACTCTAACACAGAAAATACCTCCCCAAAACGCCTCGTTGGAGATACGTCACTGCCCATTTGATTCTTCCGGGTACCGCCTGATGTCATGCGGTACCCGGAACGAAATGGACCAATCCCGAAGAGCTATGGCCACACCAGCAGCGGCGTGTTCCTCCTCCAGAGGTTCGAAGAACCGGCATTTCACAGACGAAAGCTTCCAAAACATTGCCCAGTTTGAGGCCGGATATGCACAGCTTGTTTGGACCGTTTGGAGCAGGGGAAGATCTGGGTATACAACCTGTAAGTTTGCATTGTTATTTGTGTATTTATCAAACAAGACTGTTTAAATGTGTAAACTGTGTTGGACTGCTAAGCCATTGACACAGTGCTAACTGTGCTAACTAAGTTGCTAGAGTTTCCATATATCAACTCTAATATCAGCAGATGGCCTTGCATACATGTATCTCATAGCAGGAGAATGTCTGCATTCACACACACGGAATACTCATACAGTATACTGTACTGTGATTTACCGTACATTGTGACCGTACATATACTGCATGTAGCTAACGAGGCTAGCTGTATGCTAGCGCAAAACAATGTATTCATGCAAGTTACATTGTATGGTAGCAGAATACCCGTATACGATTGCAATTATAAACACGTTATTGCTAGCCTAATATGAACCACTAGCTTTTGTTCATAGTAGTTTTATTACACTGCATTATAGTTGCCTTTCCTCCAAGCTAACGTTCATATCGTGTTAGCTACCAAGGTAAACAAAGCTAGGTTAGCATATTAGCAAGCAAGCTGTTCATTACACAACTACTACTAACGAATCTAAAACAACTAAGTTTCTCTAATATTTTGTGATTTGCATTTGATTTCGTCCAGCCAGATCCTGGCGGACAATCCATGACGTGCTAAAAGGCACTTCTACTACTACTGAGGCGTCGTGCTAAAAGGCACCGCACCGACTGTGCGCAGGCAAGATGCGAGGAGGAGGAATGGATGATATACCGTGTATATATGTATATTTATGTTCATTTTGTACATTTCTAAAAATAAAGTTTAATGGAAATACTTAGTAGGCCTATCCTTTCTTCCCTGAATTCATATATAGCAAACCATGATTTGATTTCTCATCAAACAGTAGTAGTTTATAACGGGTAAAAATAACTTACTCTTTGTTATGAGCGGCTCGTAGGCCACAAAGACAAGGAGACATACACGAGTTTACAAAACCACGGCACATTTATTGTGGTAAATGCAGAGATAGGTGGTTGAGAGGATCGCAGAGTTAGTCTTCCTGCAGCCGCTTTGGAGAGAGACTGGGGCCGTAGTGTCCGGAGGTGTCCGTGATCGTGCTGATTAGCCTCTTCAGCTCCACCCCATCGTAAGACAAAGGCCCTGGGGCCGTCACACTCTTCTATAACAACAGTTAAAAATATATATGTATATAAAATATACGGCTGTGCCGATGCCATGATAAGACTGATGTTACGCTGAGAGCAGCCGGGAAAAGCACTGTTAGACATGGGCGCAGCCTCTCTGGTGGTTGACTAATCAGAACAGAGTGGCCGAGCTGACCAATCGGAGCACACTAGGCTCACAGGGAGGGGGGGGCAAGAGCTCCAACGAGTCGTTTAGTGGAGAAAGTGAATACTGCTGAATACACATGCTTGACAGAGATGCTGTATGCGAAACCAATGTGAGTTTGGAAAATTGCACAGTATAAATCTATTTTAGTATACCTCAACAATGTAATTATGATCAGTGGAAATGGCCATGACATGGGCCCTTTAAGTAAATAAAGTTGCCTTGCCTTGAATGAAATTCATGCAACTCTTAATATTAGATACTGTGTTTTTAAGTGGCGATGGAGATTATTTGTTGATCCTGCTTTAAAGGATATTTTGCCTTTACAAATGGTGCGCTTTATCACTGCCTGGGTTTTGGTTGAAGTGAATCCAAATGCTGCTGCGTTTGGCTCATTTTCCATCCGAAAAACACGTTGTCTACCTGTCCTGTACCACTTGTTATGACTTCTCTCTCTCGCGTATTCCGTTAAGACCCACCCCATCTCACTCCTCGTGCTGAAACCTACCAAACAGAGTAGGGGCGGATCTTCACAGAATACGTTTGGGGAACAAAATCAAGCTTTTTAAAAGGCGAGTGGATTTTGGCAGGCAGTGAGTGCGGACCAACGATTGAACGATAACAAGAACGGCTCTCACCAAGTAGGACTCGGTTCCCCTCGTTCGTACCAAAGAGCCGTTCAAAAGAATCGGCTCGTTCGCGACCGACACATCACTAACACACACACACGGAGGAGATGGCGGAGAGAACGCGCTCCGAGGCGTGGTTAAACTTTACCCGTCTCGCTCGTTGCCTAAAGTGCAATAAGAGTTTAGCATGTCAGGGCGGTAACACGAGCAATTTGTCTAAACATCTTGCAAAAGTGCACCACCTTCAGACGGAGGAATGCACCGGGTTCGACTGTCTCTCTAGTAGGGATGGGTACCGAGCCCCGGTATTAAACGGGCCCCGGGGCTGAATTATTAAAGACCGTGGTACCGTTAAGCTCCGACGTTATCGGTCTTTTTATCGGTACTGGAGACATCTAAAAAATATGTCATGTGTATTATTGCTACACAAACATTATATTGCAGTTTTAGTGTCGCCAACTCCGTTTCTAACACGCAAAAAGACTGCAAAATGCGTCATTTTTAGTATTTTCGATCTCTCCAATCCAGACGAGAGATCTCTCTCCCCCGTCTGTGTGCGAGGGGGCGGGGCAGTTTACACACACGCAGCTGCTACATGCAGCAACACACACACACACGGAGGAGATGGCGGAGAGAACGCGCTCCGAGGTGTGGTTAAACTTTACCCGTCTCGCTCGTTGCCTAAAGTGCAATAAGAGTTTAGCATGTCAGGGCGGTAACACGAGCAATTTGTCTAAACATCTTGCAAAAGTGCACCACCTTCAGACGGAGGAATGCACCGGGTTCGACTGTCTCTCTAGTAGCTCTGTTGCCCCATCCACGAGTAACGTTTCCACGTCAGGTGTTATGTATGCTAGCAGCAACACACGGAGCTAACTCAATGATTCAAACATGGGTTAATGATTAGAGGGAACTGAGTTATTTAGTTTGTTAAAGTTTCAGCCATTCTGTTCACAGTTCTGTCATCAGATTATTTAATATGATTTGTTAAAACGTTGTTGTTTCTGTTGATGTGAAATATTATGTATTTCATTTAAATAAAAAGCAATGTTAGTTTTGTTCACAATTTGTTAATTTTCATTTAATTGTTTATTTGAATAGGGACAATGCACATTAATGAACACTTTAGACAAATAATGCTTCAAGTGTAAATATGCCGGATTTTAGCTTTGAGCTAATTTCCATCCGTAGTCCCTGACATACAACATATAGTTAGTTTACCTCATTTTTCTCTCCAAAACAACCGATAAGAGTACCGTTAAAAGACCGGACCGATAAGCGGTATCGATAAAAGTAGTAGTACCGTTAAAACCTTAACGATACCCATCCCTAGGCAGGACAGCCATTTATTGTGTGGACAGACCACAAAAATGTGGAGTACATACGCAAGGCTAAGAGGTTAAACTCCAGACAGGCACGATGGACCTTATTTTTCAATAGGTTTAACTTCACTCTCTCCTACCGTCCTGGCTCACAGAACACCAAACCTGACGCGTTATCCAGGCTTTTTGACCCAGAGGCCCTTTCCAAGGAGACCGAATCCATTCTACCACCCACTCGGGTAATAGGAGGGGTGACATGGCCAATTGAGGCTAAGGTAAATCGAGCATTAGAGGGAAAAACTGTACCCAGCGGAGGTCCTCCTAACCGTCTCTTTGTTCCCCCATCTCTCCGCTCTGACGTGATTCACTGGGCTCACACGTCTGTACTAACATGTCATCCAGGTATTAAAAGAACTATGTACATGATAAAACAAAGGTTTTGGTGGCCTAAAATGGAGAAGGAGGTAACTGAGTATGTGGCAGCCTGCATTACCTGTGCTCGGAATAAGACCTCTACCCAGTCTCCTATGGGTCTACTGCAACCTTTGTCCATTCCAAGCCGTCTGACATCTCGCTGGATTTTGTCACTGGACTGACGCCCTCTGCAGGTAACACCACCATCTGCACTGTTGTTGACAGATTTACCAAGATGACTCCCTTTATCCCCATGCCTAAATTGCCCTCTGCTAAAGAGACAGTAGAAGCTATTTTATAGTGATGGGTACCGAGCCCCGGTATTAAATGGGCCCCGGGGCTGAATTATTAAAGACCGTGGTACCGTTAAGCTCCGACGTTATCGGTCTTTTTATCGGTACTGGAGACATCTAAAAAATATGTCATGTGTATTATTGCTACACAAACATTATATTGCAGTTTTAGTGTCGCCAACTCTGTTTCTAATACGCAAAAAGACTGCAAAATGCGTCATTTTTAGTATTTTCGATCTCTCCAATCCAGACGAGAGATCTCTCCCCCGTCTGTGTGCGAGGGGGCGGGGCAGTTTACACACACGCAGCTGCTACATGCAGCAACACACACACACGGAGGAGATGGCGGAGAAAACGCGCTCCGAGGTGTGGTTCAACTTTACCCGTCTCGCTCGTTGCCTAAAGTGCAATAAGAGTTTAGCATGTCAGGGCGGTAACACGAGCAATTTGTCTAAACATCTTGCAAAAGTGCACCACGTTCAGACGGAGAAATGCACCGGGTTCGACTGTCTTTCTAGTAGCTCTGTAGCCCCATCCACGAGTAACGTTTCCACGTCAGGTGTTATGTATGCTAGCAGCAACACACGGAGCTAACTCAATGATTCAAACATGGGTTGATGATTAGAGGGAACTGAGTTATTTAGTTTGTTAAAGTTTCAGCCATTCTGTTCACAGTTCTGTCTTCAGATTATTTAATATGATTTGTTAAAACGTTGTTGTTTCTGTTGATGTGAAATATTATGTATTTCATTTAAATAAAAAGCAATGTTAGTTTTGTTCACAATTTGTTAATTTTCATTTAATTGTTTATTTGAATAGGGACAATGCACATTAATGAACACTTTAGACAAATAATGCTTCAAGTGTAAATATGCCGGATTTTAGCTTTGAGCTAATTTCCATCCGTAGTCCCTGACATACAACATATAGTTAGTTTACCTCATTTTTCTCTCCAAAAGAACCGATAAGAGTACCGTTAAACGACCGGACCGATAAGCGGTATCGATAAAAGTAGTAGTACCGTTAAAACCTTAACGATACCCATCCCTACTCTTTTATCTCATGTTTTCAGGTTGCATGGTTTTCCTCGAGATGTGGGCCGCAGTTCGTTTCCCAGTTTTGGAAGGAATTCTGCAGCCTGATAGGAGCCACTGCCAGCCTCACATCTGGTTACCACCCACAGGCTAATGGTCAATCAGAGAGGATCAACCAGGAACTGGAGACGTGTTTAAGGTGTCTGGTGTCCCAGAATCCCACAACTTGGAGCAAGCAGCTAAACTTTACATAAAATTGTAGATTTAAATTTTGTTTTGTAATACTTTATTTTTAAGTCGTTAACACATTACAACAAAAACATAACAAAACAACATATAGGTCACCAGAGGCAATACATTACATGAATATGTTCACAGCAATTAGTCCAGTTAGTATGGGGCTCACAACACATAATGTTCAGAGTGCGTACGGGTGCTGGAAATCCTTGAAAATGCTTGAAATTGTACGAGGTGTTTTCAAGGTTTGAAAAATGCTTGAATTTTGGGAATGGTGCTTGAATTTGGGATAAAGTGCTTGAAATTGTAAATGCTTTACTTCGCTTTTTAGATTAAAAGAAAATAAAGAAGTCAGAGCGCGCTTAATTGCTTCGCTTTTACATAAAACAGTTCCGCTCCGGCCTTCCCGCGCAATGCGCGTGACCGGCAAGTGTTTTTGTTACGTGTGTGACCTGGGCATTCTGATGAGAGTGATGACAGTATGCCAGGAGGTTGCCGTTTCAACGAGCGTTGGCTAGCAGAAGACAAATACAAGCCATGGCTAAGACGAGGGTCAAGCGAAGCCCAAGAGTAGCCTCCTGCAAAGTGTGCAACAATAACGATGCGAGAGTCTGCGCTGACGAGCCACACACCACACGAAAGGTACGCTGTAGTAGAGCATTTTAGATTAGGCTATCGTTGCATGTAAAATACATGACACTTTTCTCTGTGCGCGGCAAAACAAGCTCGCCAAAATGGCTTCACTAGTCTGGCAGTATTTTAAGTGTCCGAAAATGACAATAAAATAGCGGTATGCAACGTGTGTGTGAAGCAGAAATCCTGCAGCTCCACCCGCTGTGACGGACCGGTGAGCGGAGCAGAACACACATTAAGAGTTAGACCTAACACACTTAGCTATTTTATCTACCTCTGGAACAAGCTAAACTAGTTATAAATATATTTATTCTTCACTGTCGGGTCGCTCATTACTGGATCAGTGAGCTGCAGGAGATACTGACGGGCTGTCAGGAGAGAGAGAGGGGGAGAGAGGAAAAGAGAGCGATATCGGTATCGGCCGATACTGATTCCGGCGATCGGCCCCAAAATTGGCGATTGGAGCATCCCTAATAATATATATGATATGTTTTATAATGATTGATCATTAAAGTGTTATCAAAGCTGGTAAAGTTGCAGCTAGTTTGAATGACTTTGTATACTGCAGGGTAGCTTGTGAATTTACTCCAGGTGGAACTAAAGTCTGATTTAACACTTGATTATATTTCACATCATTCATCCACATCTGTAAAGTAACTAAAGGGATTAAATACATGTAGTGGAGTCAAAGTACTCCATTTACCTCTGACTTGTGTTTACTGCCAACCTAAAAGTACCTCAAAAATAGTAATCAATAATGTATTGAAAAGTTATTTGGCTGATTGTTTTATATTGGCTCAGCCAGGTTATATGGGATGCCCAGTCTACGTACAGATGGGTCACTCATTTTGAAATATTAAAGGGCCCATGTCATGGCCATTTCCACTGATCATAATTACATTGTTGAGGTATACTAAAATAGATTTATACTGTGCAATTTTCCAAACTCACATTGGTTTCGCATACGCATCTCTGTCAAGCATGTGTATTCAGCAGTATTCACTTTCTCCACTAAACGACTCGTTGGAGCTCTTGCCCCCCCCTCCCTGTGAGCCTAGTGTGCTCCGATTGGTCAGCTCGGCCACTCTGTTCTGATTAGTCAACCACCAGAGAGGCTCCGCCCGCTTTTTTCGGGGAACATCAGTGTTCCAGGCGTCGGTACAGCTGATATTTTATACTAACTAACCGAACTGAACCTACAACAGTTGTTATAGAAGAGTGTGACGGCCCCAGGGCTTTTGTGCAGGTGTGTTGCAGGGCTTACGGTGGGGTGGAGCTGAAGAGGGTAATCAGCGCGATCACGGACACTTCCGTAGCCGGTGCTATTAATCCCAGCGGCCCGGAGTCTCTCTCCAAAGCGGCTGCAGAAGGACGAACTGAGCGACCCTCTCCCCTCGACCACCTATCTCTGCATTTACCACAATAAATGTGCTGTGGTTTTGTAAACTCGTATATGTCTCCTTGCCTTTCCGTTGTGGCCTACGAGCCAACATAACAAAGAGTAAGTTATTTTTACCCGTTATAAACTACTACTGTTTGATGAGAAATCAAATCATGGTTTGCTATATATGAATTCAGGGAAGAAAGGATAGGCCTACTAAGTATTTCCATTAAACTTTATTTTTAGAAATGTACAAAATGAACATAAATATACATATACACACGGTATATCATCCATTCCTCCTCCTCTTGCCCGCGCACAGCCGGTGCGGTGCGGTGCCTTTTAGCACGTCCCGTCCCCGTCATGGATTGTCCGCCAGGATCTGGCTGGACGAAATCAAATGCAAATCACAAAATATTAGAGAAACTTAGTTGTTTTAGATTCGTTAGTAGTAGTTGTGTAATGAACAGCTTGCCTGCTAATATGCTAACCTAGCTTTGTTTACCTTGGTAGCTAACACGATATGAACGTTAGCTTGGAGGAAAGGCAACTATAATGCAGTGTAATAAAACTACTATGAACAAAAGCTAGTGGTTCATATTAGGCTAGCAATAACGTGTTTATAATTGCAATCGTATACGGGTATTCTGCTACCATACAATGTAACTTGCATGAATACATTGTTTTGCGCTAGCATACAGCTAGCCTCGTTAGCTACATGCAGTATATGTACGGTCACAATGTACGGTAAACCGGAGTATACTGTATGAGTATTCCGTGTGTGTGACTGCAGACATTCTCCTGCCATGACAAACATGTAAGGCCATCTGCTGACATTGTAGTTGATATATTTAAACGCTAGCAACGTAGCATCACAAAAATGTTTTTCCGATTAAATCTAGCTCTAGCTCCGTGTGTTAGATCGGTTGCACACACGCTACGCCAGCTATAATGTAATTACGTTTCGCGACTGACCGCACGGCAGTATACTGTCAATAGGTATTTTGTGTGTGAATGCAGACATTCTCCTGCTATGAGATACATGTATGCAAGGCCATCTGCTGATATTAGAGTTGATATATGGAAACTCTAGCAACTTAGTTAGCACAGTTAGCACTGTGTCAATGGCTTAGCAGTCCAACACAGTTTACACATTTAAACAGTCTTGTTTGATAAATACACAAATAACAATGCAAACTTACAGGTTGTATACCCGGATCTTCCCCTGCTCCAAACGGTCCAAACAAGCTGTGCATATCCGGCCTCAAACTGGGCAATGTTTTGGAAGCTTTCGTCTGTGAAATGCCGGTTCTTCGAACCTCTGGAGGAGGAACACGCCGCTGCTGGTGTGGCCATAGCTCTTCGGGATTGGTCCATTTCGTTCCGGGTACCGCATGACATCAGGCGGTACCCGGAAGAATCAAATGGGCAGTGACGTATCTCCAACGAGGCGTTTTGGGGAGGTACTTTGAGGGTTTTGACTCTGCACACCGTTTACATGCATAAAAACCTTCATAACACACAAGGGGACGGGTAATAACCGGAAAAGCATGACATGGGAGCTTTAAACTTAGTTTTCTTTTCTAACATTTTTAATTTTTCATCCTCATGTAGAATGCTATTATGCTATCACACATTTGGTTGTTTATAGCATAAAGAACATCTGATTTAATGTGAGGTAGGGAAATAATCATTTGAGTATAAGTATGTGTATATAAATATGTAATTTACAACAGCTGTAAGATGCTTGAAAAGCTTGAAAATGCACCTTGAAAATGCTTGAAAAGTGCTTGAATTTGACTTTGGAAAAGGTGTAAGAACCCTGAATGTTTTTGTTGCAGCAACATAAAAAGACAAGGCATTGCACATTAGGGAAATTAAAAGACTACAAATCCAAAATGTAAACATCTCAAATAAAAATAAAATAGTATTAAAATAGTAGAAAATATGTTGTAATACAAATTTACAGAAACAAAATATAAAGCAAAATATTACATATACATTAATTGTCTAAGGAATGGATTATTAAATATTAAATTGAGAATAAATGTTACAGTGGGAGTTTAAGTCCAGTTATCCAAGATCCATACATACCTATTCTCTATTAAATTATTACTAATATTAAACTCATCGCAGGTCCTTTAAATACACCCAGAAAGTGTGAACAGTCCTTATTTTCAGAACATCTTAAACAAATTATCCTAATGCAAAGTGGTGGGGACAACATTTGTCCATTTCCAAAAGTTCCAAAAGAGCTGGGGTCCCAAGCGTCCCCAGTATAAATGCCGCAGATGGTTAGAATGTCTTCCCGTAGGAAACGTAGGTTGGAACGTCTTCCCGTAGGAAACGAGGTTAGAACTTAGGAAACGAAGGCTAGAACTTAGGAAACGAAGGCTAGAACTTAGGAAACGAAGGCTAGAACGTCATCCAGTACGAAACGTAGCTGCCTGTAGAAAGGTTGGAACGTCTTCCCGTAGGTAACGAACGTTGGAACGTCTTCCCGTAGGTAACGAAGGTTGGAACGTCTTCCCGTAGGAAACAATGTTTTTTTACAGAATAACCGGAATAAAATGTAGTTATAATGCGGGAAGAAACACCAGAGCACCTGGTGTAAACCCGGTTTGAAATGATTGACAGTTTAAGAGACAAAAATAAAGTGAAGTTGAGTGCGAGGACGGAGTAAACAAAAGATATCAAGAGGTTTTTTGCAGAATAACCAAAGCAAGAGGTTGTAATGCGGGAAGAAAGCAGAGCACCTGGGGTAAACCCGCTTCAAAGATTAAAGAAAGAAAAGAAAGTGGATGAAATCACGGTAAGAAGATTAGCTTTGGCTGCGAGAGTCCTTCTTCTACTTCAGCATTCCAAGAGATGCGTCTCTCTGATCACTCAAGTCCTTGTTCTGTGCATGCACGGCGTTTAATTCGTCCGACAACCTGGTTTCGGTGTTGGTTCTGATTTGTTCGCAAAGCACGCCGATCCACTTTCTCAGATAGATGTTTTGCGACCGGATGGACTGGACCTGTTTCTCCACGGGTTGCATTTCGCTGTGAACCCTCTTCAAACTTCTCAGGTCTCTCTCCATCGATTCAGCCAGGTTGAGCAGAGCTTTCTTTTCTTTCTGTATTGTTTTCACGTCGGCCTTTAAGTCACTCAGGGTTTCGGGTCTGTCTCTGAACGACTGGATTTCCTTTCTGAGTCCGTCGTGATGCAGCTCTATGGCGTCCGTTTGTGTTTTCAGCTGGTCGTGTTTGTCCTTCCACTGTTCCTCTTTCAGAACTCTTTCATGTACTTCTGCGTGTGTCTTAATCAGGTCTTTGTATTCGGCACGAAGTTCGTCCTCGAAAGCTTCCAGTTCCGAGTAGCTGTCCTTGAACTCTCTTCGTAGCTCGAGCTCTTTGATGCTCTCCTTCACGTTGTCGTTCTCTCTCTTCAGGTCCTGATGTTTCGTCTTCAGACACTCCAGTTTTTCCCGCAGAGCCTCAGTTTCACAGCTCTTGACTTCGACCGCCTGTTTTGTCGCGTTGTACTTTTCACGCAGGGCTTCTTCCTTCTCCAGCTCTGTCTCAATCTCCTGCATCTCGTGTTGCAAAGCTTCGTTTTCCCGACTCACCGTGTCTTCCTTTGCTTTCAGGGCTTCCTTCTCGCGGGTCTTGTCTTGTTGGAACACTTTTAGTGCGGTGTATTTTTCCTTCATGTATGTTTTACTCTTCAGCTCTACGGTTATATTGTCAATCTCACTCTGCAAATCCTTATTCCCTTTGATAAGATCTTCAGTGTCGACTTTTGCGATCTCGTGAGCTTCGTCTGGAATCCCGAGAAGCCGAAGCCTCTCTTTCAGACGATCTAATTCCTCCTTCATGGCCTCGTTATCTTGCAGGATCCCTTTTTTCAGCTTTATATTATGTTTGAGCAGATAGTCTTTGGGATCTTTGATGACCCTTTTCATCTCAACAAGTTCTTTACGGAGATCATCTCGCTTTCTTTCCAAAGCTTTACAAACCGCGACTTCTTCGTCATAGATAGCCTGCTTTTGCAGCGCTTCCTGATATTGTGTTTGCATATTTTGACACTCGATCTCCAAAGCCGCCGTGTTTGTTCTCAGTTCTTTGACCAGGTCGGTTATCTTGTCCTTCTCCTCCAGAATTTGAAGACATGCGTCTCTCTGATCACTCAAGTCCTTGTTCTCTGCATTCACGGCGTTTAATTCGTCCGACAATCTGGTTTCGGTTCTGATTTGATCGCTAAGCACGCCGATCCACTGTGTCACATTGATGTTTTGCGACCGGATGGACTGGATCTGTTTCTCTTGGGTTGCATTTTGCTGTGAACCTTCTTCAAGCTTCTCAGTTCTCTCACCATCGATTCAGTCAGTTTGAGCAGAGCTTTCTTTTCTTTCTGTATTGTTTTCACGTCGGCCTTGAGGTCACTCAGGGTTTTGGGTCTGTCTCTGAACGACTGGATTTCCTTTCTGAGTCCGTCGTGATGCAGCTCTATGGCGTCCGTTTGTGTTTGCCGAGGCATCTGCCGCTGCTGAACGGGAGTTGCCACAAGATGCCAGAAGGTTTACGGTAGCTGCCACTCGCCTTCCGTGGCAAATGCTGCTGTTTAACTGTTAAACCCGTATTTATCGTGTAAAATGTTTGCTAAAATAAATAAACGTGCTATTTTTATGATAATACTCAAGATATATTATAAGTGAATAAAGACAATTTATTGACATTAAGATCTATCATTGTTGACCAGAGGTGGGAAATAGGCTAACTAAGTATATATACTCAAGTACTGTACTTGTGATTTAGAAATAGCCTACTTGTGCTTTAGTTGAGTATGTAAATGGCATGTTACTTAGTACTTACCCCACTACAATTCAGAGGTAAATTGTGTACTTTTACTCCCCTACATTTATTTAATAGGCAACCTGTAGTTACTTACTATAGATTCTAATTAATGATTAGAAATATAATCAAGTCTTAAATCAGACTTTAGTTACTCCTGGAGTAAATTCACAAGCTACCCTACAGTATACAAAGTCATTAAAACTAGCTGCACCTTTACCAGCTTTGTTAACACTTTAACGATCACTAATTATAATGAAAACATGTAATATGTACTTTAAGTATATTTTTATGCTAATAATTTTTGCACTTTTACTTGAGTAACATTCTAATGCAGGACTTTTACTTGTAACCAGGGGCGGACTGGCCATCGGTACTGAAGTGGGCCGGTCGGACGATGTGGGCCGGTCGGATAACTCACTAGCACCCCCCCCCCCCCCCGTTAATTTATTACCGAGGTGGGCCGGTCGAGAGTCCCGGGCTGATTTGTAGTCCCAGTCCGCCCCTGCTTGTAAAAGAGTATTCCTACATTTAGGTATGCTACTTCTACTTTTACTTCACACTAGAACCGCCAGGGGTCGCTGTATAGCTTACCTAAAACCGCCAACGTGTAAAATGTACCCGCTATTAGAATGCATTGATGTTATTTTATTTATCATTCTAGAACACAATGAGTGTTGCCACTATACTCGCCGTGGCATGTGCCTTGGCATTTGCAGGCAGTGGCAAGTACTTCCGGCATCTGCCACAGAGGCGGAAGTACTTGCCACAGATACCACAGAGTAGTGCACTGCTCTGTGGTATCTGTGGCAAGTACTTCCGGCATATGCCACAACTTGCCACAGATGCCACAACTTGCCGAGGCATCTGCCGCTGCTGAACGGGAGTTGCCACAAGATGCCAGAGTAAGAGAAGGTTTACGGGAGCTGCCACTCGCCTTCCGTGGCAAATGCTGCTATTTAAACCCGTATTTATCGTGTAAAATGTTGCTGTTCAGGCATGACTTTATCGAACTGATATTGTAATAAAAAAGATATATTGGCGAGTGAAGGTTGCAACGCAAGCCCTTGGCAATTGTCGCTTCTTGAGGGGAGTTTCCACTGCTTGCTACGATAAACCAGGTGTATTATTACTAGTGAAGACAAATAATTAACAAATATATATATGTATTGACACAGCAACGTGTACACTGGTGTTATTAGACTTGGCTACAGAGTTAGGGCAGCTGTAACTGATTGCATTTGCCACTGCTAGTGAGATGCTTAGATTTATACTTTATAAATTAGGCAAAGTACAGTTATATTTGATTGTACACATGTATTAATGTGTTATTTTAAATCTAGGCATATGTACTTAATTTGTATTATTTTCGTTGTTAATAAACAGATTAATGTCATTGTATCTGTTTTGTTGTTTAATATTTTAATTCTGGTTGAACATTTTTATTTAAATGCTTCAGGTGATTCTTGTTTGATATTGATATCAGTGAATCTAAACAAACCATGTTATTCCATTAAGACAATCATGACAGTATATTAAAAATCAAGACACAATGCATGTTTTTGTATCCAACCCTTTCATTGTGTTTTGAAAGAGGCAAACAATGTATAATGCTTGAGTCCTTGACAGAACGTTTCGTAATCGTTTCTTTGCTCAAATGCAAAGGTGAAGAGCTCGTGTGGTGAGTCATCGTCATCCGTCTCCCCTTGCCAGCTTTGCAGTTCTTTTAGGGTTTGAGCTTGGTTGTCCTTATCCATGGACAGGAAAGCGGGCAACTCTAGTCCCTTCTCAAAAACTGTGTTTTGGCACCAAACAGCAGCAGCCTTCATATGGGTAATCAAGATGTTTTCCTGCAAGAATAAAATACGTTTTTACTTTAACTAATGCTTAAAATTGTAAAATGTAAATCTAGTAAATAACCAGATTTACCTCAACTTCTAATTTCATTGAATAATTAAAACAAACCTTTGTATCAAATATAACCAGAGATTGATAATCGAGATTGACGTATAATTGAAAAGGCTTGCTTTACATTCAATAACATTATAACCTAAGAAATGTGTGCAGTGACAGTTCCGCACACAGCGGGACATCTGTTCACCCTACACACTCACACACTCACACACACACGGTGCTGCCCCTCACACACACGCTTCAAATCAAGTTGCATAAATGCTTGAGCTACGTTTTTATTACAACTACTGTGAAATCTGCCTATTATGTTTTCGTCATTATTACAACAAATACATACTTGCAACTGAGGCAATGATTTTATATTTATGAGACTATTAAAAAAATTCATGCTTCAAATAAGTGGGGGTACGGCGTACCCCCGCGTCCAACGCCCACTAAACCAGTGGTCATGCCTAAACAGCGACATTTTACACGATAAATACGGGTTTAAATAGCAGCATTTGCCACGGAAGGCGAGTGGCAGCTACCGTAAACCTTCTGGCATCTTGTGGCAACTCCCGTTCAGCAGCGGCAGATGCCTCGGCAAGTTGTGGCATCTGTGGCATATGCCGGTGGCAAGTTGTGGCAATCAATGCATTCTAATAGCGGGTACATTTTACACGTTGGCGGTTTTAGGTAGGCTATACAGCGACCCCTGGCGGTTCTAGTGTTAAGTAAAAGTAGAAGTAGCCTACCTAAATGTAGGAATACTCTGTTACAAGTAAAAGTCCTGCATTAAAATGTTACTCAAGTAAAAGCGCAAAATTATTACACACTTTGGACGCGCCCGTGAACTGTCAACGGGGGTGGGGTGGGGGGGTACACTGTGGACCTCTGTGTCGCCTGTCAGCGCAGCTTACATGATGCCGTTTAAAATATAATATAAATATAATAATATAGGGCGGTGTCGGCCGTCAGCGAACCGATCCGGCCTTTCTGCGCGACTGTCACTCAAATGCGGGACATAGTCTTAATTTCGTGGTAGCCTACGCGGGACAAATAATAAAGATGCTGTGTGTGCAGTGACAGTTCCGCACACAGCGGGACATCTGTTCACCCTACACACTCACACACACACAGTGCTGCCCCTCACACACACGCTTCAAATCAAGTTAACGCATATACGCAAATACGGCAAAACGCATCGGAGTAACGCAAACGCAACCGCAAAAAACCTTCCGACCACACGCAATATACACCGGATTGTGTCAAGCTCCACGAGACGGCTCCGTTTACTAGTGATGTGTCGGTCGCGAACGAGCCGGCTCAAAGAGCCGGCTCTTTTAAGTGAACGACGGGAGCCGGCTCGCGCCCGCGAACGAGCCGTTTTTTTTTGTTATTTTGTTGTTAAGTAATACAAGACAGAATGATATGATGATCTCCGCGCTACAGCTGCTCCGTGCATGCATGCAGTGACATGTAATATCCAAGGATTAGAGACTGTTGGATGCTGCTGTACTGAGCATTGCAATATATTTATTTTCACTATGTTATTTATTTATGATTATCCTTGGGCTCAGCAAAGATTTGATGCCAGCTGTTGCTGTCTTTTTTTCTATAGTTAATACTGAAATAGAGCCCTGCTGTTTTGTCAGGGCCTTTTCTTTAAATATAATTTTAAAATGTCGATACAGTAGCCCCTTTTTTTAAATGTCTATGCTTAAGTTTTTATCTCAATCTCAATCTTTATTTATTTATATAGCCCATTTAAAACAACCTTCAGTTGACCAAAGTGCTGTACAGGCAATACATATTAAATAACACAATGGGAGTACAATAATAAAACAATAATTAAAAACATGATAAAAAGCACAATAACTAGAAAAATATTTAAAAAAAACACATACAAATGTAAAAATGTAATGTTCAACTAGTATTAAAAGCCAGTGCAAAGAGGTGAGTTTTTAGCTGAGATTTAAAAAGTTCAATAGACTCAGCAGTCCGGATATGTACTGGGAGGCTGTTCCACAGTTCCACAGCTGCAACACTGAAAGCCCTGTCACCTCGGGTTTTTTATAGGTGTTGCTATCTGCTTTGTGTAGCGTGGTTCAAGCAAGTCAGTGCATTCATTGGGTGGTATCAGAGAGATACAAGGGTCTGTAAATGCAATGAAAACTGGCCACAGCAAATAATTGATATTAAACATGTAATTTTTACTTTTGAATACTTCAGTACAAAGGATGTATTGAATAATGTAAGTGATATGTGTACACATAAATCATGAGTCAAAACAGGGCTACATTTGATTGAATTATAAAAGGTATAATATGTAGTAAACTGAAGAGCCGTTTGGGAGCCGAAAGAGCCGGCTCTTCTTGGTGAGCCGAGCCAAATGATCCGGCTCACCAACAAGAGCCGGAATTCCCATCACTACCGTTTACATCCAACCGCTGGAAAAGCTGCAGTACATATGCCGAACCTGTACGTGGCGCTGTAACTTCCTCCACAAAAGCAGCAACTTCCTCCACAAAAGCAGAGAAGAAGAATGGTTGTCATGGCTGCACTTCTGTTTATTCTACGCGGTGGGGGCACATCCATGGGTGGGGGCCGAGGGAACCGCGCAGAGTTTTTCGCCGGTCAATGTGTGTTAAAGCTCCCATGTCATGCTTTTCCGGTTATTACCCGTCCCCTTGTGTGTTATGAAGGTTTTTATGCATGTAAACGGTGTGCAGAGTCAAAACCCTCAAAGTACACCCTGTAGCGAGTAAAACTCTAACACAGAAAATACCTCCCCAAAACGCCTCGTTGGAGATACGTCACTGCCCATTTGATTCTTCCGGGTACCGCCTGATGTCATGCGGTACCCGGAACGAAATGGACCAATCCCGAAGAGCTATGGCCACACCAGCAGCGGCGTGTTCCTCCTCCAGAGGTTCGAAGAACCGGCATTTCACAGACGAAAGCTTCCAAAACATTGCCCAGTTTGAGGCCGGATATGCACAGCTTGTTTGGACCGTTTGGAGCAGGGGAAGATCTGGGTATACAACCTGTAAGTTTGCATTGTTATTTGTGTATTTATCAAACAAGACTGTTTAAATGTGTAAACTGTGTTGGACTGCTAAGCCATTGACACAGTGCTAACTGTGCTAACTAAGTTGCTAGAGTTTCCATATATCAACTCTAATATCAGCAGATGGCCTTGCATACATGTATCTCATAGCAGGAGAATGTCTGCATTCACACACACGGAATACTCATACAGTATACTGTACTGTGATTTACCGTACATTGTGACCGTACATATACTGCATGTAGCTAACGAGGCTAGCTGTATGCTAGCGCAAAACAATGTATTCATGCAAGTTACATTGTATGGTAGCAGAATACCCGTATACGATTGCAATTATAAACACGTTATTGCTAGCCTAATATGAACCACTAGCTTTTGTTCATAGTAGTTTTATTACACTGCATTATAGTTGCCTTTCCTCCAAGCTAACGTTCATATCGTGTTAGCTACCAAGGTAAACAAAGCTAGGTTAGCATATTAGCAGGCAAGCTGTTCATTACACAACTACTACTAACGAATCTAAAACAACTAAGTTTCTCTAATATTTTGTGATTTGCATTTGATTTCGTCCAGCCAGATCCTGGCGGACAATCCATGACGTGCTAAAAGGCACTTCTACTACTACTGAGGCGTCGTGCTAAAAGGCACCGCACCGACTGTGCGCAGGCAAGATGCGAGGAGGAGGAATGGATGATGTGTATATATGTATATTTATGTTCATTTTGTACATTTCTAAAAATAAAGTTTAATGGAAATACTTAGTAGGCCTATCCTTTCTTCCCTGAATTCATATATAGCAAACCATGATTTGATTTCTCATCAAACAGTAGTAGTTTATAACGGGTAAAAATAACTTACTCTTTGTTATGAGCGGCTCGTAGGCCACAAAGACAAGGAGACATACACGAGTTTACAAAACCACGGCACATTTATTGTGGTAAATGCAGAGATAGGTGGTTGAGAGGATCGCAGAGTTAGTCTTCCTGCAGCCGCTTTGGAGAGAGACTGGGGCCGTAGTGTCCGGAGGTGTCCGTGATCGTGCTGATTAGCCTCTTCAGCTCCACCCCATCGTAAGACAAAGGCCCTGGGGCCGTCACACTCTTCTATAACAACAGTTAAAAATATATATGTATATAAAATATACGGCTGTGCCGATGCCATGATAAGACTGATGTTACGCTGAGAGCAGCCGGGAAAAGCACTGTTAGACATGGGCGCAGCCTCTCTGGTGGTTGACTAATCAGAACAGAGTGGCCGAGCTGACCAATCGGAGCACACTAGGCTCACAGGGAGGGGGGGGCAAGAGCTCCAACGAGTCGTTTAGTGGAGAAAGTGAATACTGCTGAATACACATGCTTGACAGAGATGCTGTATGCGAAACCAATGTGAGTTTGGAAAATTGCACAGTATAAATCTATTTTAGTATACCTCAACAATGTAATTATGATCAGTGGAAATGGCCATGACATGGGCCCTTTAAAGTTTAAATCTTCATGCTTCCTCATGCAGCAGCTGATCCAGTAAGTAAACCCGACAGTAAAAATAAACATATTTATAACTAGTTTAGGTAGTTTGAGAGGTAATTAAAATAGCTAAGGGTGGTGATCTGACTTGAAGTGTGTGTTTTGCTCTCGCTGCATCACAGCGGGAGGAGCTGCGTGTCTCCGTCCTGTCAGATTAGACTTCACTCGCGTTTATGTTCATATCGAGATAAAGATAAATAATCTGAATTCAGTGTGCAGTGTACTTTTGCGGAGGTGAGCAGCAGAGGTGGGGAGAGGCGGGGCTATGAAACGCATGACCGTATAGGCGACCCCACGGCCCCGTTGGACCCTCCAGAGCGCTCCGTTCCCAGATCTATCCACCTTTGGACCCGTTGTCGTTTGCGGGGTATGTTTCTACGTTTCCCTTACGGCGTCGTCGAGCTTAAAGGGCTATACGCATGAGAAATATGCGGATTCAACCCGTTTTCGTCCTCGTGGAGCCTACGCCTTAGTGCTGGGGGGAAACGATTATTTTGAAAACGATTAATCGGGCGATTATTTTATCGATTAGTCGACTAATCTAACGATTATTTTTCTGTTGTTCGATTAATAAAAAACATAATGTATCTCAAATAAATACAAAAAAAATCTTATGACTCAGCTATGACAGTGGGGCATATTAAATCTACTCTTAAACTCATTGCAGTGCTATGGTATAATTAGCTTACTTGAAGGCTAACGTGGTTACTTTTTAAACAATGTTAAGTCCAACAATGCATTTCATGTTTATCTAAAAGCTTGTAGAGTACTATATCTACACAGTGAAAATGTTTGATAGTGCAACTCATATGAGCCCTATCACACTTGGATGTGCTGGTGCTTATTTTAACGTTTTCAATGCTCATAAAAACATTAATTCATTCATGACAACTGCGCACTAGCTTACGTGCAGCCCTGGCCTGGACATTGCTTGGCTCCGTTAGTTGACATACATTGATACTATAAGCTGACTAACGTTAGTCTAATGTTACGTTTGACTCGTAAACGACCACAACATGAGTTAGCTCTCTGTGCAGTTTGTTCGTTCCGGGTTAGTAGCGGCTAGATAGCGGTGTTTTGCAGACGTAAACAAGCTACCATTCCAGCCAAAATTAAATGCTGACAAACGTTAACTAACACACAGCTGGCGCCGCTAGCTAGGTAGCTAACATTAACTACTAACCAACCAAGCACGAACAAACCGCACGGAGAGCTATAAGATAGTTAGCACTACCGAAGTGCACAGAACTCAAGCTGCACAACACACTACACAAACGTGGAATTAATTTAGCCAAAGTTAGTACTTACTTATCATTGTTCCCTCCACGAGAGACAAGGGGGTGCCTCCGCTTTAAATGCTCCAACATCGCTGTTGTGCTAGTGTGGTATGCCAACTCCATTTGGCAAAGACTGCAAATAACAATGCCTTTGCGTTTTGGACTAAATTTAAAGTATTCCCATGCTTTTGAAGACCTAGGGCGAGATGTTTTTGTTTGGGGGCTTTTTGCAGGGCTTCGTGCGCAATCCTGGAGGAGGTGGTAGCCGTTTCAGCCTCCATAGTGTTTAAAGTGCGATTGCGAACTGCTTGTTGTTGTTTTGGGTGACCCACGTGTCTGTGGCGATGCGTCGCCGAGGAAATATGTCGTCGACGATATTTTGAAGTCGACGCGTCAACGTCGTCGACGCGTCGCTACAGCACTAATGTTACTACGTTATTATAGTTTTCTTTAAATAGTTTTCTATTTGTGTTTTACATTTTATTTTTACTTTCATGTATGCACCCCCACACCAAGTCAAATTCCTCGTACGTGTCAACCTACCTGGTGATAAACCTGTTTCTGATCAAATGAAGCCGCTCAGAGGCTAAACTTCGCTCATCGTGATGACGCGTGTTCACAATAAAAGTCTGTACTAAAGTTACAGTTTCAGGATATTTAATAAAGCAAATAAACAAACAACAACCAAACAGACGCATCCAGTCAACCAAAGATCTCAGAGCTAAGCTGTCACACTAATGATAATAATAATAATAATAATAACATTTGTTATAGCGCCTTTCAAGGGACCCAAGGCCACTTTACATGCTGTGATCAAACAAACAAACAAACAAAGTAGGGCAAATAATAAAGTGAACATTTAATAAATAGCTGTGGGAGTGGAAGCAGGGGGACTGTGATGGGTTAGGGGTCAAAGGCCATAAAATAAGAGAAGATGGAACTTTATTTATCCCCTTGGCGAAATTCAGCCGTTTTTTATAAATCGCAAACATCGCGTAGAAAATGGCGTACGCACCGTTTATAAATGAGGCCCCCAGGTGCCTAAATACCATAAACCCCACCATGTGACAACTGCTGGAAACGATCAATGACCAATGTGTGTGGTTTTATAAATAATAAATAAACATATAAACAGGGGCTAACTCAGCATGTTGGCTCCTACAGGCGCGTTCACCTGTACCCTGAAAACCAGCATCAGGAGGCCCTGACGATGCCGTCGTACGCTGGGAGGACGGAGATGTTCGCAGACGGCCTGAAACTCGGAAACGCTTCCCTCCGGATCAGAAACCTGAATCTCTCTGATGACGGGAGTTACAGATGTTTCATCCCACAGCTGGGGAGGGGTCCCATCATAAAGCTGGAACTCTTTGGTACGTTTTTTTTAATGTAAAAACAGAACCAGTCCAAAGTTTCTCACACCTTCTCTTTCAATGGTTTTTATTTATGTTATTGTTTTCTTCTTTGTAGATTAATACTGAAGACATCAAAACTATGAAAGAATACATATGGAATTATCTAGTAAACAAAAAAGTGTTAAAAAATCCAGAATATGATTTATATTTGATATTCTTCAAAGTAGCCCCCTTTTGCCTTGATGACAGCTTTGCACACTCTTGGCCTCTCCATATGTGTTCTTTCATAGTTTTGTTGTCTTCAGTATTAATCTACAAAGAAGAAAACAATACAATAAATAAAAACCATTGAAAGAGAAGGTGTCCAAACCTTTAACCGGTACTCTATATAACATCTATTACGTCATAATGCGAGTCGTAGTGTCAAATGGGAGTCCTATCATTTAAAAAACACAATCAATATATAAACAGAAATGTGTGTGTGTGTGTGTGTGTGTGTGTGTGTGTGTGTGTGTGTGTACTCAAGTAAACCCCACCCATGTGCAGTGGCGTTTTTATATGTACAAAAGTGGTGGGGCACAAAAAACTTAGATGTCTATATAAGCTTCTGCAGTGACGTGCAGTGAGGTTCATGGCTGGTGAGGCACTGGCACTGACTCTTCAGGTTTACAAATATTATATTTTGACCTAAACCAAAATATAATATTATTTTCAAAAGCTTTTTTTGTCTGATGCTTCGATTAATTTTAAACAGACAGTTCAACAAAAGGATACCCAAAAAATGTAATTTTATCATTTAAATATTGAATTGTTCTCTCTTAGTAAGATCCCATTTTCAATAAAATGGCGGTCTTACCTTGACTTGAAGATGAAGTCCATTTGCCTATCCTTCTGGACAAACATTTCTATTACTTTTTTGTAAAAGTCCTCCTTATGTTCTTGTAGTTTCAAAAGTCTATCATAAATCTAATCCATAGATTTATGATAAAAAAATTATAAAAGTAGGGTAGACATGTGGATGTTATCCGGCTAATCAAAACGTGCATTTATCTAACAGGTACGTTTCCCACAGATCTTATTTCGAGCTATTTTCTAAAATCCTCTGGAGAAATCTCATTGCTTTTTTGTGCTTACTTCCTGGTTTTAGGACGCGCCACTGCAGCTCTCTCGTCTCCTCTTCAAGCACCACACTTTTCGCGGCACACGTACTTACAGCCAATCAGCTCTGAATGATTTGAGATGATGTATGGTGGGGATGGTAACTCCGTGCCCCTCTGGTCATTATTTTTTTGCCACACACATTACATTACAAAATACTCTGAGCATGCGCAGTGAAGTTTTTACAGTCACCGTTGACTTCACAGCGAGAGGAAGGGGCATAATCAGGTTTTGTCCCACATGGCTCTAAACAGCTCAATAGGCACACACTGTGACTGTAGACACACTAATTAGAAGAACACAGACTAAAACAGCAATGTACAGACGAATCAGATGATTAAACATGATCTTAAAATATATTTTATATATTTTTTTATTTATTTTTTTGCATTTTTGTAATCATTATTTGTAATACTTTCTGCTGACACTAGGTGGGGCTGTGCCCCACCTGCCCCTAATGACCAGTCGCCACTGCCCATGTGACAACTGCTGGAAACGATCAATTACCAATGTGTGCAGGCCCGGTTCTACGAATGTTATGCACCCTCACTTGAAAAAGAGAAGGGAGTGAAAAATATTACATATATAATAACAATAATAACTAGAGAATGCAATTCCTGAAGAAATTGCTAGTGAGAATGCTTTATGCTGAAAATCTGACGCTAAACTGCTATGCTGAAATGTAATGTGTAAGAAGAAAGTGAAGAATTTAGATTGAAATGATACATGAACACTGGGGGCTTGAATGTGTGATGAGAGAAGAAAAGAGAGTAAAAAGGCTTGGAAAAGCAGCAGAATATTTGAACTGCAAACCTTTGAACTAACTTGATGGTGAATGATCTGTCGCCATGCCAACGGCATTTGATGACATCCCATAATAAGCTTAGATGCGTTGATGGCTGCATCGTTACCAAACCTGTGAAGTTTTGGGCCATTTGGAGCATTTTCACTGAAGTTATGAGAAAACCGTGTTTCATGTCGGGCATTGTGTTGCCATGGCAACGGCATGTCCCGTAGATGTCTTCACGGCTGGACTGTTAGCACACATGTGAAGTTTTAGCACTTTTTGAACATTTTCATAGGAGTTATAGCGACATCGTCTTTTATGGCGAGGGATGCGTTTCCATGGAAACGGCATATGGTGAGATCTCAGATTTGGCGTAGAGCTGTTGAGGCATGGACCGGTGATATACAAGTGAAGATTGGGGGTCCATTGGACTTACAGCGACATCGTGCTTCATGGCGAGTGGTCTGTCGCCATGGCAACGGCATTTGATGACACCCCATAATACGCTTAGATGCGTTGATGGCTGCATCGTTACCAAACCTGTCAATGTGACATCATCGTGTTCCATGACACAGGTGTTTATATTTGCCCTTTAATCGTAACTTTTTGGCAAAAGATCCATTTAGAAATTGAAATAGTACTTCAGGAAAAAAATCCCATTAAACTGGGACGAATTTCTATTTGGGCTCGTACATTCAATCCCTACAAACCTCGAAACAAAACAATTATTTGAAATGATTACTGTAGCAGCAAAAAAAGTAATAACTAGAAAATGTCTCAAAGCGGACATCCCTTCTCTTGGCAACTGGTACGACAAAATCCATGAAATCTATGTTATGGAAATAATCACTTTCTCAATGAGGCTTCAGGAAAACACATTTGAGGAAATATGGAAAAAGTGGAGAACTTACATATCCCAAAGACGACTATCCCTTGTTTGACTGTGTTTCTATACACCGATTGAATGTATATGTATAGGTGTGTATGTATGGACACATGTATGTGTGTATGTGTATTGTATGTATATATGTATGTTGAAATGTATGCATATGTACATGTGTAGACATTTGCCATTTCAAACAACCCCTGTGTACTTTTTCGTTTTTATTTTATTTTGACAAATTTGGTTTGTTATTTCATTTGTCAGTTTCGGGTCTCAAAAAATATATGATTTGAAAAACGGTACTTTTAATATAATGTGACCCCAAATAAATAAAGAATAAAAAATAAGGTCAAAATATAACTCAGATGCCTTGACCACAACTGTACCAGAGTACCAAACGCTGTGTTCTGGTACTCATCTGAGTAACTCACTAAAAATGACAGTAAAACAAGAATAGAGTTTAAAAGGGGAGTGATTTGTAAAATATCCATAAAGAAAAAGTAAATCTGTTTACAGTTCTGTTTCATATGGGTGTTGAGAGAGGTATCCATAGATCTCTTCATGTTGCTCTCAAAGTGCACCAGATTGATGCTTTTAACTTCAACATTTAAAACAAAAATCTTCCCGGGGGAGCATGCCCCCGGACCCCCCTAGAGGAGGTTAGGTCCCCCCCCCACTTATAAAAATAATACTTTACCCCTGCTTACTTGCTGTGGGCTGATTAGTGGGCCTTCATTGCAACAGTCGCAGGTGTACTGTGCGTGTGGGGCGTGTTGCAGTAGAACATTCCACTGTAGCGCCCGGTACCTTAATGGGAAACCCTAAATGTTTGAGCACCCTCTATGAAACGTCAAGCTACCCCACAGCACCCCCAAAAGAAAATCTCTGGCGGGCTGTGGGCTAAGCCCCGAATGTTTCCAGGTCCAGGAAATGCCCATGGTGCACCCCCTCTAATCTCAGATGCACCCCGAGTCATTTTGTTCTGGAACCGGGCCTGAATGTGTGTGGTGTTATAAATAATAAATAAACTTAGAAACAGGGGCTAACTTAGCATTTTGGTTTCTACAGGTACGTTCACCGGCACCTTGGCCCCGACGAGGCGCAGAAGATGCTGTCGTACGTTGGGAGGACGGAGATGTCCGCAGACGGCCTGAAACTCGGAAACCTTTCCCTCCGGATCAGTAGCCTGCAGCTCTCTGATGGCGGGAGATACAGATGTTTCATCCCACAGCTGGCGTTAAATACCACCATAAAGCTGGAACTCTTTGGTACGTTTTTTTTAATGTAAAAACAATACCACTCAAAAGTTTCTCACACCTTCTCTTTCAATGGTTTTTATTTATTTCATTTTATTAGGGCTGTCAAGTTAGGGTTAGGGTTAGGGTTAGCGTTAACGCAAAAAAAAATTAACGCCACTAATTATTTTAACGCGATTAACGCATGTGTATATTTTGTCCTCGGCCGCCCCGTAGTTTCAGAGCGCATCGAGTTTAAAATACCATCTACAAGCTGATGCTGACAGCCCCGCTCCTGCCGCCCGCTTGTGGCAGACCACACTTCCACGCTCACCGGCAGGCCCGGACTGGCCATCGGGAGGACCGGGAGGGAGTGTGTATGTGTGGCGCGAGCGAGGCACACCTTACGTGTTGTTGTTGTTGTTGTTAGCATCTGGTGCTAGCTAGCTGCGCTAACGGATATAAGGAGTTGTTTCAATGAAAACAGAGGAGCGACATTTCGCCGACAACTGCGCCGAGCACTTGACTTTATGCAGGTAGCCAGACAGTGGGACATTGTACGAAAAGTCAGCACACTCAGCACGGATAGTGCGCGCAACATTATTGCAGCGTCCAGGCAGCTCCAGTTCGAGCATATATGCCTTGAGCTGCACATAGCTCCAACGATCCATCACAGTGTCTCCACATTCTCACACACACACACACACGCGCACACACACACGCACACACACACACACACACAGTATTATTGTATGAGAGAGGTTCCAGGTTGAATTGAGGCGAATATTTGTAATGTTCAGGTTGTTGTGTTTAATATTCATGAGAATATTTGTCATTGTTCAAATGATAATAAACAAACATAAAGCATATTTGTCCACTCATATGTTGGTAAGAGTATTAAAAACTTGAAAGATATCCCTCTAAGGTACATTTAGAACAGATACAAAATGTGCGATTAATTTGCGATTAATCGCGATTAACTATAGACAATCATGCAATGAATCGCGATTAAATATTTTAATCGACTGACAGCCCTACATTTTATACATTGTAGATTAATACTGAAGACATCAAAACTATGAAAGAACACATATGGAATTATCTAGTGAACAAAAAAGTGTTAAAAAAATCCAGAACATGATTTATATTTTATATTCTTCAAAGTAGCCCCCTTTTGCCTTGATGACAGCTTTGCACACTCTTGGCCTCTCCATATGTGTTCTTTCATAGTTTTGATGTCTTCAGTATTGTCGTAGCAACTTAAAATCAGCTGCTGTCTTAGAGTAAAAGACGAGTTAGGCAAATATGCAAAGAAACACAATATCTATACAAAGTATTTTGAGATCTTGGTTTTATGTTTGCAAGCAGACACCTCCGCCAAAGAGTGTGTCCTGTTCTGTTACAGCCACTCTTAAAGGGAAACAGCAACGATTATTTACATGACAACACACCAACATGTTGGCCCAGGTGGTCGCCCTATGGCAGTAGGCAAAACTCAAGACCTACAAATAAAGTCCCTTACACACCAAGCCGATGTCGGTCCGTCGATAGGCCTGTCACGATAATTAATTTTGTTGGACGATACATTTTCCCGGAAATTATTGCGATAAACGATAATATTGTCGGCACCGTTGTAAGACCATTTTAGACCACTGACATAATGATAATATATAATAATAATTCAAGTACATCCTTTCAAACAGAACTTTTTATTGAACATTCAACATTGCAAATGAAATGTGAAATAATATTAAAATATATAAATTATATATAATAAATAAAACAAATTAAATTATAACAAATTAATTAAATCACACACAACCAAAACAATCAATTAAATAGACTCAGGCTGGAAAACAGAGCTCTCTCTCTCATACTGTATGTATATATATATATAAATAAATATGAGCACACATTGTCTCACAAGCAAAACAACAGTCAAGTGTACAGTCCACTGTCCATACAAAGACCCAGATGCCTCAACAGGCCATATCCAAATCTGTAGTTCAAAGATTTCGAGCAAGGAACACCAACATGTTTGCATTGTCGGGCAAATGCATCTTTGATTGTAAACTGTCGAGAAGGTGGGGGCTCTCCATCTCCAGCTGCCGTGTTTGCTCCCAGCTGGGAAAACGGAATGGGCTGGTTGTGTTTCAGATGCAGTTTAAGGTTGGTCGCATTGCTAGCTTTTGTAGCTACCTTTTTAAAACAAATGCGACACACCGCCCCGGCTCATTCAAGTCTGTAGGTTCGCCTCGTTGATTTGGCTTAAATCCAAAATTCCCCTCGAGTAAGTCACACGTTGTCTCCTGCTTGTCTCTATATTATTAATTTGGCTGCACGCGGAGTTTCCTGACTTGGCTGTGTGTGAGCCCCGCCCCTCACAGCGCGCCGGGCTAAAATTCTGGTCACATCCTTATGTAAACAAACATGCAGAATTTCTGTATTTCTACTCACATTGTCTGAATAAATATATTGAACAACTAAGGGTTAATTTGCAGGACTGATTGCTTACTTAGCCCTATATCAGTATATAGCATGAATAATAATCACACATCACTCATATTTGTTATGAATAATCATTTATCATTTATTAAATAGTAAGTCGCTTTGGATAAAAGCGTCAGCTAAATGCAATTTATGAAAGCCTCACTCAGGATTTTTTTACCAAGTGTTTTTATTGCTCTTGGGGCATTAAAAACAAGATTTTAACTTTAGTTTTTTTATATAATATCTGCATTTTCTCTTGTGAAAAACTAAGTCTTAGTTTGGCCATAGTTATTTAATATATAAAGACTATATATTATTGAATTACAAGATTAGATATACTTTATTTGATCTAAAATATTGATGTGTTCAAATGCTCTTCTAAACAAAACTGAAAGTCCATGAAAAGCTGTCTTCCTGTTTTTGTGAAGGAAGCGCCATCTCCTGGTTAAATCCTGAAATTGAAAATCTGGCAACGCCCTCTTGGAAAATAGTGGGAGGGCTTAACATTCCCAGATACTGGTCTTTGGCAGGTCTTAGGCAGGTAACTGGCAGGTAGTAGGCAGGAAGCAGTAAGCTGGAGTCTGAAATAAGATGCTCCATCTGTACTACTGTTTGATGAGAAATCAAATCATGGTTTGCTATATATGAATGATATGTTATAGGAGCAAATAATTCAGGGAAGAAAGGATAGGCCTACTAAGTATTTCCATCAAATTTTATTTTTAGAAATGTACAAAATGAACGTAAATATACATATATACACGGTAAATCATCAATTACTCCCCGTTGTCGGCATCTTGCCGAAAGCAGCCGGGGCTTTTTAGGACGATGCATCATAACACATTCTCTTAACCAACATTGTAACTGGAAACTTTCTTTTCTCCAAATTAGTTTTCATAAAGTTAACATTCGGAATACCTCATTCAGTTACATTATCAACATTACTTTGACTTTCTCCACTCACTCAACCCATCTTCACTTTCTGTTTAAACCACCTGTATGTTGTTTCAAAACATTAAATTATAAATGGTGTGCTTATAATTTCTAATAATAATGTTTTCTAAATTAATTATAGACCTCCTAATTAACATAATAGTAAACAACAACTCATATTTCTAGTAAAGATACTCACTAATGATGTGGATACAATAAAAACAACTCAAACCATGATACAGCCAGAATGAATTTCCTGGGTGTATCTGTCCTGTAAGGAATGTCATGAAGGAGTACTTGTGAATCAGAGTCAATTTCCCAGGTCTTCCGTTTCTGCCAATCACATAACCTCTTATATCTCTGAGGCGTATGAACATTGGTTCATCAATTTCTGTTTGTCCCTTATGTGACTTCGATCTCACAAGGACATCAGTATCAGACAGACTTTGAGGAGTAGACAGCAACTGCTCTCTCTCTTGTGCCAGACCCCATCTGCCTGAATGGGCTCCATTCCTTCCATACGAACTCCATTCTTCAAGCTCCTTGTGGTCGAAGCTCGCAGCGTGGATCCTCAGAGCAGTGTGTCCTTCCAAAGGTGACGCCTTCCTGCAGTGTCTCCAGTGATTCCAAGTTGCCCTCTCAGACATCTCTTGCAGCCGAGTTTGTCAACAGCAAATCCTGGAACAGCCCAGCCCCCCTTGGCTTTCTCCAATTCAGGCCATATGCACACGGGAACGTTTACGTTTATGCACAGTATGCGCTTTCAAAAAAGTCTTCCGTTCACATGCATTCGTTTCATTTAACGTGTCTGTTCAAACGAGACCGCTGGAAACGCTGTAGTACATATGCCGGGACTGTAAGTGGCGCTAACTTTATTTCATTTCAACTTTATTTCATTTTTATAACTATTATTATTTTTGTATTGCTCATGCTCTTATTGTTATTATGTTATGTTATTATGTTGCATTGTTGGAGAAGCCTGTGACATAAGATTTTCAACTGCATAATTACTCTGTAGCTATGTCAGATTGACAATAAAGAACCTTGAACCTTGAACCTTGAACCTTGTAACTTCCGCCAAAATACACCAAAAGCAGCGAAGAAGACCCGGGAGCAGCCCCGCAGCAATGTTGCCATGGCTACCCTTCTGTTTATGCCCCGCAGTGGATTTAGCAACATGTAGTAGTTAATGTAATTCTCTATGTCCACTTGTTGCTGATGGTTGTGGTAGAGGAGCTGTAGATTTTGCACTAACACCTGTAGCATGGTCGAGCTGTAGATGTTGTACTAACATCTGTAGCATGGTCAGTAGCAGTAGCACTAGCAGTAGCTACTGACAGTAGCTACTGGCCATGCTACAGCAGTGAGCGGGGAGAGGTGGGGCTATCGTTATTTTTTCAGGAAATATTCGTATAGCGGCGATTACACGGACTCGTTTGACCCCCCAGAGCGTTTCGTTTGCAAATCTATCCACCTTGGGACCCGTTATCGTTTGTGGGGTCCGTTTCTATCGGCCTTGTGTAAATAATAGGGCTATACGTAAGAGAAACTATGCAGATACAAGCCGTTTTGTCCTCGTGTAAACGGCGCCTCAGTCTCTTTCAGTCCTTCATCACCACCGATTCTCTGCTTGGATCGTGTGCAGAGGTTCCATCAATGGCACCATGCTGGCAAAACTGCTTCTACCTGAACGTGCTTGGATCTTAACAAGCATAAAAACGAATGCAGAAATCCAACATACTGTCATAAAATGTCTCACAGTAACACCTTGGCCACTGCTACTGCATCGCCTTTACCTGTTATAATTCAATGAACATTTTAAATTGTGAATTGAGCAGCCATGTTGACATTATTGGCTACTCCCCCCTTTTACACATCTACATATGTGTAAAAACATCCTGTGCAGGAAAAAAAATCATTATTATTACAACAATAAATACTTCAGTGAGAAGGCGTGTTTCTCTCCTTCAACCAGTCCTAAAAACAGAATCTTGAGATGTAGTTTGAGCCCCACACTGAATTTCCACCTCCTGTGGATGCAAAAATGGCATATGTGCGGTTTTCCAGCTTGTGGAATTTAGGAACCCTCTCGTTTCCCACAAAGCCCCAAAATCAGTCCAAAACATGCTTGGTTATTTATTGTTCTATAATCATGCAGTTACACTGATCACATGCAGACAGACATTCACACTCACACGGTCTGGTTGTAAAGTCAAGTTTGGTCAGGTACACCCCAGTCAGTCATTGACAGTGCTTTTCTCAAGTAACACTGTCAGTCAGAGTCAAAGGTCATTTGGTCTCAGTCTTTTGGTCATGTGTCATGCTCTGCAGAGACTTTGATATTTCAGCGTAGGCAGGTATCCTTTGTCTACAAAAATCTGTCATATATGGAGCGCCATTATTATACATGTTAAAATGTTAAGGGAAATGTTAAAGTGTTTCGGGACTTGTACATTTGTCTCAGTTCTCGTAAAAGTGTTTTGCTAATCTCATTTTGTTTTATAAAATGTAAATTTGTTTTATAAAATGAAACTGGTGTTAAAGGTAAGAAGGAGAGAAAAAAGTGAAGAGTTTCAGCATTTTGAGTTTATTTAAGACGGTCTGTTGTGTGGCAGTTACTGAAGGTTTGGTCTGTTTGGGTTTTCTCACAGCAGGAAGCCGGTCCTATTGGTTCTGGTTCCCGGTTCTGTCTATCTTCATCTTGGTGGTCCTGTCTGTTGGATATTTCCTGAAACTCAAGTTTCAAAGACCACATGTAAGTCAGAAGGAAACAAAATGTGTTGTTACTTCTTGAGTTTGTTCTGAATGAAGTCTTCATTTCATGTGTCCCGCAAGAGCTTGCAAAGAATATAATGCTGCTTTACAGAAGCACGTCGCCCATAAACTACATGTCCCACAATGCATCTCATTTTGTGACATGCACACTGAAGAGACTTGCAATTATTTGCCCGAGACTTCTGCTTTCAGATGTAGTTCATTTTTAAGTTATCTGATAATAATCCAATGCAGAGGCAATAATGTAATATAAGACATTATTTTGTATAGATTATATATGTATATTGATATAGTCTTAAAGTTACAACCGGCCCTTTGAGTTCCACCTTAATGCTGATGTGGCCCGAGATGAAATTGAGTTTGACACCCGAGGGAGACAGTTTAATAATAATAATTATTTACATTTCTCTTTCCCCTCCAGCCGCCGGACTGCAGCGTCCAAGAAACCAAACCTCCTCCTTCCAATTATTCCAGGGCCAGTATCGCCGATATCGATAGCGCTATCGCTATCGATATCGATAGCGCTAGTTTACTTTTGCAAATTTAAAGTGCAAACATGAAAAAGGAGGTCGGAACAAAACCGCAGCGGTGGAATCCCGGGATAGCTCCTCTTTCTCTCTCTCTGTGTGTGTGTGTGTGTGTGTGTGTGTGTGTGTGTGTGTGTGTGTGTGTGTGTGTGTGTGTGTGTGTGCGTGCGTGTGTGTGTGTGTGTGTGTGTGTGTGTGTGTGTGTGTGTGTGTGTGTGTGTGTGTGTGTGTGTGTGTGTGTGTGTGTGTGTGTGTGTGTGTGTGTGTGTGTGTGTGTGTGTGTGTGTGTGTGTTGCTGTCAAAAGAACTGAGAACAAACACGGCGGCTTTGGAGATCGAGTGTCAAAATGTGCAACCACAATATCAGGAAGCGCTGCAAAAGCAGGCTATCGATGACGAAGAAGTCGCGGTTTGTAAAGCTTTGGAAAGAAAGCGAGATGATCTCCGTAAAGAACTAGTTGAGATGAAAAGGGTCATCAAAGATCCCAAAGACTATCTGCTCAAACATAATATACAGCTGAAAAAAGTAATCCTGCAAGATAACGAGGCCAAGAAGGAGGAATTAGATCGTCTGAAAGAGAGGCTTCGGCTTCTCTGGATTCCAGACGAAGCTCACGAGATCGCAAAAGTCGACACTCTTATCAAAGGGAATAAGGATTTGCAGAGTGAGATTGACAATATAACCGTAGAGCTGAAGAGTAAAACATACATGAAGGAAAAATACACCGCACTAAAAGTGTTCCAACAAGACAAGACCCGCGAGAAGGAAGCTCTGCAGAGAGAGCTACTCGTTGCAGATCCAGAATGCAGCGGCATGACCAACGATCAGAAAGAAAAAGCCCTGAAAGCAAAGGAAGACACGGTGAGTCGGGAAAACGAAGCTTTGCAACACGAGATGCAGGAGATTGAGACAGAGCTGGAGAAGGAAGAAGCCCTGCGTGAAAAGTACAACGCGACAAAACAGGCGGTCGAAGTCAAGAGCTGTGAAACTGAGGCTCTGCGGGAAAAACTGGAGTGTCTGAAGACGAAACATCAGGACCTGAAGAGAGAGAACGACAACGTGAAGGAGAGCATCAAAGAGCTCGAGCTACAGAGAGAGTTCAAGGACAGCTACTTGGAACTGGAAGCTTTCGAGGACGAACTTCGTGCCGAATACAAAGTCCTGATTAAGACACATGCAGAAGTCCATGAAAGAGTTCTGAAAGAGGAACAGTGGAAGGACAAACACGACCAGCTGAAAACACAAACGGACGCCATAGAGCTGCATCACGACGGACTCAGAAAGGAAATCCAGTCGTTCAGAGACAGACCCAAAACCCTGAGTGACTTAAAGGCCGACGTGAAAACAATACAGAAAGAAAAGAAAGCTCTGCTCAACCTGGCTGAATCGATGGAGAGAGACCTGAGAAGCTTGAAGAAGGTTCACAGCGAAATGCCATCCGTGGAGAAAAAGATCCAGTCCATCGAGTCGCAAAACATCTATCTGAGAAAGTGGATCGACGAGATTCACGATCGAATCAGAACCGAAAACAAAACCAGGTTGTCGGACAAATTAAACGCCGTGAATGCACAGAACAAGGACTTGAGTGATCAGAGAGACGCATCTCTTAAAATGCTTGAGGAGAAGAAGGACTCTCGCAGCCAAAGCTAATCTTCTTACCGTGATTTCATCCACTTTCTTTTCTTTCTTTAATCTTTGAAGCGGGTTTACCCCAGGTGCTCTGCTTTCTTCCCGCATTACAACCTCTTGCTTTGGTTATTCTGCAAAAAACCTCTTGATATCTTTCGTTTACTCCGAGTCCTCGCACTCAACTTCACTTTATTTTTGTCTCTTAAACTGTCAATCATTTCAAACCGGGTTTACACCAGGTGCTGTGGTGTTTCTTCCCACATTATAACTACATTTTATTCCGGTTATTCTGTAAAAAAACATTGTTTCCTACGGGAAGACGTTCCAACCTTCGTTTCCTACGGGAAGACATTCCAACCTTCGTTACCTACGGGAAGACGTTCCAACCTTCGTTACCTATACGGGAAGACGTTCCAACCTTTCTACAGGCAGCTACGTTTCGTACGGGAAGACGTTCCAACCTTCGTTACCTACGGAAAGACGTTCCAACCTTCGTTTCCTATACGGAAAGACGTTCCAACCTTTCTACAGGCAGCTACGTTTCGTACGGGAAGACGTTCCAACCTTCGTTACCTACGGAAAGACGTTCCAACCTTTCTACAGGCAGCTACGTTTCGTACTGGATGACGTTCTAGCCTTCGTTTCCTAAGTTCTAACCTTCGTTTCCTAAGTTCTAACCTTCGTTTCCTACGGGAAGACGTTCCAACCTACGTTTCCTACGGGAAGACATTCTAACCATCTGCGGCATTTATACTGGGGACGCTTGGGACCCCATCTCTTTTGGAACTTTTGGAAATGGACAAATGTTGTCCCCACCACTTTGCATTAGGATAATTTGTTTAAAATGTTCTGAAAATAAGCGTGCACAAAGAATTGTACACTTTGCGCAAGAAAACATGAACAATCTTGAGGACTGTTCACACTTTCTGGGTGTATTTAAAGGACCTGCGATGAGTTTAATATTAGTAATAATTTAATAGAGAATAGGTATGTATGGATCTTGGATAACTGGACTTAAACTCCCACTGTAACATGTATTCTCAATTTAATATTTAATAATCCATTCCTTAGACAATTAATGTATATGTAATATTTTGCTTTATATTTTGTTTCTGTAAATTTGTATGACAACATATTTTCTACTATTTTAATACTATTTTATTTTTATTTGAGATGTTTACATTTTGGATTTGTAGTCTTTTAATTTCCCCAATGTGCAATGCCTTGTCTTGTGTTGTGAGCCCCATACTAACTGGACTAATTGCTGTGAACATATTCATGTAATGTATTGCCTCTATATGTTGTATGCTTTTGTTGTAATGTGTTAACGACTTAAAAATAAAGTATTACAAAACAAAATTAAAATCTACAATTTTATGTAAAGTTGAAAAATACAAAAAACGTTATAATTGATAAATGAACAAATACAAGTATATATGGTAAGAATAAGAATAATGATTTAAATTAAATGTTTTTAATTCAAATGAACATTATCAGAAAGTAATTCACACTAGAAAAGACCCTATAGTATCTATATAATACACAATATAAGGATGTATTGAATACATTGAGTACTCTAAATATCTCCTACACACGGACTGGAGAGGTACTCAGATCTCATCTTATTTTAGAAATAGTTTTAATCTTTGTGGAAAATACGTTTTCTTTCTAGTTGCCACAGAAAAGGACTTCTTATTAATTACAATTTAAATTAAACTGGTCCAGGAAAAATGACGTCACCCTCACAGCCTGTGTCGTCGCACAGTGTTTGCGTCGGCCCCCTCGCGCCATCTTTCAGCCGGCTCGAGAAGAACACGTTGCTGAAAGATTTCATAACTTTTTCTCTCAATATTTCGCCTCGAAACATCGTTTTTCTCCCGTTGTTTCTTCAACCGAGTAACGGGAGCAGAAGTGGGGTGAGTTTGTCTCTCAAACCCGTGGATTCTGTGCCGTTTTTAGGTGTTTTATTTAACCCTTACACCGATCATCTGTCAAAGTGCGAGGCCTCTGACGCTAAGCTAACCGTTAGCAACGGTTATAATGTGTGAAGCTTAAAGCTTAAAATGTGGCTTTTTTATTCATATTTAACCCACTTTAAGATCTCAATGTTTTAAATGTGCATTATATTATGTATATAACTCACATATACATATATAGACGTCAGTAGATGGATAGACAGTAGTATTAATAACAGTAGCCATATTAATAGCTTCTAACGTGTGAATTTAACGGCACATAATAGCGTTAAATGTGTCATAAAAACTGCTTTTTATCCCACTTTAAGACCCATGTTGAGTTGATTCAACACTACTACGTGATCTCAAGTGGATTTGAATATTATGCTGTGTACAATTCATTGAAGAAAGGCTAAAAAAATGCCATCCTCAAAGTCAAATGTTCTTATTTTACACATTTTCATTAAATGTTAACGTTTTTTGTTGGATTTCTTTGTATATTTTGGTTCATTCAGTGTAAATACGGTATACAAAGTCTACCTTTTATGTAACATGCTTTTACGAAACATAATGTGGTTGTTAAAAGTACAATAACACCTGATTTAACATGAAGAAGAAGTGAATATATTACGATACTGTATACACACTATAAATATGTTCTTAGGGGCTTGAAATCTCTCAGAAATCCCATTTAAACGGCTTGTATTTGAATTCAAATGTGTTTGCCGGTGTATAATGTGGTTGTTAAAAGCCCTATAACACCTGATTTAACATGATGATGAAGGGAACATATTAGCATACTGTATATACTCTTATAATGTGTGTATTTAACATGAAAAACCAGTTTAAAGTGTGGCTTTTTAACCCACACAGTTATAGTATTACGGTGTGGGTTAAACATAGCTGCTGTATCTTAAAGAAACCTCCAAATTCGCTTTAATAAATAGCATTTTCTTCATCACAGACTCAAATGTCCTCACATGTCAGGATTCAATATGTTTTATTATCGATTCATTCGGCGTATGAGTGACTCTGTGCACCTGCAGGTCATTTAAGGACACATCACAGACATCAGGGTGTTGTTGTCTAATCCTTATTTGTCTTCATATATGTTTTTTCATATAAAAAAGTGGCAAAGCAACAACAAATAGCTGGCTTTATTGAACAAGAACCAATCATTAATCTCAAAAACAGAAGGGTTGATATACACCAGATTATAGCTAACGGCACACGTAACAACCAACACACATACAATATAAATACTAGCACATTTGTTAATATAACTATCGTTTTACAGTTAATTTCGAATCTCAAATTACATTATTATACAGATCTCAGACCCTGTTTTTGGAGACTCTATAAAGTTACCTAACAATCAACAACAATTCCTCGTGCCTGTCAAACTGACACTAGCAATTAAAACCAGATCAAGATACAGATGTATGACATATATAAATACTAGTACATTTGTCCAAAAATAACTATAACTTCTCAACTAATTCAACCAACAAAGAGAGTGTTTCTCACTTGACTGGTTTGCAGTAGCTTCATTGAGGTCTTTCAAATGAAAATCCATTAAACCAGGATCACCGTTGCATCACATTTAGTTTCCAGTGAGGATCTGTTTCAGGTCTGTGGGAGTAGATTAGTGGCGGCCCTTTTGTTACAGGCGATTTTTTTTGTTCAGGGTTAAATGTGTTGCTTCAGCAGGTGTGTGTGTGTGTGTGTGTGTGTGTGTGTGTGTGTGTGTGTGTGTGTGTGTGTGTGTGTGTGTGTGTGTGTGTGTGTGTGTGTGTGTGTGGTGTGTGTGTGTGTGTGTGTGTGTGTGTGTGTGTGTGTGTGTGTGTGTGTGTGTGTGTGTGTGTGTGTGTGTGTGTGTGTGTGTGTGTGGTGTGTGTGTGTGTGTGTGTGTGTGTGTGTGTGTGTGTGTGTGTGTGTGTGTGTGTGTGTGTGTGTGTGTGTGTGTGTCCAGAAAACAATATTTCTGTTAGTCAAAAACCGGTATAATTACTCCAGAAATATGAGTATGATATACATATCATCGGTAGAACATACACAAATACGCGCACCAGTGAATATAAGGATATATATGTATTGAGTATTTATATTAAATACATAAACAAGTATACAGAATAGAAGGTAGTGTACATAAGACTCACAAAATGTAAACATTGAATGATATCTTTCTAGAATAAACCCCTGTGATGTGTGTACACGTTTCTCTCTGAACTTATATCCCTATCTGTGTTTTTCCTTCAGCTCCTCGGTGCTAGCGTCCATCCTTCCAGCCTCCCATCATGGCGGATAAAAACACCAGGATCGCCATCGTCAATCATGACAAATGCAAACCTAAAAAATGTCGTCAGGAGTGCAAGAAGAGCTGCCCGGTGGTCCGCATGGGTGAGGGACCATTATATACATACACAGAGACATACCTGGGGGGAAAGTAGACTCAAAAATCTAATTTACGGGTTTAGAAAACTGGGAAAAAGAGCGAGAAATTTGAAGAATAATCATGAAGTTGTATAAGGGTTACTTTCAGAAGTCATCACTGGAAGATAAGTGGCTTTTACGACGTTATATCAAAGCTCAAGCAGCTGATTGACAGCTTTCCTCAAAGTCTAATCTTCTTATTTCCAGTAAATATTTAAATTATTTGTTTGATTTCTTGTTGTATTTTGCAAGTCTTCTTGTTTGTGCTTTAGTTCTCCTGTAAAACGCTGTTACGATACATATTTGTACACATTCTGTAAATCTGTACTTCACTGCAGCTGTCAGGTGCTTGAAACCCTTCAAAATGCACCTGGAAAGTGCTTGGATTTGACTGTAATGTGTGTGTGTTTGCAGGTAAGCTGTGTATCGAGGTGACTCCTCAGAGTAAGATCGTCTGGATCTCTGAGTCTCTGTGTATAGGCTGCGGCATCTGCATCAAGGTAAACACGCCTGAACACACACAGTGCACTGTATTTAATATTATAATGTGTCAGAAACCAGGCAGGTTACACGTACGGGGAATTTGACTTGGTGTCGTGGTGCATACATACAAAATAACATAAAAAATATTAGAAATAATTTAAAATATTTCAGTATTTACAAAGAAATAAAATGGAATATGGAATAAAATTCGACAGTAATAATAAAGAAAAGAAAACTGATCAGAATTTTCTCTTCTATCGAATGATTTGTGGGATATTTCTTGTTCAGCCGGCAGTAAATGGAGGATTTAAATCAGGGGTGTCCAAACTTTTTTCACCGAGGGCCACATACAGAAAAAATATACGAAGGGCTGTGCCACTCACTAGAGGTATATCTTATCATAAGTTAAGTTATAAGATAGCAAAATCAATCAATTGTGGGCTTGATACTTGAAAATGCTTTAAAGGGGACCTATCATGCTATATTTTTCAAAATACCAAACAGATCATGCATTTTAGCCATGCCTCATTTCGCTCAATTTGAAAAATGTTAGCTCTGTTTTAGCAAGGGCTGATTCAGTGAGAACAGCACCATCTACAGGCCTGGCATATGTACTACAACGTCTCCAGCGCTTTCGAACGGCAATGCCGTGGCTGTCTCCTCCTGATTGGTGGAGTTGGCCCAATAGCCGTAGCGCCACCGTCCTGACGTCAGGACAGTGTTCAAATCTGGATCAGTTTTTATCAGATCCGTTGCAGCCCCTTTTTTAGAGATTTGGGTATGGAGGAAAATAGAGAGGGTTGTGTTTTCTGACACTTGGTGAGTTCCCTGGAACACCGGGGACACATATTCATGTATAAAAGACGTACAAAAGTGCATTTTGCATGATAGGTCCCCTTTAAGCAAAACAACAGCCTTCATCCCAGCTCTCTAGAGGGTTTCATTTATTTTGTGCACCGGCAGCATCTTGCAAGAAACAACGTCTGAGGGCTTCTTAACATTTAACAAACTATTAATGTGTCATACCCACTTAACAGGAAGAAACTCAGCTAACTGAGGATATGAACCAATTTTACCGAAACAAAACACAAGTCTAACGCCGAGCCTCTGAATTAGCACTAAGCGAAAGAGTGCTAACGCACTTAGCACATAACTCACGGTAGCGAAGGCAAGCAAAGACAACACAACTTCACTTTACGGGGCCAAAACGGCAAATACTTCTTACCTTTGTTGTTTTCTGATCAAAAGTTGTGTTCAAGGGCATTACAACGCTGCTGAAGGTTAATCCAATGTGTCTGTGTCACTTTGAAATGATTACTGATAATCCATCATAACATTTATGATCAATAAGCCTAGTTTTCAGTTTTCAGAGCGTAACATAGCTTTCGGTTTGGGTAAACTCCGTGCGCATCACTCTCACTCCTCATGGTAATGTTTAGATGGATTTAGGAACTCCCTCTCGATTCTATTGGCTCTAACGGTTACAAAGAGATGTCAATCATCAAAATCGACCAATGGGTTCCAGAGATATGGAAAATCCACCCAAATGACCCCAGAAGTGGTTTCTTTTGCTAAATCTCTCTAAAAAGGTCAAATGTCACTTGTTTTGCATCAATCTTGATACAGGGTACTTCATATATGTTGTACTTTGGATTCCTATAGCTTTTAGTCTATTAACCCATCATCCAAGGGTAGTTTTCACTATAAGTAAAAAAAAAGATTTGGACGGACACTATAATTTACAGTTTTTTACTATGTTCAATCTGAATTTTCTTTAAAATAAAAAACATCTATATTGATTCTGACTTTTCTACATCCAACTCACAGGTTTATCATTACTTTGAGAAAAAAGATTATTAATTTAACCCTTTTAGAAGAGAAGATATGGTCATTTGTTCTGGGAATGTCATTTTCGAGCCTGAGACCTGAAAAACAGGCTCAGGGGTTATCAGGTTAAATCAAAAGCCTCAGATTGCTGATAATAAAGGGAAATATGAAGGTTTATTTCAAGCTTGATATGTAAATACGTTGTTGGGCTTTTTTCCTATCAACTTAAATGTGTTAGAAACATGTTTTCAACTTTAAAATCTGTGCTTCCTAACACATGAATACTGTGTAATATATTAAAGTACAATACAAGCAACAAGTTTCATTTGTGCCATTTTGCCAGATTTCACTCTCCTCTTTAATTAGCTGAGGGGCCGATTCAAAATGGCCGTAGTTTGGACACCCCTGATTTAAAGGAATTGAATAATGTTTTTAAGTCTGTTTGTGTTTTCTGGTTATAGAAATGTCCGTTTGGAGCGCTGTCGATCGTCACCTGCCGAGTAATCTGGTGAAGGAAACCACACACAGATACTGCGCCAACTCCTCAACTGCAAACCGGTACGACGACTCAATCATCTTCCATCTTTGGGTGGGAGAGAGGGAGGGGAGGGGTGGGAGAGGTGGGAGGGAGAGGTTCGACCCCCAAGAAAACGGTTAACCGATTTACCTAATTAAATTATCCAATACATTTTTTAAATGTTTACAAAAAAAAAAAAAAAGTTAATAATACATTTTTTTTTAGAGTGTAACGTTACATGTGTTTTTTTTCTCTTTGATATTTGTCTTAAGATATTTAAAATGGCGCTGTCGTATACATTTAATTAATCCATTTCATAATATATAACTTAGGCACTCATCCCATAATTTTTTTTTAAATACAAATATTCATTACTCACCTGACTCCGTCCGGATATTCGATTAGTTTCCAGGTTCAAGGCTTTTATTGTCATGTGTGCATAGCTACAGTCTGAGGTCCCAGGCCCCTCCTCCAACAGAGCAACACAACACACAGATATTATAGTGCAAGGAAATACAATAAAATAGAATATAATAGAAAGTGCAGAATAGTCTTTATACAGTAATTGGAATATTGATATATATGAGTTGCAAACAGATGTTATGGAGGTTCTCTCAAAAGTCCCTGAGGTTCAGGTAAAGAGACCTCAGTCTGCTTGTGTTGTGTATTGTGTTATAATGTGTGTGTGTGTGTGTGTGTGTCAGACTGCCGATCCCTCGCCCCGGGGAGGTTCTGGGTCTCGTCGGGACCAACGGGATCGGGAAATCCACGGCTCTGAAGATCCTCGCTGGAAAACAGAAACCAAACCTGGGCCGGTTCGATGTGAGTGTTAAACTATGTGTGTGTGTGGAGAATTGTGGATAGATATTGTTTGAAATGAGTTTAACTCAGGACAATAAATGTTGGAAATGTAACAAAGAAGTCGGCACATTTCTTCATGCTCTACGCCCAATTTTTGGTTTTTGTATGAGTGTGTGTGAGGTGCTGATGTGTGTGTGTGTGTGGTGCTGGTGTGTGTGTGTGTGTGTGTGTGTGTGAGGTGCTGATATGATGTTTGTGTGAAGAGATAACGGAGGGTGTCGCCACTCACAGCTGACACTTTCTCTACTGATCAACAATCAACTACAGGCTTTTGTCTGCTGAAAAACGTCCCTAAAAACTCCTGAAAGGCGTTGCGTTCATTCATCTTAAAGTAAGACCTTAATTGGTTTTAAAATGTCTTAAAAAATGCTAAAATAAGGGAATTAACTCCAAGCTTAGTTTGGCTAAACAAGTCTTTATTAAAAGCATCAGATAAAATGCTTTTAACTCAGAATTTAAGGTCCAAATGTTCCTGTTTCTAATCGCAATACATAGAAAAGTTTAAATGGCAATTTCCTTTACTAATAGATAATATTATTGTCAAATAAAATACTTTCCCATGCGATCAGCATTAAAGTCCACTTCCTCTCCTCTGTGTTCCCGTCTCCCTGTTTTGTTGTTATTGGTGTTTTATTGACGGTTTCTGTGACTTGTTTGTTTTCCCAGAATCCTCCCGACTGGCAGGAGATCCTGACGTACTTCAGAGGCTCGGAGCTGCAGAATTATTTCACCAAAATCCTGGAGGACGACCTGCGGGCCATCGTCAAACCGCAGTACGTCGACCAGATCCCCAAAACCGTCAAGGTAAGCGAACTCAACGCACCCCGAAACACACACTCTTAAAGCTCATCGTTGAACACTTCTAATGGATATATTTTGCACAAGGAGTCGTTCTTTTATGTTAATCATTGAACATATTCTGCCTTTACTCTGACTTTGACTGGTTTGTATGAAATGATGCTGAAATGCGGCTGGTTGTAATACTCCATGTCTCCTCTAGGGGTCAGTAGGCTCCATCCTGACCAGGAAGGACGACACGGAAACACAAACCATCGTCTGCAAACAGCTAGGTAACACACACACACACACACACTCACTCACTCACTCACTCCAACGCACACACACTCACTCTCACACACATACTCACTCTCACACACACACTCACTCTCACACACACACACACACTCACTCACTCCAACTCACTCACTCAGTCACTCACTCCCACTCACCCACACACTCTCACACACACTCACTCACTCTCACACACACACTCACTCTCACACACACACACACACTCACTCACTCACTCCAACACACTCACTCACTCACTCAGTCACTCACTCCCACTCACCCACACACTCTCACTCACACACACACACTCACTCACTCACTCACTCACTCACTCCAACGCACTCACTC